>NC_089503.1:133354220-133657250 GCF_036850995.1 Saccopteryx leptura
TGAATTCAAAGTGGACTTGGTACAATGCTTTTACTCTTGCCGATCAATAATGCTGATAAGCTTATGAGTTTAAGTAGCTTTTAAAGACATTTTCAGCATTCTTTAGAAAGCTTTATAGGAAATAATAAAAATTAATTTTAGTGGCAATAAATTGAAAGTTAGTCTTGGTAATTTCAAATCCTTGGCTCTTGGGGGGCTGTTCAGCGCAGGCCTAGCAGGGAGCCTGGGGGTACCCTTCGCTTGCTGCCGCCACCTGACCCCCCTACTGCTGAGCTGTCCTTCATGCCTCCAATTGTGTGACAAAAAAGAATTTTCTCAGGAAGCCAGGGAGGGCAGCAAAGGACTTGGAGACTTTTCCTGGTGTACTGCCATGGCTGCTGGGCCAAGAGGACCCTCGCCTGGAGAGCCAGGAGGGGCACTTGTGCCGGGAGTGCACCTGTACCTCAGGTTATGGCTTCATTTAAAGAAAGGGTCTCTGCAGATGTAATTAGCGACCTTGACATGAGATCATCCTCGATTATCCTGGTGATGCTGAATCCAACGAGAGTGTTGTTAGAAGAGGCACCGGGAAGAAGACAAATAGGGGTGGGGGGGGACATGTAAAAATGGAGGAAGGGGTTGGAGTAACACAGCCACTGCCACAAGCCCAGGGACACCTGGAGCACCAGGAGCTGAAGAAGGCATGAAGTCCCCCCCTTTAGAGCCTCTGGAGGGAGGGTGGCCTGCTGACACCTTGACTTGGGAGTTTGGGCCCCAGAACTGAAAGGATTTCTGTAGTATAAGTTGCCAGTGTGTGGTCCTTCATTCCCTGGGCCCCAGACAACAAGCAGTGTCCTTCCTACAAATGCAACTAATTCCTGCCTACAGGCAAAGCCTCTGTGTGGCCATTGTGTGGACCCACACCTGCCAACCATGAGTGGGGTTTTAGTACCTGCAGGTTAGATGGACATTGTCCAGGTTTCAGTGGACCAAGAGCTGGGTGCAGCATCCAGCAGGAAGGGCCCTCAGATTCCCGAACCTGGATAAAACATGCAATTCCATCATGAAGCGGGACTTACCGAGGTTCATAGGACCCTATGCCACTATTTGAGGTGATTTTCTAAGTGTGGACTGGACTGACTCCTTATTAAATAGAAGCAGCACACCTGTGATCTCAAAACTTCATTCACAAACAACCAGAGAGGGCACAGACAGCAGCCCTGTCTCCAGCCACTGACAATCCAGAAGCAAAGTGTCAGGCGTGGAACATGGGAGTGGCGCCTACAAGGCTGAGCCTCCACCCTTGTCCTGGGGCAGGTGTGCTGACTGCTTGCTTAGGACCCTGTGGAGCTGCCCTCCGCCTCCCCTCACCTGGCTTCTGCTTCCCAATGCCTGTGTTCCTTGAACATTTTTGCTTCTGAAGCCTGGCACTCACCTCCCACTGCCATTTTACCATTGGCAAAATCACCATGTTTAGGTCAGAGCACTTGTGCAGGTTTTAAAAAATGGAATTAAACAATCACCTGGCTAATATGATTATGGGAACATATTAGTAATGCTTTCCATTATTTTATTTGCATTACCTATAACTCCCAGGCAACAGCAGTGCTTAGAGCTGCATGGACACAGAGAAGGCACAGCCCAGATTCAACCATTTAGTTGAAATAGAACAGAACCACGACTTGGGAGTGTGGGACCTCAGGAAGACATGCTTGAGTTTTCTCTATTCTTCCAACTCTTAAGTTTTCAGACTTGCCTGGTCTCTTGGGTTGTGGAACTATTCAGGGGAATGAGAATTAGAAGTCCATTTCTGGGCCAGTTTTAAGTGGGAGTAGAAACCAGAGGAGTTAAGAGGAAGGCACTGGGACCCAGGATCACTGCGGAGATGGATGTGCAGCAGTAGCCTGGGTCTCTCTGAGCACCAGCAAACCACATTCTCTTGTGGTCTGGGGGGCAGCCACCACCCATCACCCCTTCTTTGGCTTAGCACCCCAACTTCTGCTGACTTTGCCAGGCTCCCTGCTCTCACATGCTGACTCCTGCCTTAGGCACTTCTGATTCAGGTGAGACGCTGACAGCAGACACACCTGGAGGATGTGTGTGTGTGGGGGGGGTGTTGGGGGAGGGCTCTTTAGCAAAGAGGGCAAGGACAGAGTCTGGAAGTATGTTTATGGGGAGGGTCATTGCAGCTGGGAGAGGACAGTCCCGTGTGTGTGTGTGTGTGTGTGTGTGTGTGTGTGTGCGCGTGCGTGTGTGTAGTGGGGGTTGGGGGTTCAACAGCAGAGGGGCCTGGAACAGACAGAGCCAGGAGGTTTGGGTGGGTGGGTATGGAGGGAGTGTTCTTCAGCCAGGAGGGTGAAGACAGAGCCTCGGGTGGGGTTCCTTGGCTAGCTCCAAGGGAACCGTAGCAGTGAAGCTGGAAGTGATCTCAACGATACCATCTCTGAAAGATGAGCCTCTCAATGGCCTAAGGAGACCTCCTCTTGTGGAGGGGTCCTGGAGGCTGAGAGGGAGACCCCTGTACCGTAAGTCCCAGAATTCAGGCTAGCACCTCCTCCTCATCCTGGCTCCAGAACCTTTTGCTGAGCAACCTTCTATGGAAGGCTGACATCGCCCTCCCCTCCGCAGGGTCGGCCAGGCAGCAGGTGTCCCGGCAAAAGAGGAGAAATTGGAAGAGTCTTGCAGGATGGCGCTTTTCACACAGGTAATCAGGGGAGGTCCATATAGTCTGTTGGAAGAAGGAAAGCCTCTAGCGGGAGTGGAGGGCAGTGGTGGGGGTACAGCCGCTGTTCCCCATCCCGGGGGAAGGAGACCCAGCTGCGCACGGTGCTGGTCCTGGGCATGAACCTGCTTCTTGGCCTCGGTGTCGTTGCTCCAACCATGCGTTCGCCGCGCACCCCCGCCCCGGTACACCCCAACTCTCGGGGCGCGGCCCCACTCCTCGTCCCCTGGCCTGCGCACCTTCCGCAGGGTCCAAGCCCCGCTCCACCCCGGTCCCCCTCGTGGCCCGAGCGTCTCCGCGGAGAGGCCATCGCTCCCGGCCGCCCCAACCGGGAAGGCCCCTCCGCGCACCCATTCATCCTCCTTCCGCCGCCACCCTGGTCCGCCCGCGTTCTGGGAGGAGGAGCGCGGAGATCGGACCCGCCGTCCCCGGGGCCTCGGAGGACCAGCTGCGGCAGGACGGACACTTCGCCGCGAGGTTCCCACGGCCCTGCGCGTAGAGCCGGTGGCCACCGGGCCTGCGCCGAGGCCTTGTAAGGCAGAGGAGGCGCTCGGACCAGCCTCGGTGCGTCCTGCGCGCTCCCGGGACGGAGAAGGACCCGGGGCGGGGCCGCAGAGCGCTCGGGTGGGCTGGGTGGGGTCTGGGGACTGGATGGACACGGGGGCTGGGGCGGGGCCGGGGGCGAGCGCGGGCCAGCAGGGGCGGGGCCGGAGCAGGCTGGGGTGGGGGCTCGGGACGCGCCGGCCGCGTGGGGCACACCGGGTCGGGGCCCGTGGAGCCGGGAGGGGCGGGGCCGGGGGCGCGAGCAGACCGGTGGGGGCGGGGCCGGGGCGGGGCCGGGGGCGGCGGCGGCGCGAGCGCACCGCCAGGCACCCGGTCGCGCGCGGCGGAGTCGCGGAGGCGCCGCCGCTGCAGTCCCTGCGTCTGGGAGGTAAGAGGCAGTGGGGCTCGGTCCCGGGGTGCGGCGCAGACGGGCAGCCCTCAGGGACGCAGGGTCAGGCTGGCCCTCCCGGCCCGCCACCTGCGCCCTGGCCCTGGGGCTGCGAGGCGGTTGGTGCTTTGTTGCGTGCGGGTCTGGGGCCGAGGAGGATGCGGGCGGGAGTGACTGGCAGTGCAAAGGACAGGTTTACAATTGGACCCCAGGTGAGGCGCTTTGCCTTTCTTAGTGTCGGTGCCGCTAGGAGTCCCATTTTCCAGGCGCCTCACGGCAGCCCCTTCTCCCCCCGCCCCCACCTTCCGCCCTTCATGTCCAGCTGCAGAAGCGCTGTTTACGGACGCCTGGGCCTGGGGTGCTGCTGCCCACGAGACAGCAAGAAATTAGAAATAAAAGGTTTTGAAATGAAGCCACTGTCGTACAGCACGAAACTGCCTTTGTGTCCAGGGGCCCAGAATGAGCGTGATCCTGGGGTAAGGACTGCGCTGCCCCCCTCAGGGTTTGCGCCTCTCGGTCAGGCACAAACGTCACCATTATGTCCCGGGCAAAGTGTCAGGCCTACAGTCTGCAAAACGAAGCTTCCAGAGGGGTGTTCTGTTTTCTTATCGCATGTAAGCACAGAAGCCGCAGTCAAGATTAAGAGATTGGCTGCCAGTGCATTTCCCACGCACCTCTGGGGCACTGCTCGCCTTTGAGGGAGGGTCCTGCGAAACCCTTCATTCTGCGGTTTCAATTTTGTACAGAAGCCTGCGACACGGTGGGAAAAACATTCATTCGCGCTTCCCTGTTGAGGACTGCTATTTTGATAGGCGTTGTGTGCTCTCTGAGGATCTGACACCTTTTAGGATGAGCCGGCTGTGCTGTCATCCACCTGCGCATTTCATTGGCTGATTCCCTTGACATTTATTGGATACTTGCGGAGTCCCTTGGGGGCGCTGATAAAATGACCCAGCTCCCATGGCCTCCACCACCTCCCCCCACCGGGCACTCCCCATGGCCAACCTCTCAGGGAGGACAAGCAGGGGAGGGGGCCTCCCCAGAGCCCAGACCGGCCCCTGGCCTCGAGGACATGATCAGTAAACACTGACCTGAACTCTGAGTGCACTGGGATCACATCCGGGAGATGAAGTGATAGGGCTGAGGAGGGGGAGCTCCCAACAGGCAGGAAATGATGGGTGCGAAGTGGACAGTGAGACGTACTTAAGGCTTCTCAATGCCTTAAACTGGAATCCATAATCCTGTCTCTGGTCCCTGTTCCCATCACATGGTTGGAATCTCAGGGCTCAGTGATGGGTAATGGCAGGGAGGGGGGGTTGCTGGTGAACTTCTTGGGAGCGTGGAACATCTGCAAATGCATGCCACATGAGGGTTATGTATGCATGGTTTCCTCCAGAAAGGCCCCTTGGCTTTCATGATTTCCAAAGGGGTCTGACTCAAAAAGGTACCATAATTTAAGGACTACAATAAAAGAAAGACATTCTCTCCATCTCGACAGAATGATGAGGTGATGGAGATTCGAGGAAGCTGTGATGACTGTATTCTTATCTCCCTTGTGTTGTTAGCTGATCTTCCTGAATCCTTCGAAGTTGCAACAAATAACTGTTTTAACCTTGTACAAGGTTTTAAATGCTAATGGTGGGAAATGTGCAAATTTCATAAAGAAAATTGAAACACTCATCACTGATAGAGGTTTAAGAGAAATCTTTGAGCAGCCGAACTGTCCTCAGGGGCATGTCCACATGGCTTCCCTTCCAGAGGGGCAGCAGAGCTGTTCCCTGTAGAGACTGAGAAGTACTGGAAATACCAAGGGAAACACTTTGTGCTGTACACATGAAACCAATACTAACTAATATTGAAAGTAAACTGTAATTGAAAGATTTAAAAAAAAACAAACACAAAGAGGCTTCCTGAGGAGAGGCTGTGCTGACTTGGAGCCAGGCCTATATATAGCTGCTGATGTTGCTGGTGAGGCTGGAGGAGCATGCACAGAGAGGCCATCTGGGGATCTGAGGCGAGGGGCCCTGCTGTACCTTGAAGTATCAGGTCCTCCTCAGGCTGTGAGATCTGGGCCCTGAGCTCCCGTCTGGAAACCACTCTGGAGCCAGGGTGGCTTGGGCATGATTCCAATTCCACTTGAGACTACAAACCCAGGACCAGGCAGACACTGGGACTAGGCAGGAGAATGGACACCCACCCAGATCCTACTGCTTAGGCAACAGATGTTTGCTGGGAAGGCACGAGCGGGGCTGCCGTGGTGGGGCCCACTCGTCCGGGCTCCAGCCCCCATGTGGGCCCTCTCTGGGTTCAACCCCCTCCTGGGGAGGCCAGCTACCTCCTTGGGTGGGGAAGTAGCCACAGTGTCACAACCCACACCATCCCTGACCGTGGCATCCCCACTCACAGCAGCTCCTGGGCAGTTTTCTAGGCAGCTTTCAAGTGCCAGTTCCCGGCAATTGCTTTAATTGGCCCTGCTGGGGTCACAGGGGAGGGTGCAGGGTCCGTGATCCATGGGTAGCCCCCAAGAACCACATGTGGGGGTAGGGCAGTTCCCCATAGGAATGAGGCACACTGTCTTCAAATCTCGGTCCCTGATATGGGAACGAAGACTTTTTGCTTCCATATTTCCCCTTTTATTATACAACAGCATGTGATGGCAGCTCAGTTGTGACTGATTGACTCTCTAAATATCCAAATGCGGGGCCTTATTCAGTGAAGAAATGTAAAAGTCTTTAACAAAGTATAAGAAGATGATAGCTTTCTGGCTTTTTCACACACCAAAATGTGTCCTGCAAACCACTCCCCATGCGTGGAGACCTGAGCTTCTTAGCGGGGGGGGGGGGGGGGGGGGGGGGGGAGTGTGAGCTTGTCCTCATAAGACCATATTCATGCTGACTTTTTCTTTTTAAAATTAGATTTGTGAGAGGGAAGGATGGGCCCTTATCTTATTTTAAGCCTAAAATTTAAAACCATCCGGAGCCCTTTATACTTTGCTGCTGCTTTCTCCTGCAGCACAGCGTCTCTGAATGTCCCCAGCGGCCCCACATCTCTGATTTTCTTGGCATGAGAAGTGGGGCACTCCGGGTGGGCTCCACGTGATCTCCCCCCACCCTGGGCCACTTTCTCCGAGATCTCATCCTGTAACCCTGTTGCACCCATTTGTTCAACAGATGTCTGAGCATCTGCCAGGTGCCAGGTGAGCAAGCATGGCCTCTGCCCTGGGGAGTTCTCACTCTAGCTGGAATGTCACAAAACAGCCAGCATCCTCTAGGTGACCTCATTTAGGCCACACACTCCCCACTGTCTCATCTCCTCTTGGCAAGGGATGAGCCAGGTGGGTGGGTTGAGCTTCACTGTGGGGGTGTGCATGGAGGCCTCACACCTAAGAGTCTGGCCCCAGAGCCTCTGTTAATTCAGACGCCCCCTCACATCTGACTGAGTGAGCTCCCAGGAGCCTGGAGCCCTGGGTCGTGCGCTGCCCCTAAGGAAGCATGTTTCACACATGTGTGTGTGGTTCATGGTCCTCACCACTGTTCATGTGGTGACCCTCAGCCCCGCCCTGTCCCCCACCCACTCCAGGTTTTCATGCTGTGCCACAGCCCACCCCAAACCAGGGGTGAGACAGTGACAGCATTCTGTTTGCTCGGTAATCTGCCACCTAACAGGGCTTGGCACGGGTGGAGGTCTCCGTTCCCTTGGCTGTGGCTAAGTGGCCCACGGGCTAGGTGGACCATCTGCTCAGTCACATGTCCCCCCAGGGTGATGGCTGGTGACCACAGCAGGGTCTCTTCTGTCTCTGGTGGTGGGGTTTTTCCAGAACACCAGCCTCAGGCTGTCTTTGAGGCATCGTTGCTTTTTACCCCAACTGTTAGTTCAGGGCTCCCTGTGACAGGTCCCTAGAGAACATGAGGCGAGGGGTCCTCAGCCTTTATGCCATGACTGCAGAAGTCAGCAGCTTCCTGCCCCTGCGTGCTGCAGTGGAGGCAGTTACCGAGTTGTCCAGGTCCCGAGGAGGAGGCACTTGGTGGGAGAGGCATCAGGGCAGCAGTCACTGGGAAGGATTGTCTCCCCTTCCTTAATGCTCTTGTGCAGACCCAGTGGTCTCCCCTGCCCGTGCCTTCAGCCTTCATTAGTCACTGGTGGCCTGCTCATGCCTGCACCACACTGAAAGTCTTCGAACTCTGTCCTCCTCTTGCCCCCAGGGTCCGGCATCCACCTGGTCCTTTCCTGGCTCTGCTCTTCCCCTGGCCTTGTCACCTTAGCCAGTTGTTCTCATATCCTGGCAGCAGGGCCCACCTCAAGAGAGATGGCCTCGCTGGTCACCCTCCCACTGCACCCTGGGCCTGATTCCCGTTGCTTGCCAGGACACTACACTGGGTAGCCCTGGTCCGGACCTTGTCCTCCCTGGCGTCAGCATTCTCCATCCATCCTGGCTCTTTTCTATTTGAGAATCTTTGCTTTCTTTCTGAATTTCCACCCAGCTGACTCCTGCCTCCCACCCAGGAATCCCTCCTGTGGTTCGCAGCCCCACCCCCAGCCAGGCCTTCCCTTGAGCCCCGGAACCTGACAGCTCTTCTCACTGTGCCCTCAGCACGACAATTGGCGCACTGAGCTCTCACAGGTGACTGACTGCCCCCCTCGGCAAACCTGGCCTCACTTCACAGCCTGCCCCACATGTGGTTCCTCTGTTTTGGGGCACCCCTGCCACACCCACTCCACTTCTGCCTGGGGCCTTGGTGCTGCCCGTGCCGGATGTCCCCCCGCCTCTGGTGAAGTATTGGCTGCAAGCCTCTGTGCCTGTGCGAGGGGTGGGCTGTGGACAGAGTGGCGCTGGAGGAGGACGGGACTCATCTGAGCCCCTGTCCCAGCCCAGCCTTCCCTGGCATGCTGGCACCCAACTGTCCCCAGACGGATGTGAAGGCGGCTGTCTTCTCCTGTGCTTGTGGGAGGGGCTGTGCCTTTGCAGTGGTTTCACCAGCTACCGCTATAGTTGTGTTTAGCCTTTACGTCTAGGAAGCCACAGAACACAGTCTGCGGTGCTGGCTTGTTTCAGCCAGCACGTGTGAGCGGTTCATTCATGAGGTCTTGAGGAGCCAGAGTGTATGTGTGCCATGCTGGGAGCCCACCACTGTCACTCACCTGCTGTGTGGCTATGGGTGTGGGGCACTTCCATGTACTGACCATTGTGAACGGAGCTGCCCAAGCCTTCCTGCCATGCTCTCTGTAGCATACACGTGGGCATTTCTGTTGGTGAATGCTGACTGGAGAGTTGGTCCTCAGTTACCCAGATGTCCTGTTACGGTCGGTGTCACCAGGGCAGCTGGAACGGTGTGCCCGCAGTTCTCTGTCACTGTTCATCCCACAGCACTTGGCAGAACCACCCTTTTCAGTTGCCAGCCTCCTGGAGGGTGTGGTGTTATCTGCTTTGGGGTTTATTTGCACTTTCTGGGTTATACACATCCCTGTGGTACTGGGCATGGGAGGTGCTCTCATTGAATGCCGGGCCAAGTCCTCACTGTCATCCTAGAGCCATCTCTCTCTCTCTCTCTCTCTCTCTCTCTCTCTCTCTCTCTCTCTCGTTGATGAGCAGGGTTCCTCATAGACTCTGAGATGAGCCTGTGTTCATTGTGGGTCACGGACTCCTCCTTCTCAGTGGCTTGCCTTTTCACTCCCTCCGAAATATTTTTGGATGAAGAGTTCTTAATTTTAATCTGGTGCCTTTTAGAAACCTTCTCCTCTAGGGGTGGTGATGCTTGCATCCTGTGTAATCAATCTTCCCGCCCCAAAGACACCAGATGCTTGTGTGCGTTATCTTCCTGTAGCCTCATCACTCTGCCTGCCCCGCTTCAGTGTGCCGTGGACCTGAGCCGATGGTGTCAGGAGCCAGTGTTCTATTTTTTTTTTCATGTGTCTATTCAATCAACCCATATCCATTGGCCGAAAACATTCTTTGCCCCCTTTTGTTCCCTGCAGGGTCACCTTTGTCATACTGACTGTGTCAGTATATGTTTGGGTCTATTTGGGCTTTATTCTGTCCTACTGGTTCATTTCTCTCCTCGGGCCAGGGTCACTATTGTTAAGTATAATGATTTTTGCAGGGTTCTTTTCCTTTTTTTCTTTTTTGGTTGGTACCCTTTATCAAATTAAGGAATTTCCTTTTTTCCCCTAATTTACTAAGAATGTTTATGGTCAAATGCTTTTCTTGCACTTATTAAGATGATAAAATTATTTTTATCCCTGATTCTGTCAGAGTGATGAACTATATTGATTTATGTTCATGTTAAACCAACCTTGCATTCTTGGTGTAAACCTGACTTGATTGTAAGGTACTGATGCTTTTTGTCTATTACTGGATTTAGTTTGTTAATATTTTGTTCAGGATTTTTGCATCTATGTTCATAAGTGAGATTGACATAAATTATTCTTTACTTATAACACCCTTATCAGGTTTTAGTACCAGGATTATTTTAGCCTTATAATATGATTGGCTGACTGAGTGTGTTCCATCTGTTACTCTTCTCTGGAAGAATTTGTGTAAGATTGACATTATTTCTCCTTTCAGTATAAGGTGAAATTTGTTGGCCAAGCCATCCGTGATTGGATTTGTTTCAAGAGAGAAGTTTTAAGTAAGGATTCAAGTCCTTAATCATTATAAAAATAATTCTTATACTAATTATAATAATATCTGTTTCTTTTTAATACCTTTCGGCAATGTGGCTTTTTTTTGTTGTTTTTTGTTTTGTTTTGAGGAATTTGTGCTTTTAGGAATTTAAATTATGAAATGTGTTGGTTTAAATTTGTTCGGAATATTCTCTTATTATATTTTAATCTTTTACTATATGTAGAACTTGTAGGGATGTCCCCATTTACCATTCCTGACATTGTATGTTTTGACCTTCTCTTTTATTTTTCCTTGATTAATATCCCCAGTATTTATCAATATAATTAGTGTGGCTTTTTTTCTTCTTCTCCAAGTGAGAGGAGGGGAAATAGAGAGACAGACTCTCGCATGTGCCTTGACTGGGATCCACCTGGCAACCCCTGTCTGGGGCCCATGCTTTGGCTATCTGGGGCCATGCTTGCAGCCAAGCTATTTTTAGCACCCGAGGTAGAGGCTCCACAGAGCCATCCTCAGCACCCAGGGCCAATGTGCTTGAATCATTCGAGCCATGCCTGCAAGAGGGGAAGAGCAAGAAATAGAGAGAAGGAGGAGGAGAGGAGAAATAGATGGGTACTTCTCCTGTGTGCCCAGAATGGGAATCGAACCTGGGACATCTATATGCCAGGCTGACACTGTACCACTTAGCCACCTGGCCAGGGCCTAATTAGTGTTTTAAAGCACTAACTTTTGATATTGTTGGTGCTCTGTATTGTAGGTTTGTTTTCCAATTTATTAATTTTTATGTTTATCTTCATTATTTCAGTTGTTTTTGTCCTTATATACATTTGTGTACATGCACACACACGTTTTCACCACATCAAAGTGTTTTCTTTTGGGCATTTCCAATCCACGAGTTCTTTTAAATGCTGTGTTGAATATTTGTCCACTGCTGTTAAATTTGTCCACTGAGTTCTGAATTTTAGTTGTATTTTTTAGTGCTAGAATTACTAAAGTGTTCTTTTTCAAAGTTGCTATCTACATTTTTATATTTTCCAGTCCTTTGCTGGAATTTCCCATTATGTCCTTTTTCTTCTTTGCCCACGGTACAAGCTGCCCTTTCTGCTTTGCACACGGTACATGCTGCCCTTTCTTCTTTGCCCACGGCACATGCTGCCCTTTCTTCTTTGCACACAGCATACATAGTTACTTCAAACTCAGTGTCTGATCAAGTACCAGTAATTGGAACTTCTAGGTTGCTTCTATTGTCTGTTCTGCAGATTCTTGGCACTTTTCCCCTTTGTATGCCTGGTTATTTTTTACTATGTACTAGCTATTGTAATCAAAATATGTTCATAGAAATATTTTATGGTCTTGATGACAGTCTCATTCTCTGGAGAGTTTTGTGTGTCCTGCTGGTATTCTGGGGCACTAGCAATCCAATCACCTGAATCCAAGTTGTGGGTTGAGGAACTGAGCTATCTGGGTCTCCTGTCAGCTCACCCTCACCCCTGCTTGTCCCCTCTTGGGACAGCTGTAGAGCAGTGTGCTCAGCCTGCGGAGCTCCCCACCCCTCCTCCAGTACTAGCCCGTGCCCACAGAGAAATGGCCTGGTGCATCTCCTCTTTCCTTGAGCCTGGCTGCTTATATTTCTCTCTTCTGTTAGCACGCAGTTGTACTGAGGAAGATGGGTTTCTAATTGTCCATTATTGCTCGCTGCCCTGTGGGCAGGTGGGCCTGGCCTCCATCACAGGAAGTAGGAGTGCGGCATCTGCATTTGCAAAGCTCCCAACTGGTTCTGTTGGGTGGCCCGGCTGAAAACTCCTTCTCCGAGACGGCACAGTGCCTGGCCAGGTGGAAGATGGTGTTTGCAGGGAACATGCCCACACCCTGGTTAATGCTCCCTGTACTTCACACCTGTGCCATACTCCTTGGTGTCTCACCCACAGGGCGGTGGGCCCTGCGTAGTGCTCCAGTTTTGTGCCTGACTACAGTGTTCCATCGGCCTCTTCCTACACTGGCTGCTTTTGGGGGCAGGAGATCTTTGAGGCCTAAAGGTACAACACGTTGTGTGTTCACTGTGAACCGGGCAGACCGGGTCATCAGCCCTTTCCTGCAGGTCCTTTGTACTTTCTTGTCACATTCCTGTTGCCCCTGTGGTCACCTGACTGCTCTGGCCTAAGCAAATTCCAGTTCTTTCTGACCTGTCCTCAGTTGCCGTCCTTGTCAGTGTGGCCTCAGGTATCTCTGAAGCAGGACTAGTACCAGGAGCCACTATGACCTGCAGCTCATCCAGCAGGGATGGTGCCCTAACCTGGAAGGGGCCACCTAGCATGCACACAAGTAGTTTAACCTTTCCCTGAATGAACAAGTTTCCTGTCAAGGTCTCAAGTGCTTCCCCTAGTATTTTTACTCACATTGAATGTGTATCCATTTTTTTTCCTGTCCAAATGCCTCCAAACTGAGGCCACAATGGGTATCTTAGAGGACAGGTGTCATCTGGCAGTTTCGTGCTGAGAGCCCATCTGGTGTAGGGTGACCTCCAGGGGCCTCTGAAATCTACTGCACTGGCCCTCTGCTGGCTCTTGCCCTGGGGTTCCCTGTGCCACCACCTGATGGCATTGTGGTCCCTGGGCCTTTCACACTCTCTCCTCTGTGAGGGATGCTCCCATTGTGGTCTCGCCTGTATGAGGGTCCCGGAGCTGCTATAATGAAGGGCCACGAACTGGTGGCTTAACACACAGAAACTTATTCTCTCCCAGTTCTGGGGTCAGAAGTCTGAGATCAGGATGTCCCTGGGGTACACTCCCTCCAGAGTCTCTAAGGGGGGTTCTTCCTGTCTCTCCCAGGTCCTGGTGTTCGAGGTGTCCCTGTGCTGTGGCTGAGTCCCTCAATCACTGCCTCTGCCATTATGTGGCCTCCCTTCTGTGTCTGTGTCTCTCCTCTTCTGTCTCATAAGGACACTCTCATTGGATTCAAGGCCACCCGGATGACACAGGCTGATCTCATCTTAACACCTTTGGCTTGATCACATCTGCAAAGAACCTTTCCCAAACAAGATCTCCTTCACGGGTTCTGGGGTGAGGACAGGGCACACCTAATACAGGGTCATTACTCATCCCACTACCGTTTGCCCCCTGCATAGGGAGCCCTCCTGACCACTAGGTTGGCTGCAGGACAAGACACACTCCTACCCCTGCTGGTTCCTTGTGGGGCAGGGAGCTTATGCTGATTGACCGAGGAAGGGATCAGTGACTAGACGTTTCTACGAGTGTCCTCCTCTAACCATCAGGGTGCTTCCGGCAAGAGGGTGGGTATCAGACCCCCACATGGTGGATGCCTGTCTATTGGCATAAGATGAAGTACTCAGTTCTCCATCCTTTCTGCGCTAAGCCATACCTGTGTTCCCTGGGTCTTCTTTCTCTCCTACTTCATACTGGGTGCTCTGTTGGCAGAACATCTTGTGATAGGGGGTTTAATTCTGTGCGGCCCTGGGCCAGCAGCTCAGAGCCGGGTGCCATGCTGGTTGGGGGACGGCTCCAAGGACTTCGTGGGTCCCCAAGTGGGCAGGCGGCAGCAAGCTCCTTGCTCTTCTGTTCCTGTTGGTGCTGGGGGACCTCTCCTTCTAGCCGCTCCTCTGTCCGGGGTCCTGAACGACCCGTCTCAGGAGTGGGGTGGCTAGTAGCCCTAAAGGGCTCCCCCTTGCCCTCAGAGAAACTCATTTTCTTAGCGACCTGCGCACGGTGCTGCCCTCAGCCACCAATGGCCAGCTGGGTTCTTGGACTTCATAGGAAACATGCTGACAGAAACCAGGATGACTCTGGGGGCCGGGGTAAAGTGTAGCTCCTGGGAGGCCAAGGGGTCCCAGCTGAGAAGGTTCCCCTGAAACCCCATCCATAGTGACCGGAGAAGTTCCAGCTGTGGACACCAATTCTTCTGAGTGGTTGGGCAGGATAATGCCGCCTTCCTCAGTTTTTCTTACTGGAAAGCCTCCTGGCTCCTGAGGCCATCTTTTGGAGAGTTTACGGCCTGTCCTGGGGCTGCCCTCATCCTGCCCAACTCTGTCCTGCCTACAGCCTTAGTCCAGCCAGCTCGGCCTGTTGGGGCCACTCAGCCCCGGACTGTGAAGGGCCGGGCGGCTGGGGCGGCGGGGCTGCTTCCACACTGCGCCGGGGCTGCAGAGACCTCCCCGTGCACTTGGTGGACGCCCATGTGCTCAGAGGCTGCTTTGTCCAGCTCTGGGAGGCTCCCGCCGCCTGGGACGGCCCTCAGATGAGACGAGTGGTCATTCACATCGAGTGTCCGGGCAGCCACGGGGTGGGTGGCCATGTTATGATTAAAAATGTGAACAATTGCCAAAGGGCCGCGTTGTACTCAAATGGACTCAAATAAAGAAACGTAGACGGGGGGAGCATGCTGAGCTGTCCCGGGTGGGGGGCGGGAGAGCTGGGTTTCTGATAGCCTTTGTTCCCCTGGGCTGTTTGCTGCCCTCTCCAGGGGCAGCACTCATACTTCTGGACCAGCGGTTCTCAACCTGTCTGGAACCGCTGTTCTAGACCTCGACGCTGGGGGCCTGCGCCTCCAGTGGGCGCAGGGCCCTGGCAGGATGGAAGTGAGAATGGAGAGGTGAGTTAATCGGACACCATCTGACTTCCGGCCTGAGGCCCCTGTGGTCTTTTGAGATTGTTGTCCCACCCTGACCCTGCCTTTGCATTCACGCACACGCCCAAATGCCCAGGAAATGTCATGATGGGAGGAGGAGGTGAAGACCCATGTGAGCCTGGCAGGTTGTCTCAGTGAGCAGGAGGCTCGCCCTGGACCAGCTGACCCGGCCTGAGACTTCTTTGGTGCCTCTGGGCCAGTTGTGCTTGGGACTTATCTGGGGCTCTTACCGTTCTCTCCCCAAGCCTCTCTTCCTCCCAGTCAGGGTGCTGGGACCAGGCTCTAATGGGGCCCATGGAGCAACCTGGGAGGGACTTCCTGGGTCCCTTGTACCCGGGGTTCCAGGACCCGCCTGCCTTGGAGGCCTCTGAGGGGAGGGAGGCGCAGGCTCTGCCCTGTCTCCTTTCTCTCCTTCACACTTCGGTTAGAGCTTCCGATTGCCTTTGAGAGTCCAGTGGCACCTGGTCAGGTGCTGCCCATGCTCACAGCCTCCTGGCAGGTGCCCTCAGCTCAGCTCCCAACACCAGAGTGGCTCCTTGGCTGCCAGTCAGCCCTGCAAGTGTCAGGCACTCCTTCGAGGTCCGAGCAGGGGTCTGTTTATCACACCCTCAGGAGTGCTTGCCTGTCCAGGGCCCGTGAGGTTTCCCACACAGACCCTGGGTTTTGGGGTCACATCAGTGAGCCCAGAGACAGTCCAGGGGCTCTGGTTCCCAGCCCTGGTGGTGGGCGGTATCTCTGACTCGAAGTAGGTGTAAAGATTCAGGGGATTTGAGTGGCACCACAGCCACCTTTCCGAAGCCCACGGGGCTGAGAACCAGTGGCACCCAGGCACACGCTCAGGAAACCTGGGCAGCTTCCTTCTGCTGCCCACGTTCCCGGGAGCCCTTTCCTACCTGCAGGGCCTATGACGGCATCTGCCACCAGCCCAGGAGACACACCCCATTCCCGCAGAGCACGGCCGGCCCGCCCGCTCGTTTCCCAGTCCAGCTTGCGACACGTGCATCCCGGCACCCCGGCCTACCTGAGGGAGCTGGCGCTGTGCCTTTAGAGGAAGAGGCTCGTGACAAGAACCCGAGCTGCGATCCTGGGCTGGAGAGCAGAGCCGCTGCCCGCAGTAGCCGCAGGGTAGGCCAGGCAGCCTCCAGAAGCTGAGCAGGCGTGGCTCCCCATCCAGGCCCCCAGACATCTGAGTCACAAGGGCCCTGCTCTCTTGACAAGGGGAATTCTCCAGTGCATTACCTTAGTTACATCAGAAGTTTCTGGAGTTAGTTAAGGTTGTGAGACGTCTCACCAGAACTAGAGGCTCCCAAAGAATGTTTCTCTTGTGTTCATGGTGGAATCCAGGTGGCCCTGGCTGCAGAGCGTTTCTCTGTAGAGCTGGTTCACATCACTAGTGCACAGGTGTCTTCATTCCGCCACGTGCTCTGAGCCCAGGTCGCTTAGGGTGGGGGGCAGGGCTGTGGCCCTGTCGAGGATGAGGACTGAGTTTCTAGCAGTTGGCGAGTCAGGCAGGATGGAGCCTGAGGCCCAGGTGGCTGCCCGCTGTGGGCATCCTCCTGAGGAGGGGCCGTGGGCCGTAGGGCCTCTCTCTGCAGTCCTTCCTGGGAGAGTCTCAGAGCAGGGCCCAGAGCAGGCCAGCGGGCAGAGGACCCTCCAGGAGGAGAGGCTGGTCAGGCCCAGCGTTTCCTGGAGGGGTCCCGGGGAGGCTGTCTGTACTGCTGCTATGAGGCAGACGTTCCCCGGGGAAGGGGCCCTCTGGGGGTCTCCCACAGCCCCCAGGAGGGCAATGGGAGAATAAGACAGATCCTGTATGAGCTCTGGGAACCCTGCGGCTGGTCCGAGTTCCCTGCCCATGCGTCCTGCTGGCCCACACCTTGCCTACTCTGCACACTGTCTGGCTGCCCACCCCAGTGTTGGTGCAGTTTGAGCACAGGCCCTCACTCGTGCAAGGCTCAGCCGTTTGGGGGCACCCAATGCTTACCTGGGGAAGACAGTGTGTTGGTCATCTTGATAATGCCCAGGTGCCACAGACACTGGCATCAGAGGACACAGCGTTGATGGGAGGGAGCTACAGGTTGTGAGGGGCCTTGGGAACTGGAGGGCACCTGGTTATAAAACGCGGATGGTCAGCCCACTGGCCAAGTCAGATTGCAGGAGGGCCAGCAGGTCAGGGTGTAGACTGGGGACAGGGCAAGGGAGCTCGTAGAGCATCAGGGATGAGTTGCTGAGAATGTGCCTGGGGGAGCCTGAGAGTAGAGGTGGTTCACACCTGAGAAAGCAGGTGCACACCCCTCTTTACAGTCAGGGCACAGCCACGTCCCATCTGGGAAGGGGAACCTGAGAGCACAGAGCTGCTGTTGCTGCCACCTTTAAAACCACACCTGCCCCTCCTCACTGGCACCTGGCCTGGATCACAGACATACCTGTCCTGCACACAGACTCCTGGCCCTGCTGACACACCTGGTCCTGCTCCAAGACACACCTCACCCTGCTCACTGACACATCTGGCCCTGCTCACAGACACACCTGCTGCTGCTTACAGACGTACTAGCCTGGCTGACAGACACCTGGCCCTGCTCACAGACACACCTGCTCCTGCTCACAGACATACTAGCCTGGCTGACAGACACCTGGCCATGCTCACAGACATACTTGGCCCTGCACACAGACACACCTAGCCCTGCTCACAGACATACCTGGCCCTGCTCACAGACACCTGGCCCTGCTCACAGACACACCTGGCCCTGCACACAGACATACCTAGCCCTGCTCACAAACACACCTGGCCCTGCTCACAGACACCTGGCCATGCTCACAGACACACCTGGCCCTGCTCACAAACACACCTGGCCCTGCACACAGACATACCTGGCCCTGCTCACAGACACACCTGGCCCTGCTCACAGACACACCTGGCCCTGCACACAGGCACACCTGGCCCTGCTCACAGGCACACCTGGCCCTGCTCACAGACACCTGGTCCTAGTGCAGGCATGCCACTAACACGAATATTCATTCCTCCTGGTTGGGGTGCTGTATGCTGATATCATGTAGCAACTGTGACTGTTGTCTGTCAGAGTCTTTCCTGTGCCACCTTCTGTATATAGGTTTTTTCCAGGAAAAGTCATTTTGAAATGGGGTCCAGTTTATTCTGGAAATAGGGACCCTGTCATGGGTCATCTTTGGATAATCTTTAGCCTGTGAAGGGCAGTAGGCCAGGGAGAACACACGGTATTTTAGAGACAGGCCCACCATAATGGTGGGACGGTCCCTGGATCCTGGTGGACACTCAGGGGCAAGTGTCCCCAGGTTTGGACGGGGTCACCTGGCCAGTGGCTTTTATCAGAATGTTTCCCGGGTGCTGCCCTCTGGGTACCACGCGCCTGCCCTGCGTCTCCTGCCACTCCGGTCTGTAATTCCACCTTTCCTGATCTGTAATTCCACCTTTCGGCTGCCCTGCCCTCTCTGAGTCCTCCTTTGAAAATGCAAATTCGGTAACATAGTCTGTTCCCCACACCCAGTGTGAGTACTTTATCAGTTCTTTCCTGACCCCTCTAGGTCAGCGCCAGCTCTGCCTCGAGCAGCACCTGGCAGAGGCCAATGGCTCACACAGAACTGGGCACGTCGGCCCCCTCCACCTTTCCTGCCTCCCACCCACTCCTCTCCCTGCCCCTCCCCCAGTCCTGTATGATACCATCAGAGTCCAGAGCTACTGACGGGCTTGCCGGTAGGGTTCCTGCCAGTGAGGGTCCTGTGGTGGGCTACTTGGTTAAAGGCCCAGGGATGGAGAGGGACACAACTCTCAACCTCCTGTCCAGGACCCCTGAAGCCAGCAGAAGAGGGGGCCCAAGGGAGGCCAGCTGAGAAGGCATGTCCCACCTGCCCTGTTTGCCACCCTGCCTTTCTGTGTAGTCCTCCTTCTCCGTCTCTACCTCCCAAGCATATATACATCCCAAAGAATTGGGGGGTCTTTCCAGGAGGCAGATGAGAGAGGGCCAGGAGAGCAACTAGGCTTTCATGTGGAGCTGGGGGTCCTGGGCCATGAAATAAGTTAGAACTTTATTCACTGGGGCTTTGTCGAGCTGCTGAAAATCCTCATGTTGAGAGAGCAGGAACAGAACTTGCTAGGCATCCAGGCTGCCGTGTCTGTAGCCAGTTGGAGTGATACCTCATCATACCCAATCAGTCTACCCTCCTACCATATGCTGACCTGTGCCGTGTAAGTGGAACCTTGGCCAGGGAGGGTCACCTCTCCTAGGGATGCAGGGCATACACCTGAGAATGCAGTGCACACCTGGGGCACAGGGCAAATATCTGGAGATGTAGGGCATATACCTGGATGCAGGGCACACACCTGGGGCACAGGGAAGACACCTGGAGATGTAGGGCATACACCTGAGAATGCAGTGCACACACCTGGGGCACAGGGAAAACACCTGGAGATGTAGGGCATATACCTGGATGCAGGGCACACACCTGGGGCACAGGGAAGACACCTGGAGATGTAGGGCATATACCTGGATGCAGGGCACACACCTGGGGCACAGGGAAGACACCTGGAGATGTAGGGCATATACCTGGATGCAGGGCACACACCTGGGGCACAGGGAAGACACCTGGAGATGTAGGGCATATACCTGGATGCAGGGCACACACCTGGGGCACAGGGAAGACACCTGGAGATGTAGGGCATATACCTGGATGCAGGGCACACACCTGGGGCACAGGGAAGACACCTGGAGATGTAGGGCATATACCTGGATGCAGGGCACACACCCAAGGGTGCAGGGCACACACTTGGGGTGAAGGACACACACCCGAAAACACAGGACACAAACCTGGAGATGCAGAGCACACACCTGGAGGTGCAGAGAACACAACTGGGTGCAGGGTACACACCTGGAAACACAGCACTCACCTGATAATATGGGCCACCCCTCAGAGAACACTGCATTTGGTGGGCTGGCATTTTGACTTCCTGACAGCCTATCCCTCTGAGTGATTTTATTTTTTGTCTTGGTGGAAAGGGGGTGTCACAGGTAGGAAGGGCATGGAAGGCCACCCTGGGTTCAGACTCACCTCACCCCCAGAAACCATGGAGGCAGGAAAGTAGTGGGGAACTGCAGCCTCCATGGTGGGGAGAGAAGCCAGACAGGTCCGGGGCTGGAGCGAGGCCCCCATGTGCAAGCTGTCATCATTAACACAGAAGGGCTCTCTGGATACCTCTGTATGCCACTAGCCCTCTGCAGGAGCTCTCGGCTTCTTTTTAAATTAAATTTATTATTATTACTTCATTATGGAACTAGCACATGGATTTATTGGAGCAATTCAAACGGCAGAAACATGTGGCCCCTCCCCTCAGCCCTGGCCGCCCATAGACTTCCTGGCAGTGCCAACATGTAGCTCTGGTTGCCATGGTCTGTTTTTCCAGAGTGGGTGAGTGATTTCTGCTCTTCCCTGTCCTGCTTCTTCTCCACACGGCAGACAGTAATCTCAGACATCTTCCCCTATCTGCACACAGGCTCTAACTCCTGCTGTTATTTTGTTAAAATAATTTATAAAAAGATTTTATTTATTGATTTTTTTAGAGAGAGGGTAGAGAGAAAGAAAGGCGGGCGGAAGAGCAGGAAGCATCAGCTCATAGTAGTTGCCTCTCATACGTGCCTTGACCAGTCAAGCCTGGGGTCGCCTGGGGTCACCAACCGGCGACCTCCGCATTCCAGGTGGACGCTTTATCCACTGCGCCACCACAGGTTGGGTGAAAATGGTTTTAAAACATGTTCATAGTGAAACAAAGTAGGAACGCAGAACAGAGAGCTGTGTTTTGGATCTCGTGGCCGTATCTCCTCTGCGGCTTGGAGGTCACAGACTGCGTGGCTGGTGAGGGTAGTGGGAGCAGCCACGGCAGCTGGGGTGGAGGGTTCTCTGTGCCACCTGCCTTCCAACAAGGCCGTTACTCCAGGACCCCTCTGTCTACCATCACTCTGGACATCTCTGAGAACAGACTCCAAGCTGATTCCTAAGTGAAAACCCATCACCACGCCCAGAAACAGCCCGAAACAGCAGTGATAGAGGCACATGCGTGAGGCCACAGCTCCGGACGGAACACTGCAGGTCGAAGTGGCCGCTGCCTGGTGGAGAAAAGCCCTGGCCAGCCGCCCAGGGTTGAGTTTAGAAGGCTTGTGCTTGAAGGTCTCCTGTTCATCCCCTGGAGTTTTCCATCCTCCGTGACCCTGTCTGTCCGCTCTTCCCGAACTGTCCCCCAGGTTCCCCTCCCAGGGCTGCTGCTGACTCCGGGGCTCCTGCACCCTCTCCAGGGCTGGCCATGAATTTCTGCCATGCTGACCGTCACTGACAACCTTCCTAACAAATGTGGTAGAGCCACCGAGCTCGTCTGTGGCAGCCATCCATGGCCCCTCACCCCTGGGGCCGTGGTGTGGGTATAGAAGGTCCCAGTAGGAAGGGTTTTTCTTCAGAACATTTAAAAGTATGGTCCCTTTCCTCCCAGTGCCCAGGGCAGCAGGTGGACACCTGATGCCAGCATGACCACATTCTCTCTGCTCTTTCCTCTCCCCCTGCTCGCCGCCTTGTGGGACTTTGAGTCTGGGAGGAAGCTGCCCTGTCTGGCGGGATTCGTGGCAGCACTGGCGTTAGATGCTTCAGGCACACTAGCCTATGTGCCGTGCCTTTGTGTGGCCTTGTCTCAGCTCACGCTTCCCCTCCAATCCATCTCAAATCATACTTGCAGCCGCCATCTCACGCTTTAATTTCTCCTCGGTACACCTCTTACTCCCTGATGTCATCCCACTTAGGTTTGTTTACTTATTTATTGCCTGTCTCCAGTCAGATGGTAAAGCTCATGACCACAGAACTTTTTCACATCTTGTTCAGTTCTTCTCACCTTTTACTTGACTGTGGAGGCTGATCTCCCAGCGTGTTAAAGCCTCGTGCTCAGCGTGAGTGGGGCTGAAGGCCATGCTGTGCCTGAGCGGGGTGGTGTGGCAGGCCTCTCCTGGCTGTGACTCATGGCCTTTAGCCAGGGGTCCCTGGGGGCTGACGTTCCCAGAGGGCCTGCTCTGCCTGCCAGAATCAACGTATCCGGTCAGCGTGTGTCCAGGGCACTTCACAGGGGTTCGTTTTTTCTGTGTCATTGGTGGGGTACCCAGCCCCCCACAGGTGGCTGGTAGGAGGGCTTGCTGTTGGTTCCCTAGAGTGCTGGCTCAGTCCCAGACACTGAGTGGGGTTCAGGGGGTTTGGGGGAGGAGCCCTGGCCTCCCCTATTTGGGTCCTTGCTATAAAATAGCACTTCTAGGAAATCTACAACATACAGAAAAGCACAAGAATGACTCAGAGTTCGGAAACCCTGAGACAGCTATCCCTGATGTCACTTGGACATGTTTTCTTCTCATGATACGATGTTCTCTGGATCATGGAACATGCACTGAGTTGGAAGCATCATAAGAGGTTTCCTTCTCTTTGACCAAGTTGAACACACGTGCACTATCTCACAAGTCGACTGACAAGTTGACTTCTGGTAATCTTTTAAAAATTATTTATTTTTTATTAATTTTAAAGAGAGGAAGGGAAAGAGCAAGAGAGCAAGAGAGAGAGAAGAACATCAATATGTTCCTGAATGTGCCCTGACCGGGGTTTGAACCAGCAACTTCTGGGTTTCAGGATGATGCTCTAAACAATCAAGCTATCCGTCCAGGGCTCATGCTTCTAGTAATTTTAGCCACTCTTCCTTCCTGGACACCAAGTGCTGAAGAGATGCCATGTAAACACACTCTACTGCTCCCATAAGAAGCTCCTGTTTCAGACAAAGAAATGGTGTCAGCAATAAACCTGGAAGCAATTCCACTGACACCTGAGCACCTTCACTTTGGTGCTCAATCCCTCAGAGAGAGCACTCCCTATCCTGCACCTGCACCTGCACCTGCGCCTGCGCCTGCGGGAAGTCAGAAGTGCTGATCCAACTCTCATTCATGCCCAGAACCAGCTGTACTTCCTCATGGGGTGTCCAGGGTTTCTCTCAGCAGCAGGTGTACTTTTTGTGCCATCACAGAGGATGGGGGACAGGGTGGGATTACAGCCTATGAGGCCTCTGAGAACATTCAGTCCAGTGGTCGAGGGCATTTGACTTCTTCCTGTTGGGAATTTGTGGGATCCTGAGTTCAGCAGAGCCACCAGGACCCCCTCACAATGCTTGCTCAGCCATCCTCCTCTGTCCTAACTGGTGTTGAGAATGCAGATTTGAAAGGGATTTTCAGTGAAGGCAGAGTTGTGAGCAAGCTCACTATTCATGGCACAGACCTTGCCCTGGATTTTGTGTTGTGCACCAGTGGGTCCTGAGTTCTGTCCTCTTCTTGATGCCCCCGAGGCATCTGTTCTTAGTGAGGTAGAGAGATGAGCTTCCTGGCTGCATTCCTCTAGGAAGCCTCCCTGGGTTGCCAGCCCTGGTGCTGGGCATCTCGGGGTCTTGTCCTGGCATCAGTGTTCAGTGCTCCTGAAACCTGCTAGAGGCAGCACGGGCTGCTGTCTTCTGAGCCCCCCAGGGACCCAGCCCAGCTTTGAGGGTCAGGTGCCTCACAGAGGCAGAGACTCAGGGGCTAGGCTGGCTCCCTGAGCTCTCCACACAGGGCCCGAGTGATGACTTTGTCCCAGTGCAGGCAGTTCCTCCATCCTGTACCTGGGGCACAGCCATGCTCGGCCTCAGGGTTCCTGGGCAAACACCGAGGGTCTCCCTCTCCACTCACAGGGGGGCAGCAGGCTCAGCCCTGAGGTGAGGGGAGCAGCTGATTCTGGACCCCCCTCCCCAAGGGTGGCATCACTCCATGGACCCTGGGAAGGGTGTCTTTCTGGGAAGTCACCCAGCAGATGTAGCCCAGGGTGGGGACCATGATGGGGGAGTAACAGGGAGGGATTCCTGAACCCCCAGGTGGCTGGGCTGGGTATAGCTCCTGTGGCCCTGTCATTGCTGATGGCTTTGACTATTTGAGGAGGGGTCCTTAATCTACTAATGACTGGCAAGATGCTGGTGCTTGGGGGCAGTGCCGTGTCCAGCAGCAGGACAAGTGCTCACTATCCTGCTGTGGTCACCTTGGCAGGGGTTCTGCCCCCTCATGTCCAGGGCTTAGTGCCAGGGGGCCCCAGGGGCCTTGCCACATCCTGGGTGGCTGCCAGCCTCCTGTCCTGTGAGCGGGCAGCTGGGAGGGCCATGGGCAGTGGCTCTGAGGAAACAGAATTACCCCTTCCTTCTCTCTTTCTTCCACCAGAAACATGGCCGACAACAAGGCCAAGGCCGCCAACAAGACACCCCCGAAGTCCCCAGGGGACCCTGCAAAGGACAAGGCGGCTAAGAGGCTGTCACTGGAGTCAGAAGGTGCCAACGAGGGGGCAGCGGCCATCGCCCCAGAGCTCAGCGCCCTGGAGGAGGCCTTCCGGCGGTTCGCCGTGCATGGCGACACCCGGGCCACCGGGAAGGAGATGCATGGCAAAAACTGGTCAAAACTGTGCAAGGACTGCCAGGTGATCGACGGGAAGAACGTGACCATCACCGACGTGGACATTGTGTTCAGCAAAATCAAGTAAGTGTGCCAGGGCTCCGTTGCCTTGGAGCCGGCTTCCCAGAGGCTTGTGGTCGTTCAGGCCACACATCCAGGGTCCACGAGGGGGTTGGGGGGTGTTCATGCCTTAACGGGCTGTGAGGAGTGTGATGCTTTGAGATCCTTTCCTTCCCAGAATCAGGTGCCCAAAAGTTGAAACCAGAACAGGCTGCCTTAGGCTGGGTTAGGAGCCCAGGAGGGGGAGACTGCTCTGCCCTTGGCAGCTTGGAGGGGTCTCAGTGGCAGGGCCCTGGCCCATAGCGGGCTGAGTCTGAGAGAAGGCACTGTGAAGCCTGTCCCTAAGGTGTGACCTGCATCTCATCTGCTCCTGCCTGCTGCCCCTCTGTGGGGCTCCCCTTTGCTTTGGCGGATGATCACACAGGAAGAAGAGTGTGGGTAACAGAGAAGTTAGCACCTGAGTCTTTACCTGTGACTTTGTGACATTGAGCATTGTGGTCGTGCGCTTCCTTTGTGTGCATGTGCACCTGTGGGCATGCAAGTGTATGTTCCTGTGTATCTGAAGACACAGTGCTGTGTGTATGCATGTCATATGTTCCTGCACACTCCTTTCTACTGGATGTTGGGGACACGTCCAGGAATGATACACACCCAGTTCCCATTCTGCTGGCATCTCTGAAGTGTGAGGATATTCTCCTACCCTCCTCAACCCATGACCAACATGGCCACACATGGCCCCCAAAGCCACCAAACCTCTAGTCCTCTGTCCAGGTCATACATGTTGCTGGAAAATTGCTTTATTTCAGTTCATTTTTGGCCGTGTCCATTGAGGTCAGTGTGACCCTCTAGTTGGATGTTGCTGTGACCTCACCATCTTTCATCTCAGATGCCCCTGAGCCCTCCCCGTTAATGGCCTGGCCCCTCCCTCCATCCATCCCTCCTCCTCCGAGCACAGAGTCAATGAACAGGCTTTTTTCTTTGTGCCTCCAGAGCTTGTGACTTCATGTCACCACTTTGCTTGTGGAAACGTTGTTTGGTGTGTCTCCATCACAGTGAGGTATCCCCAACTCCCCAGCCTGACATACAGTCCTGACAACCACCTGAGGCAGATGGGAAGCTGTCACTACCAGTCGCCATGGAGCCACGGGCCAGCTCTCCTGGGGTCGACTCATTCCCACCAAGCAGGAGGTTGGATGGGATGGCCTCGCTGGGGCAGGGTGGAGGTGGAACCGCAAGTGGCCCTCTAGGGACAACCATTAGGACCTAGTCACAGGGCCCAGGAGTCAGGGACTCAGTCTTCCCAGTCTCATTGGAAGAGGTCGACCATTTCAGATTTCTTACAGGCAGGCCAGAGCCCCAACGACACAATAGCAGAGGATATGTCATTCTGCTGGACTCTGCATTTCCTGTGAGCCGATGCCTCTCAAGGCCCAGGGTCAGAGGAGGGCGTGGGGCCACTCATTGAAGGAAGAGGTGAATGCAGGTAAAGAGGAGGAGCTGGGGCAGGGCTGGGATGAGGCCCAGCATGGACCCTCCGTTCAGTCCCCTGGGGTGGTCCTCCAGGCCTTTGTAAACCCAGTGTGTCCAGGAGAGACAGAGGGGCTAATGCAGGATCTGACGAACCCCAACAGCTGTGTCTGTTGGGGAATCTACAGAAGGGCTGGGAAGAGGGTGATAACTGGCCTGTCCAGGGGCAGGTCACCCCACTAGGGAGTGTGACAGGTTTCCAGGGTCTCACACCCTTGGCACCAGCCCAGGCATGCAGTGTGTCGGGGCAGGTGTGGGCGATTCTTTTTCTCACCCTCAGTTCCTTCTGCCGTAAGTTGCCTTTAAGCTCCTGCATTCAAGCGTGTGCACCCATGTGCGTGCAGGAGCTCATAGTACACGCACATACACACAGTCATGCCTGTGCACACATATGCACATGAGCTCACAGTATAAATCTGCACACACATGCACAATACATATACAAGCACATAGGTAGAACTCAGGCTGGCCACACCCTTGCAGGAGGGGTGGTGGCAAGTGTGGTGGTGACCCATTCAGAGATCAAGTACCCTGGACAGGCCCAGAGACCCTGTGTGCAGGAGGCATGAGAACCCCACCACCCACATGGGGGGTGCTGGCATCACAGGAGTGAGTGGGCCCCAGGAAGGACCCTGATGCTCCCCATGCTTGTCCTGGGAGGCAGGAAATCAGCTGCTCAGACCCTTAGGGGCCAAGGTGTGGCCTCCAGCTCCTGAGCACAAAGGGCTCCACATTGCAGAGCTTAGGGCTGTTCAGGGTCCCCTACTGTCTCTGCCTCAGCTCACTATAGGGGTGACATGGAATGGGGAACAGGTAGCTGTGGCCCCAGCCCAGTGAGAGGTGGTGGTCACTACACAGTGAAGACCAGCCTATGGTGGCTGCGTGGGCCCTTAGAAGGGAGCAGGTGGGGCCCCCTTACCTGGCTGGCTTGCTGGACACCACGGGGCTGTGGTATGAGGGACTCACTCTCTTGACTCTGGGATGGGAAAGGTAGACAGTGCCCTGGGCAGCATCGCAGGATCCTGCAGGGCGGGCGTGGAACCTCAAAGTTGCTGACTTGGTGGAGAAGAGCAGCTCTTTCTGTTTGGGGGCGGTTGCCAGGGCTCCGGGCGGTGACGCCAGCCAGGGTATCTGCAGCCTTTGTTTAGGTCCTGTCACCATGGCAGTGCCTGTTTGTTTTGATGTTACTATGTGTTAAATTTGAAACAAATTTCTTGCAGCTCTATATCAGGTCTGATTGAAGACTATTGTTACCTAGACAAAAACTCCAGTATCCTCCATGCCCCAAAGGACAGACGACGGTCAGTCTGATGTATTAATTAATTAGGACCTCCTATGCATAAGCAGGAGTGTTACTCAGCCCCATTCAGGGGGCTGTGGATGGCAACATCCCCTTCTGTCCTGCCTGCATGTGTCAGCAGGTGTGGGGTCAGGCACTGGGATCCCTACCCAGCAGGTGGAGAGGCCAGACCAAGGGGGCAGAGGCAGGCAGGGGTCTCTGCTGTAGCTTCTCCTGACCCACGCACATGCCTGTCTGGTGGGTGCTGTGTGCTCACAGAGAAAACAGCCTGTTTCCCTTCACAACAGTGCAAGGAGACAGCTCACCCTGTGTTTGGTGTCTGGGTCCCAGGTTAGAAGTTAGCAGGTAGGTGGGGCTCCCTGTCACCAAAGACCTGGAAAACTGCTCCATTTTTGCCATTCGTGCTATAGTCACAGCCAGGACACAAGGGAATTGTCTGAAGCCCTGCAGAAGCTCAGCACAGAAGTGCAGGCCTGGAGCCCAGATGCCATCTAGCGCCTGTCCAGTGGCTGGAGCAGGCTGAGCCTATAGTAGGAGCCCCAGCAAAGCACAATTGTGGGGTGGGGGTGCCACGGAGGGGCTGGTAGAGTGGGCAGAGCTCTGAGTGTGAAGTGATGTCTGAGAAACAGCACCCGTGACACAGTGACCGGTGTGTGAGCAGGTAGTGTCTGCTCAGTGCCCTGAGACTCCCCCAACCCTGCTTTACTGCTGGGCCTGAGGGCTGACATGGCATGCTCCTGGGGGCCTTTCCTGACCCCCTCCCTGCACTGGGCCTTTCCTGACCCCAGCCTCTCCCTCCAGGCTGGGGGCGAGGTTGGGGCATTTGGGTGGGTGCGCCCAGCCCCCTGCTGTGCTTTCAGGTTGGTGTTGGGGTCCTCCAGGGTCAGGTGGCCATGGTGGGAGTGCCCCTCTGTGGCGCCCTCACGTAACCACCGACGGCAGTGCAGGGCGTCCAGTGGCTTCCACCCTGAGCCTCTCCTGCCCCACCCCGCCCAGGGTGAGTCCAGCCCCAGACGCCCCTGTCCCCATGACCCATGTCACCCCAGGCCTGCACCAGGCAAACACAGTTAGGGTTAGGAGGAACATTAAGGGTGGTTTTTCCCCTACTTTGGGAAAGTAACTGAATGTGGGGGTGGGTGTCACGGCGGCCTCTTCAGGCAGGTCATGGCCGTTGGCAACCAGACCTGTGATTCAAGTGGCTGTTAGCATGTCTGATCTACTGCAGCTGGGTCTGCACCCTTGGCTCTGTGCCCCAGGGCTCAGGCAGGCGGAGCCGGTCTGCCAAGGGGGCGGCCCGGAGCAGGGGCGAGGGCGAGGGCGAGTGTCTGCCAAGAGCGCCTCCTGGTGGAGCCCTCCACGGGGACCAAGAAACCTTCCAGGCAGGGTTCCCCCAGAGGTGCGTCCCCACCAGACACAGCGCCCCCAGGAGTCCCCCACCCCCACTGGCCCAGGGGATGATGGGAAGGTCATGGAAGCTCCCGGCTCTCTGTCAGTGCCTTAGGGCTCTCCTTTGACACCTCACTTCCTTCCCACAGCAGTGTCCTAGCTGCCAGGCTGCTGCTCTCTGGACAGGTCACTAGGTCCCAGCAGCTGGTGGTCAGGGAACCTGGGAGAACCCATACCTTCTCCAACACCCTGTCTGTCCCCACTGGATCCAGTAGGCTGGACACTGCCTCTCAGCAATGGGCCCCTGGGAGTGTGCAGTTTGCCCTGATTCCCTGGGAAGGAGGGGTCTGGGGAGGGGTTTCACGGTGCTCCGTGCTGGGATCCGTTGGCCAAAGTCTGGGAGCCTTTGTGATGTTGGCCCTGAAGGCACACAGGTCTGGGTCTGTCCTTAGAGGGCTGGGCTGGCCTCTGGTGTCCCTGGGTGACCTTCAGGAACAGCCGGTTCAGCCTCTTTGCTTGCCCGGACTTGGTCCAGGAGGCCCAGGGGACGCCAGGGGCCTTGTGTGAGCATGACCCCGTCACTGCTGGGCTGGTGTTCCAGCAAACAACAGCCTTCTGAGCAGGGGGCTGGTGGGGAGACACAGGGCTTGGTGTGGGGACACCGCCATTGTGTGCACTCTTGAGAACAGGCTCACTCTGTGTGGAGAGCAGCGTAATGTGATCACGTCTCTGGGGAAGGGACTGGCATTGTCACTCTAGAACTCACCAGGGACTCTCTCAGCAGGAGGGCCCCGAGTCCCCTGGGAGGGTTCCGAGACCCACCCATCGGTCACAGTGGAGACACTGGGGCACACCTGGCCCAGCCAGGTGGGGCGGGAAAGTCAGGGCCCTGGGCCTGTGCATTCACCCCAATCTGAATGTGCCCTTTGACAGGAGCCCCTGTGGGCAGTCCCCCCACCCCTGGCCCGAATGACTCATACTGGTGGTGCCTGGTGCCACAGTGCCCAAAGAGGGCTGCATGCTCTAGTGGCCGGTCACCGGGCTGGCCATCAGGCCTGATGTCTACATGCCAGCCCAGGCAGGCCATGAATAGGAGACAGGAGTGCCTGTGACAGCCCAGGACAAACAGGCCTCCTCTGGGTCCTGGAGGTTACCCACCCAGCAGAGTGGAGAGGAAGAAAAGAGGCTGTGTTTACACTATCCCGGGTATCCCAAGCTGGGGGGCAGCTGCCTAGAATGGCCCTCAGTGCCCACAGACCTCAGTGAGTTTGTGGGTGGTGAGTCTGAGAGCTGTGAGAGGCAGAACCCACAACCAAACACCGTGGGTCTGATGAAGCCCTAGTCCAGCCTGTTACCCAGCCCCTGCCCTGTGGTCCTTGTCGGTAACGCCCTCAGGACAGGAGGCTCTGAGTGTGCGGAGGGCCCTGCTCCCCATCCCGCCTTCCCAATGGCCTGAGAGGTGAGGTAGGGCTGCAACTTCCAATCAGCTCTCTCCTGACCATGGGTGTGTCAGTTGGTGTGTCCTGTGTCTTCAGACATTTGCAACATGGAACAGTGCTTGCTGTGAATATGCCAAGACATGCCTGTCCATCCACTGCTGAGGATCAGGGGGCTGTTTCTGGGTTTTGGTGACTTAGGAGCAGTACTATGAGTAGAGCAGCGATAACATGTGAGCCCAAGTTTTCATTTTTCGAGTGGGAACCCAGGAGTGGGGTCTCGGGGTCATGTCACAGGTAACCTGTAAGAAACTGCCAAACTGCCTTCCACAGAGGATGCCACACTGTGTCCCCACTGGCTGTGCCTGAGCCCCTGCAGCCCTGCATCTTTTCAGCACAGGGAATGTCATCGTATTCATCTGGTCACTCGGTCCATCCTGTATGAGCAGTCTCCCTGAGAACTAACCATATGCAGACTCTCCACACGGCTCATTGGCCACCCACAGATTTTATTTTATTTATTTATTTTTAGAGAGAGGAGGGGAGCAGAGACAGATTCCTGCATATGCTCCAACTGGGATCTACCCAGCAAGCCCACTAGGGGGTGATGCTCTATCCATCTGTGTGGCATTGACCTGTTGCTTGGCAACCAAGCCTTTTTTTTTTTTTTTAGCACCTGAGGGGGAGGCCATGGAGTGAACCTCAGCACCTGGGGCCAACTTGCTCCAGTCGAGTCATGGCTGCAGGAGGGGAGGAGAAGAAAGGGAGAGGAAAAGGAGGAAGGGTGGAGAAGCAGATGTGTGCTTCTCCTGTGTGTCCTAACTAGGAATCGAACCCAGGACTTCCACACACCGGGCCAGTGTTCTATCACTGAGTCAACCGGCCAGGGCCTGCCATGCACAGATTTTTGGCAAAGTGTCTGGTTCAGATATTTTGTTCAATTTTTTACATTGGATTTCTTCTTTTTGTTGAGTTTTAAGAGTTCTTCATCTGTCTCCAATACAATACTTAAATGTGTTTTGTATTTTCTTACAGTCTGTGGTTTGTCCTTTGCATTACAATGTCTTTCTAAGAAAATGGTTTAAAAAATTTTTAAGTCCAAGTCATCCCCTTTTTTTTAATGGACTGTTTCCTGGTGTCATTTCTAAGACCTCATTGTCTAACCTAGTCATAAATATTTTTCTTAGGTGTTCTTCCAGAAGTTTTGTTTTAGGTTTCATAATAAATTTAGGACTGACCATTCTGAGTTAACTTTTGTACACAGTACAAGGCACAGATCGAAGCTCATTACTTACATGTGGATGGCCAGTTATTACAGCTCCATTTGTTGAAAAGATGATCCTTGCTCCACTGACTGCCTTTAGTTTTATTGAGAACATTTTTGCCATTTTAAACTGGGGAAGATCTAGTCAAAATGGCAAAAATGTTTTTTAGTTAAATTATAAAAGGTGAAAAGCCAGTTTAGAGTCTTTTGAAACGATCTGACCTCCCTGGGGGAACCCTGTGCTGTCATGGGATGGATCAGTGGCGCTACACGCAGCCCGCTGCCCGGCCCTGTGGCCCACCGCACTGCTCATGCGGACCGGCCCTGGTCAGACCCGTGCGGCTTCTTGGCAGGGTGCCGTGGGGTCCCAGGTGGTGGGCCTAATGTGTCGGCCCTGGTCCCACCTTGCTGGGTATCCTGGGGAGGTGCCCCCTCTTGTCCCAATGTGGTTACCAGGACATAGACCATCTGCGGTGCTCCAGGCAGGACCAAGTTTTGTTATTTTTTTGTGACAGAGTCAGAGAGAGGGACAGATAGGGACAGACAGGCAGGAAGGGAGAGAGATGAGAAATATCAATTCTTCATTACAGCTCCTTAGTCTTCTTAGTTGTTCAATGATTGCTTTCTCATATGTGCCTTGACCAGGGGGCTACAACAGAGCGAGTGAGCCCTTGCTCAAGCCAGCGAACTTGGGCTCAAGCCAGTGACCATGGGGTCGTGTCTATGATCCCATGCTCAAGCCAGCAACCCCACACTCAAGCTGGTGAGCTCCCGCTCAAGCCAGCAACCTTGGGGTTTCGAACCTGGGTCCTCCATTTCCCAGTCCAATGCTCTATCCACTGCACCACTGCCTAGTCAGGCAGGACCAAGTTCTCTTACCTGTGATTTGGATCCAACAGGCTTCTCACCCTAACTTTTCTTCAAACGTCCTTCCCTGAGTGGAGGCCACACACATGCTCCATTTAGAACCAGACAACGGCTTTGTTTGAATGTCCAGTTGTTCGTAAAGGATGTGCTTCCTTTAAGCTTTTTTCCAAGACAATTTATATTTGCTACTGTTGCCGATGGCAACTGACTGTGGGTGTAAACACTGCATGGGGAGAGGCATGTTCTGTTTTAACGTTAGACTTGCTTTCTGGTGTGGGAAAGAGGCAGAGTGAGAGGTCTCCGGGCAGGGCTGGAGTCCCCTAATATCAGTGAGTTCCTAGGCAGGGCGAGGGCCCTCCGAGGTCAGTGGGTCCCCAGGTAAGGCTAGAGTCCCCCAGTGTCATCAGGCCCCGTGAGGCAGGTGGCCAGTGCCCCTGAATACTCTCTCCCGCAGAGGGAAGTCCTGCCGGACCATCACGTTCGAGCAGTTCAAGGAGGCACTGGAGGAGCTCTCCAAGAAGAGATTCAAGGACAAGAGCAGCGAGGAGGCTGTGCGGGAGGTGCACAGGCTCATAGAGGGCAAGGCCCCCATCATCTCAGGGGTGACGGTGAGTGGCACTTGAGAAACCAAGGGTAGGTGGGCCCCTTGGGAAGTGGGGCCCATGAGGTCTAGGGAACAGATGGCAGTGTCCTAAAAAGGGGGTGGGAGCCTTAATCCCCCAGGTGTAGGCTGACCCAGGTTACCTCCCCGAGTCCAGAGCTGAGAGTGGATTCAGGAGTCTTTAGTGTCCCTTGTGCATGGGCTCAGTCCCTTTGGTGAGAATCTCCCCTCTGGCCCCATGACACATCCATTCCTCTTCCTGTGGTTTGGCTGTAGTAACCCCTCTCCTTGCTTTCCTGCAGAAAGCCATCTCCTCGCCCACTGTGTCACGGCTCACAGACACAACCAAGTTCACAGGCTCCCACAAGGAGCGCTTCGACCCGTCGGGCAGGGGCAAGGGCAAAGCCGGCCGTGTGGACCTGGTGGATGAGTCGGGCTACGTGTCAGGCTATAAGCACGCGGGTACCTACGACCAGAAGGTGCAAGGGGGCAAGTAGCCAGTCCCCGGGGGACAGGGCCTTCCTCAGTTACTGGCCCCGTATCACCTCACACTTCTTTACATTCCTGGGCTCACTGGGGCAGAACTCTGATGCCAGGGCAGGGTGGCTGTGGGTAACCTCCAGGCCTCCCTCCTGCCTAGGGCCCTGGCGCACTCCTCTCCTACCCCAGCTGTGGTACCTGAACTCACTGGCCTTTCTCTAATGCACCTGCCTTGTCCCATGTTGGGAAGTCAACAAATGGTCATTTCCAAAGTGTCTCCTGGATCCAGACCACATAGGCCACCTGGTTTGCAAGCGAAATAGGTGTTTTAAAGGAGTGGGTGGGACAGACTCCGTCAGAGGTGATGCTGACCTCCTGACCAGCAGACCCCTCCCAGGAGCCACGAGGGCAATATGCACTGATGCACTAACCAGCGGCACTAGTGAGATGAAGAGAACCTTGAGCAGGACACAGTGGCATCTGCGGGGGTTCCATGCAGGTATGCGACACACCAGTGCAAGCTTGCACACGCACACACGTGCTCTTACACACAAACTTGTGCATTCACTCACGGACACATATGCTTACACATGCTCATGCATACACACATACACCCACACACACATGCCTATGGACCAGGTCTGTGCTAAGGGCGGTCATGAACGCAAAGGCTGGTGTGCAAAGGAAGGTGAGCCAATGAAAGTGCTCCTCAGGAGACCAAAGGAAAGTGATCGGAAGTGTGAAGTTAGAAGTTTTTAAAATGGGAACTAAGGATGGGTCATTTTATGTTGCTCTTTAAAGAAAAGAAGAAACAAGAAGAAACTGTTTATTGTCACAATGGGTCAGGGAAGATTCAGAATATCTTGTTTCTGTGACTCTCTCTCCCTGCTGTCCCTGCGTCTCCAGATCTCAAGACCCTGCTGGCCCCGAGGCAGGTGTGTGATGGGGCATCTCCTGCCTGTCCCCACCCTGAAACGGGGCCTCGAGGCTGTGAGTCAATGTGGCTACTCCCTCTCTGTTCACAGTTCAGCATAAAGCTCTGTGGCTCCATCCTCTGCAGTTAATTTCCACCTCTCCGGACTCTCCCAACCTGAGTGCAGGAAACCACACAACCAAACCAGGCCAGGGAGGGCCCCCTCCAAGGCCCACAGCATTTGCTGGGGTTGAGGGAGTTTTCACGGTGGCCACAGAGCTGGTCCTGGGAAAAGCCCACGGCAGCCCCAGGAAAATGCTTCCTGGGGCCCAGCTGCTACAGCGACTGTCTGCTCTGCAGACACACCTCTTCCCGACACACAGCCCGGTCTGACAAGGCAGCCGAAGCACAGATAAGCACTGCGTGGCACATCGCTGGCTCGGGACAAGCACTGCGTGGCACCCCGCTGGCTTGGGGCCGCTCTCCCAGCTGATGCGGCCTCTCGCACACGGGCCTCCCCTCACCACCCAGGGTGGCCTGGACTCACGGATGGAGGTGGCCTCCACAGGCAGCTTCACTCTGAGGTTCTGGGAGCTCACAGTGTGTGGCATTAGAACCCAGGAGATGACAGAATGCAGGCTCCAGGGGTCACTTTTAGGGCTAATCTCACTATTGTCTTGAAAGTTTCTAAGCTGCTAGGCTAGACCACTCCACAACGGGGAAACAGAGGACCAAGGGCTGGGGCAAAGGCAGGCAGAGCATCAAACCCCCACCCTATGCCTCTCTCCTCCCACCCAGCTGGACGTCTGTGGGAAACCCAAAGACAAAAGTAAGCTGTGGGAAACGCGTGTGACACCCTGAACATGCAACGTGTCCCAAGCGGTGGTGAGGTTTTCATCAGCGGTCACAGAATGGGGCTGCTCCCTGGGCCTGGAGGCAAGGCCCACTACCAGAGGCCGTGGGTCTCCTGCTCTGAGGCAGCTTCTCCTGCCCATGAGCAGCCCAGTCCCCATCCTCAGACCCGGAAACCAGCAGGACCTCGACCACCACAGCATGCATGCTGGTGAGGGCAGAGGAACAGGGTCTGCAGGTCACAGTCCATAGAGATGTCACCTGGGTTTGCCATGAACGCAGGCCCTTCTAAGCCCTTGCTTGCCTGCCGGACCCTGGAGAGAGGTGAACGACACCAGGATGTGGCCTCCTGTCCCAGAGCATTGTCTTCAGCCAAGAACGACCTCCACACAAAGGTCCCAAGCACAGCTGAGGTCCAGGCTGCAGGAGCACAGTGGGAAAGTAGGGTCTAAGCAAAGGAAACAGCATGAGTGCCTGTCCCCGGGGACCCTGCCACAGCACGCTCAGCTAGCAGCTTTCTCCCACGACGCCCACCCCAGAACTGAAGCCCCCGTCTACCCGTGAGGCAGGTCTCGGCCTTTGGAGCACTAATGCCATCCACCTCAGGCTGGTGGAGGTAAGCAACTTCACTAAGAAACTATTGGTCCACCTCTAAGGGAAATTTCAAAACGCTCTGCTAATCCTGATAGCAGCAGCTTCTCTTTTGGTTTAATGAATGAAATCAAGTGCACATACACAGCTGCTGCCCCTTGGTGGCCCTGCCTATCCCAGCCCAGGCAAGTTCGAGAGGGAACCCCATGCCCCAGGCCTGATGCCCCCATATGCCAGGGCTGGGAGCCTGGTCTACAGCACTGAGGTCCTGCTGATCACACAGGCACTGTGGTCTCCCTGTATCCCTAGGCACGCCAGGATGCATCAATCTTCAGTCAAAGTATAGCATCAAAAAACCCACCTTCCCATGTCAGAGGAGGAAGAAGGGGTAAAATTAAGTCATGAGGATTAGTAGTGACCCTTCTGTCCATTTAAAATGATCAGGTAAATGCATTAGTGCATCTGTGTGTCGCCTCTGAACATACTTTAGAGCCTGGACTCCAACTTCACTGCACAAAACATACACACGTGCATGTTCCTCCATCAGGCTCTGACCATTGTGAACACATAAGCAGAGTGTGTGTCTGTGCTGCATGTTTTTATGCAATGCCAGTCAGCTTCTACTAACCATGGTTAAATACAAATTAAATGTCTATCTGTGAACAAATGAACTGTATAGCAGGCACCCCAGGAGACAGGACGCACTCTGAGTGGAGGACACCCGGGAGACAGGACGCGCCCGAGGGGAGGACAGTGCTGACGGTGTCTGAACATCAGGAGAGAACAGTAGGAGGAGTGTGTTTGAGAACACTGATCATACCAGAATACTTATTTATTTCTATTTAATGCAACTAGGCAGTCATCAGGAGCAGAGTTAGCATTATCAAAACTGAAGTTCAAATTACATAATTTTAAAATATTATAGCAAGATATATATTTATACTGGAGTATTTTTACACCTTTAGTATTCTTGGGCTCGAGTTTTGAGACAGGTGGAAATTATAACAACATGCTGACCCATCCACAGAAGCATTCCACTGGCATCGCTCGCTGCCTGTGCTGCTTGCCCACACCCCCGTGGCTGAGAGCCCCAGGCTGTCTGAGCCCCTGAGGGGACAAAGAGACAGCGGCAGCAGGCAGAGGCTCACCCACCCGACACCCTGGGCCAGTACAAGCACCTGTTTCCGTGAAGAAAGTTCTAGTGGAAGAGGCCAAGCCTGTGAGCTTAGGTACTGTCCGTGGCTGCGCAGCGACATTGGCGGTGGGAGTTGACACAGATGCCATGGCCCATGGAGCCTAAAATACTCACCATCCAGCCCTTCATGGGGGAGCCCCTCAAGGACCCATTTGGGCTTATTTCCTCCTGGGTATTTATACACAAGCTGGCTACTTTCCTGTCCTGCTGCACACGCCACATGGGGATACCCTGTTGTCACCTGTTCAATACAGTATAGGTCGACAATTTAGCTATAATGTGAAATTATCAATAGGTTAAAATGTCCTTAAAATACTGACCCTGAATAGTTTCCTTACACTGATTTACTACCAGACGCTTTGTGAAATCTGGTGGTCCAGGGGCCTGGCCGTTGTCTGTGGGCATGTAGAAACCGTGGCCGGGGGTGGGGGTGGGGTGGGCAGTGGTCACTGTGCTTGGAGATACTTTAGTTAACTCTCTCTCTCTCCCTTTAGACTTTTGAAAAACCAAACCAAGCCAAACAAAGGAAACCCGCACAACTTAAAAGAAACTTGAAAGGGATCATATACTACTAGTTTGTACTAAGTTTTTTCAGGAAAGGTAAATAAATTTATATATACATGCAATATATTTTTACACCATCTTATTAATGTTAGGGAGTACTGAGTGTATCACTTTACCAGAGTGATGGGTACAGTAATGTCAATGTCATGGGTGTTCTGACTCAGAAAGTCTAAGCTGCACTCAGCAGGAACGTCCTTGGGGCTGGAGGGACCCTGCTTTCCCTCCCATGGAGTGTGAGGCTCAGAGGCACCTGTTGGGTCGCTGTCAAGGCCTGGCCTACAAACCTTAAGGGAAACAGCTCATGTCTGTCTGCACATAGCTCCTTATGTGTTCGCTGTTGTTAACATTGTGTGTCAAAGTGATAAATAAAGTGTTAAATTGTGGATCTCTTATCCTCAAAGTGCACTATCTGTATGAGCAGTCACATGGGAACCAACATCTAACATGGGACAAGCCCTGGGAGGGGTCAGGGGAGGGAGTGCAGAGCTGAGAGCCTCCTGTCCCTCACCCAACAGAGCCTTTCACTTCCCCATTTAGACAGGCCACCACAGACCCGACCCCTTAAGAAGGCAGACTGACCAGCTGCTATGTCCGAGGCCTGGTTTCATTCTAGTGCAGCCCTGGACAGGAAGGGGTCTAGATCCAGGCAGATGGGATACAAACTACATTACAAACAACACAGTATCCCCAACAAAAACACTGTCACCAGATAACTGCCAACCTGAAATCTCAGCCCAGAGAATAATTTTCAAAAATAAAGATAAAATAAAGGCATTTTAGACTATAAGAGGGGAAGGCCCACCAGGAAACATGAATAGTAATTTTAAATGCAGAGGGAAAGTGATCGTAGATGGAATGTCTGAGATGTGAGGAAGGAAAGTGAAGTCAGTAAGTAGTAAACTACAAATACATAGTGACTACAGAAACACTTTCTGTGGGATTACCAATATTTCATTAAAATGATTGAAAAGCATCACATGTGAACCAGAAAGGGTGCTTAGGGAACCACATGCTCATGTCTGCTGGGAGATACCAGAGGCAGACAGAAGGGCTGATTAAATAAACATAAACAGAGAAGACAAGATGGCGATGGAGTAGGCGGACGTACCAACTTCTACCTCCAAGAACCAAAGTGGATTATAAACTAATTTTAAGAACCATCATTTGGAAAAACCAACTTTGGACTAAGAGGACTCTTCAGGCAAGGAACAATGAAGAAGCCAAACCGAGACTGGTAGGAAAAGCAGAAACGTGGAGAGGGCTGCCCGGCTCCCCGGAGCGAACGGCAGCCGGGAGAGGCTCGCGTGGCGCGAAGTGAGTTTAGCAGAGAGGGGAGGGTCCTGAGTCCCCGGAACAAAGCCCCAGCCTGTAGCCCCAGAGCCCAGAAGAGGCGTATGGACAGTATTTAGCTGGAAACAAGACAGGATACTGTTTCTGAGAAAAAGACTGATTTCTCAGACCCAGGATCCTTTTTTTTTTTTCCCCCAGGATCATTTTTAAAGGGACTGTGCAGAAAACCTCTCTCACAACCACTCACTTGGAGCCTCAGGGACGGGGAGAGAGGAGAGAACCGGAGTAGCAGGAAGAGAGTGTAATCTAGGAGGCATAGGGAGAAACACTTTGAGGGACAGCCACCCTAACCCCTGGGAGGAGTCACTCCCCAAATCTGAAGTGGATATTTCCCCTGGAAACAGCAATACCAGCAAAGGGAAGCAGAACACCAGCCAAACAAGCTCCCCCACGGCACTCAGGGCAGAGTCGCTTAGAAGGAGGGAGCTTTCAGGACTACAGTAGTGAGTCTTAGGGACTGAGCTGCAGCGCCCCCACCCACATGGCTGAGGGCTACCCAGAGGGTGGCGGTGGCAGGACGTGGAAGCGCTGTTCTGTTGGCAAGGGTGGAAGCTGGCGGGCCACCACTGAGGCCCAGGTGTGAGCTCAGTCGTGCCCGACTGGGGAGGAGGAGACATGCAAAAGTGGTCAAGCCCAGCTGCGGGCTGCCTGTAATCCAGCCTGTGGGGGAGGGGCAGGAGCCCTGGACTAGGCGGAGACCCGCCCTTGAGCAAGAGTGCAGAAGCACAGCCTTGCCCCGCCTGCAAAACCAAGTCTTGTGGCCTGACTTGGGAGCTGGCTTATCCCACAGGGGTGGAACCAAAAGCACAGAACAGGCAGAATTCTGCTACTGAGCATGGGCACACAGTCCCGCCCAGCCTGTGGAGCTAAGGCTTGCAGCCGTCCCACGAGCGGGCTCCTCCTGCAGGTGTGGGGCGAAACCCAGAATCAGGTGGAGACCCGCAGCTGAGCAAAAGTGCTCACCCCTGCCCTCAGGGCCAAGCATAATGCCACCAGTGGGGGTGGGGCGAAGGCCAAGGCCACCGAGGCTTGTACACCCAAGCAAGTGATCACAGCCACTCTAGTGATGAAGAGGTGGAAACCACAGCAACAGCCTCAGTGGGCAGGCACCAGCAATGCCCATACCCAAACGCCCTAGGCAGCAACAGCAGAGGGTGTGGCGGGCCTGTAGACAGACCACACCTACGGAACACAGAGGCCACACCCAGTGGACTCCAGTGGCCAAAATCTTTTTTTACACAGACAAAATGAGAAGGCAGAGAAATGCAACACAAATGAATCAAGAGAAATCCCCAGAAAAGGACCTGAAGGAGTCAGATATAACCAAATTACCAGACGCAGAGTTTAAAATAACAATTGTTAGGGTGCTCAAAGATATGAGAACAACAATAGATGGTCATTACGAACACCTAAATAAAGAGATAGCAAATATAAAAAAGGACATTGAAATAATAAAAAAGAATCAGTCAGAAATGGCAAATACAATATCAGAAATGAAGAACACAATGGAAGGAATTAAAAGCAGGATGGATGAAGCTGAGGTCGAATCAGCAAGTTACAGGACAAGATAAATAAAGGCATGGAAGCAGAGCAGAAAAAAGAAAAGAGACTCAAAAAGTCTGAGGAAACTCTTAGAGAGCTCTGTGACAACATGAAGAGAAATAACATCTGCATCATGGGGGTTCCTGAAGAAGAAGAGAAAGAACAAGGGATAGAGACTCAAACATATCATAGCTGAAAACTTCCCTCAATTAAGTCAGGAAAACGTCTCACAAGTTCAAGAAGCACAGAGAACTCCATTAAAGAGAAACCCAAAGAAATCTACACCAAGACACATAATTAAAATACCAAAGCCAAGTGATAAAGAGAAAATATTAAAAGCTGCTAGAGAAAAAAAGACCATCACCTACAAAGGAGCCCCCATAAGGATGACTTCCGACTTCTCAACAGAAACACTTGAGGTCAGAAGGGAATGGCAAGAAATATTCAAAGTAATGCAGAACAAGAGCCTACAACCAAGACTACTTTATCCAGCAAGGCTATCGTTTAAAATTGAAGGAGAAATAAAAAGCTTTCCAGACAAAAAAAAACTCAAGGAATTCACTACAACCAAACCAAGGCTGCAAGAGATGCTAAGGGGCCTGTTGTAAACAGATCAAAGGAGAAAAAGAATATAGCAAAAGAGGAATACAGTTTTAAAGAATAAAATGGCAATAAACAACTACATATCAATAATAACCTTAAATGTAAATGGATTAAATGATCCGATCAAAAGACATAAGGTAGCTGCGTGGATAAGAAAACAGGACCCATACATATGCTGTCTACAAGACACACACCTAAAACAAAAGATGCACATAAACTGAAGATAAATGGATGGAAAAAATATTTCACACAAATGGAAATGAATAAAAAGCTGGAGTAGCAATACTTATTTCAGACAAAATGTACTTTAAAACAAAGACTATAGTAAGAGATAAAGAAGGCCACTACATAATGATAAAGGGAGCAATCTAACAGGAATATGTAACTGTTATAAATATCTACACACCTAATATAGGAGCACCTAAATATATAAAGCAGACTTTCATGGATTTAAAGGGTGAGATCAACAGCAATGCTATAATAGTAGGGGATTTCAATACCCCACTAACATCACGAGATAGATCCTTAAGAAAGAAAATTAAGAAAGAAACAGCAGACTTAAAGGACATACTAGATCAACACGATTTAATAGATATCTTCAGAACCTTTCACCCTGAAGCAGCAGAATATACATTCTTTTCAAGTGTTCATTGTACATTCTCCGGATAGACCGCATGTTAGGGCACAAAAGTGGTCTCAACAAATTTAAGAAGATTGAAATCATATTGAGCCCTTTCTCTGATCACAATGGCATGAAACTAAAAATCAACTACAACAGAAAAATTGAAAAATACTCAAACACTTGGAAACTAAATAGCATGTTATTAAATAATGAATGGGTTAACAATGAGATCAAAGAAGAAATTAAAAAATTCCTAAAAACGAACAATAATGAGCATACATCAACTCAAAATTGATGAGACACAGCAAAAGCAGTCCTGAGAGGGAAGTTCATAGCATTACAGGCATACCTCAAGAAGCTAGAAAAAGCTCAAATAAACAACTTGACCCTGCATCTAAAAGAACTAGAAAAAGAACAACAAGTAAAGCCCAGAGGTAGTAGAAGGAAGGAAATAATAAAGATCAGAGCAGAAATAAATGACACAGAGGCTAAAGAAACAATACAGAGGATCAATGAAACCAGGAGCTGGTTCTTTGAAAAGGTAAACAAGATCGATGAACCTTTAACCACACTCATCAAAAAAAAAAGAGAGAGGACTCAAATAAATAAAATTAGAAATTGGAGTGGAGAAATAACAACTGACAAAACAGAAATACAAAATATTGTAAGAAAATACTATGAAGAACTGTACACCAAAAAACTAGACAACCTAGATGAAATGGACAAATTCCTTGAAACATATAATCTTCCAAAAATTAATCTGGAAGAATCAGAAAACCTAAACAGACCAATTACAACAAATGAGATTGAAACAGTTATGAAAAAACTCCCAAAACAGAAAAGTCCTGGGCCAGATGGCTTCACAAGTGAATTCTACCAAATATTCAAAGAAGAACTAACTCCTATCCTTCTCAAGCTATTTCAATAAATTCAAGAGGAAGGAAGACTTCCAAGCTTCTTTTATGAGCTGAGTATAATTCTGATTCCAAAACCAGGCAAAGACAACACAAAGAAAGGAAACTATAGGCCAATATCCCTGATGGATTTAGATGCTAAAATCTTCAACAAAATATTAGCAAACCGGATCCAACAACATATGAAAAAAATCATACACCATGATCAAGTGGGATTTATTCTTGGGAGGCAAGGCTGGTACAATATTCGCAAATCAATCAATGTGATTCACCACATAAACAAAAGGAAGGAGAAAAACCACATGATAATTTCAATAGATGCAGAAAAAGCATTTGATAAAATCCAGCACCCATTCATGATCAAAACTCTCCAAAGTGGGAATACAGGGAACATACCTCAACATGATAAAGGCCATTATGACAAACCCACAGCCAACATCATACTCAATGGGCAAAAATTAAAAGCAATCGCCTTAAGATCAGGAAAAAGGCAGGGGGCAGGGGTGCCCCCTTTCACCACTCTTATTCAACATAGTTCTGGAAGTCCTAGCCACAGCAATCAGACAAGAAAAAGAAATAAAAGGCATCCAAATTGGTAAAGAAGTAAAACTATCATTATTTGCAGATGATATGACATTGTATATAGAAAACCCTAAAGTCTCAGTCAAAAAACTACTAGACCTGATAAATGAATTCAGCAAGGTGGCAGGATATAAAATTAATACTGAGAAATCAGAGGCATTTTTATACACTAACAATGAACTGTCAGAAAAAGAAACTAAGAAAGCAATCCCTCCTTTACCACTGCAACCAAAAAAATAAAGTTCCTAGAAATAAATTTAACCAGGGAGATTAAAGACTTGTACTCAGAAAATTATAAGACTTTGATAAAAGAAATCAGTGAAGATACAAACAAGTGGAAGCATATACCATGCTCATGGTTAGGAAGCATAAACATCATTAAAATGTCTATATTACCCAAAGCAATTTATAAATTCAATGCAATACCGATTAAAATACCAATGACTTATTTCAAAGATATAGAACACATATTCCAAAAATTTATATGGAACCACGAATTTAAAAGAGAACACGAATAGCCTCAGCAATCTTGAAAAGGAAGAATAAAGTGGGAGGTATCACACTTCCGGATATCAAGTTATACTATAAGGCCACTGTACTCAAAACAGTCTGGTACTGGCATAAAAACAGGCATATAGATCAATGGAACAAAACTGAGAACTCAGAAATAAACCTACACTTTTATGGACAACTGATATTTGACAAAGGAGGTAAGAGCATACATTGGAGTAAAGACAGCCTCTTCAACAAATGGTGTTGGGAAAATTGGACAGCTACCTGCAAAAAAATGAAACTAGACCACCAACTTACACCATTCACAAAAATAAACTCAAAATGGATAAAAGACTTAAATGTAAGCCGTAAAACCATAAGCATCTTAGAAGAAAACATAGGCAGTAAGCTCTCTGACATCTCTCAAAGCAATATATTTGCCAATTTATCTCCACGGGCAAGTGAAATAAAAGACAGGATAAGCAAATGGAACTATATCAAACTAAAAAGCTTCTGCACAGCTAAAGACAATAAGAACAGAATAAAAGACAAACTACACAATGGGAGAATATATTTGACAATACGTCTGATAAGGGGTTAATAACCAAAATTTATAAAGAACTTGTAAAACTCAATAACAGGAAGACAAACAATCCAATCAAAAAATGGGCGAAAGAAATGAATAGACACTTCTCCAAAGAGGACATACAGATAGCCAATAGGGCATATGAAAAAATGCTGAACATCACTAATCATTAGAGAAATGTAAATTAAAAGCGCAAGGAGATATCACTTCACACCAGTCTGAAAGGCGCTCATCAACAAAACAATACAGAATAAGTGCTGGCGAGGATGTGGAGAAAAGGGAACCCTCCTGCACTGCTGGTGAGAATGCAGACTGGTGTAGTCACTGTGGAAAACAGTATGGAGATTCCTCAAGAAATTAAAAATTGAACTGCCTTTTGACCCAGCTATACCACTTTAGGAATAAACCCCAAGAACACCATAGCACTGTTTGAAAAGAAGAAATGCACCCCCATGTTTATGGCAGCATTGTTCACGGTAGTGAAGATCTGGAAATAGCCCAAGTGTCCGTCAGTGGACGAGTGGATTAAAAAGCTTTGGTACATATATACTATGGAATACTACTCAGCCATAAGAAATGATGACATCGGATCATTTACAATAACATGGACGGACCTTGATAACATTATACTGAGTGAAATAAGTAAATCAGAAAAAACTAAGAACTATATAATTGCATACATAGGTGGGACATAAAAATGAGACTCAGAGACATGGATGGACAAGAGTGTGGGGGTTACAGGGTGGGGGAGAGGTGAGGGAGGGTGTTGGGGGAGCAGAGGGCCACAAAGAAAACCAGTTAGAAGGTGACGGAAGACAATTGGACTTTGGGTGATGGGAATGCAGCATAATCAAATGTCAAAATAACCTAGAAATGTTTTCTCTGAACATATGTACCCTGATTTATCAATGTCACCCCATTAAAATTAATTAAAAAATAAACAAAAAAAAACCAAAATAAACATAAACATACAATAATACACCAGAAACAGAGTGCACAGCTTCCAAACTAGTAGAGGTAAAATGCTAAATGATAGAAAATCTAAAAACAGAAAGAGTGGCAAGTGGAAAAAATAACAAGAAGTTGAACACAAAATGATACAGCATATTTAAACTAAAATATATCAATTCCATTAGAGGATAAAGCAAAAGAAAGAAACAGACAATGAAAATTAATAAAATAATATTTTTAAGTCCAATGTATCATTAATTTCAACATGACTAAAAATAGAAAGGGAAGAGCAGAAAATGAAGAGAAGCAAATGGAGACCAAGGCTGGTTCTTTGACAGGAATGGTCAATTTGACAAATTTTTGGTGGATTAATGAAGAGATAAAGTTCAACCAACCAATGAGAAGGATGAGGGGAGTGGGAACTGGATCCAGGAAGAGATGTTGAGCACTTAGCAGTTCCTTGGGGGATGCAAGAGCAGAGAGCCCTCCAGACCACAACACAGATTTGACAAAGTCTTGTCAGCCCACAGGGTCTCTGGAGATGTCCTGTTTGAGGCCATCCCCGTGGCAGGAGGGCCAGGCCCTGGTGCCCCACCTTCTTGGTCACTGGCTAGGGCTCACAGAGGAAAGCTGAGGTGGAGCCTGAGGCCACAGCAGCCTGCAGTCGGTTCTTACATGCACGGCAAGGTCTTACTTAAAGGGACACAGCTGCTCCTACGTCTCTGCCACAGGGACACAACCTCAAATGCTAAAGCTATTAAAATGCTATTAAAGATTGAGTTTTATGCCAAAAAATTTGAAAATTAAGCAATTGAACAAATTCCTAGAGATGCATAACTCATGAAAAGTAAGTCGAGAAGAAATGGAAAGCCTGCACAGTCCTATGATTTAAGGTAAGTAACTACCAACTGTAGTGGAAACTCCCCAAAACTCAGTGGCTGGACACAGCAAAAGTTATTTCTCATACACAAGAAATCCAACTGGGATCAAGCAGAGGTCTCTTCAATAGAAGAGAAACAAGCTTCCTGATCTTGTGACATAGCTAGCAGGGTCAGTGGATGGAAGCTATTGGAGTAGCCCACCACACAAACAATTACATCATGCTTACTATGTGTCAGATACTGTCCTAGAACTTTATTTATAATATATCATTTAACCTTCACAACAAATTATAAGGCAGGCAATGAGGAAATCAAGGAACAGAGAATTTAAATAACTGCCCAAGGTTAAATATTAAGTGGTGTATCTAGAATATAAAATCCTGAACAAAGTATTAACAAACCAAATGTAATAATATATCTGTAAATTAAAACCCATCATTACTAAATTGTGCTTATCCCAGAAATTAAAGATGGTTTTTACATTAGCAAATTATTAAAATTAACCACATTAACAATAAAGGAGAAAAATCATATGATCATCTCAATAGTTGCAAAAAAGTATCTGATAAAATCCATCTATTCATGATGAAAAATTCCTAGCAAATCAACAATAGGAAGGAACCTGATAAAGCCCATCTATAAAAAAATACCTATCACAAATTTAGTGATGAAATGGTGAAAGCACTCATTTTATTATCTAGAATATGTCAAAAGAGCACACTCTATTACTACATCTAATCAATATTGTACTAGAATTATTAGCCAGCATGGAAAAGCAAAAAACAGAAGAAAACAATCAAGTAAAAACCCAGAGTAAAGGAATGGAAAAGAAAACCCATTACTCACATGAAACATGACTGCATGCTTAGAAAAGCTAAAATAACTACAGGTAAATTACTAAAATTAGTTAAGAGTTTACCAAGATTGCTGGATATAAAACATATGAAACTCAACTGGATTTCCATGCAACAGAAACAAAAATATAATTAGAAAAAAGAAATCCAAATAGATTAAAAAGTGTATCTTTTAGAAATATCATCACAAAATAAGAGAAAACCTAGGAATAAATATAACAAAAAACACATAAAACCTCTATGGAGAATATGACAAAACTATAATGACATACATTAGAGATCTAACAAGTAGCCAGAGATACTCCATTCATGGTTTGTAAGACTCAGCATTACCTATATGTCAAGTCTTTCTAAACCAACCAATGCAATGTCAAATGAAATCCCAATTTAACCAGCTAATTCTAAAATTTATGAAATGCAGAGTCAAAAATTGCCCAGACATCCTGCACTTGAGATAAAAGGTCTTATTGTGCAAAGTGTGGACAAACACAGAAATGGACAGGGAGGCTATGGGATGAACAGAGACTCAGACACACACACCATTAATACCTAAGGAGTCTTGTCAGTGATTATGTGGGGTAACTGGACTTAGGAAGACAACAAAATTTGGTCTTTAACTCTTACAACAAGCACAAAAATCAGTTCCAGGTAGAACATATATCTGGAAGATAACACAGCAGAATATCTTCAAGATCACAAACAGAAAGATTTCTAGATATTTGGATCTAAAATTATCAAAGCATAATGAAAAAGACTAATAAATTGGATCATATTAAAGTTTAAAATTTCTCTTCATCAAAAGACACCATTAAAAAATGAAAAGACAAGAAAAAGCTATTAGCAAATGTAAATCACAAAGCATCACTATCCAGAATTATAAATCATTCCTGAAAATTAGTAAACAGACTATCAATAGAAAAATAGGGAAAAACACTTGTATAGGCACTTTACAAAAAAAGAAGTCCATATAGTCAATAATCATGTAAAAAGGTGCTTAACTCCCTTGATAATTGGGGAAAAGCAAATTAGAACAACAGGAGATACATTATACACCCTCAAGAATGAAGATATTAAAAACTTTAGAAATATGTGCTAAAAACATGCAGCAATAGGAATTCTCATATACTCTCATATACTACTTACTAATAGTAGTGTTAGTTGGTATATTCACTTTGAAAACAATTTGAAATTACCAAGTTATTAAGAATATGGTTAATGAGTTAAATGAAACATGAACGTAATGGGAAATAAAACCTTAATAAAAAAAGAACCAGGCTCTGGCCAGTTGGTTTAGTAGTAGAGCATTGGCCTGCCATGTGGATGTCCCAGGTTCGATTCCTGGTCAGGTCATACAGGAGAAGTAACCATTGGCTTCTCCACCCCTCCCCGTCCCCCCCCTCTCTCTCTCTCTCTCTCTCTCTCTCTCTCTCTCTCTCTCTCTCTCTCTCTCTCTCTCTCCCTCCTGCAGCCACAGCTCAGTTGGGGCATATTGGCCCCAGCACTGAGGATGGCTCCATGGCCTCGCCTCAGGCACTAAAACAGCTCAGTTGCCGAGCAACAGAGCAATGATCCCAGATGGGCAGAGCATCGCCCCATAGTGGGCTTCCAGGGTGGATCCAGGTTGGGGCACATGTGGGAGTCTGTCTCTCCACCTCCCCACTTTCACACTTAAGAAAAAAAAAAAAAAAGAACCAAACAGAATTTTAGAATTAATAAATGATTATTTCTGAAATTAAAAATTCATTATACAGGCTCAAGAGCATATGAGGCCGAAGATCAGTAAACTTTGCAACAAGGCAACAGAACCAACACAAACTAAAGCACTGAAGAGACAATATCCAGGGTCTAAGGTAAGTGTAGCTAGAGCCCAGGAGGACAGGGAGAAGGATATTGGGTCAAAAAAGAAATCTGAAGAAATAGTGGCCAAGCTCTTCCAAATTTGATTAAAAAAAAAAAAATATATATATATATATATACATACATATATAGATATATATATATATATATATTATATATCTCTCGAAGAAGTCCAATATATATATCCAGAGGTCCAATAAAATCCTAACCAGACATCATAAGTAACACATGGTGATTATTCTCTACAAGCTTAAAGTGCATTAATACTAAAATCTTCTAAATAAGCTTAAAAAATGATCTGATGACAGAAATTCCACCCTCACACAAAAACTACATTTGGTATGGCACATTTTCTAGCTACATTACAAAAACTGGTGCTGTTGGAAACAACTGTGGCCAGACAGGTGACTGGAGAGGACATGGAGGCCCGGAGAGCCCCGCCCTCCCTAAGGGGGAGACCCGACACACCTCTCACTGCCCAGTGATACAGCTTTGACATACATAGCTACACACAGGTCTTCTCTGAGGCCTGTTTCTCTTCCTAAATCAATTAAATATTTCTCTAAAAACTTACTGTTTTACCAAAGAAAGAATTACATAAGATATAAAGTTTTGAAACTAAAAAATCTAACTTATGCTCTATTATGACATAATTTTCAGAAATACATTGTAAGGAAAAAAGAGCCAGAACTTATCACAAAACAACATTTTAAAATGTTCCCCACACTATAAATGTTACCTTTATTAAGTCCTGGAACTTACTTGTTTCTGCTCACCAACCATGGTGCATAGCTTGTTTTATAAAAGAATTCCATATTAAAATCAGTTATAATTTATAAAGAGCCACTTTTTAGAACATATTCATTTATTAAATAAGGATTGCTTGTTATATAAGAAATTATTTTCTTTAATCATCATACATAGTTCTCTTTTATATTAGACAGAAAAATACTGCATTTTCTTTATCTTAATATTAATGATGTATCTTAAAATATTTCAATGTGCTTTGCCTCAAAACATGCGAAAGGGCTTGGATTAATCCTGTCTTTTTAGAATGTTTTAGAAAACTAAGCTGTGGGCCCTGACTACACTTAAGAATTTATAGGATAACTGCAAACAGAAGAGACATCAACAAGTACACCAGGTAAAGAATACACACATGCACGACTTCAAAGGTCAGGTTTAAGAGCAGCCACCGATGTGGGCGCTGCTGAGCGGGAACAGGGCCATGGTCTTCTTGAGCTCCTTGTAGCTCCAGTGCAGCTGCTCCACCTCAGCGCTGTGCTGAGCCCGCACCTGGGCCAGCTCCTGCAGGAGGTGCTCGTTGGTGCTGACCAGGGAACTGGGGGGAACACAGGGCAGCCACGTCCTGGCTCTGCTGCTGTCCTGTCCACCAGCACCCTCCCTCACCTGCCAAGCCTGCACACTGACCCCACACACCCCAGCCATACCCAAGCCTGTACAACTGTCCCCTCCTGCTCCCTTCTGGCAACCGCCCATCTGCCCCTTGCCTCCAGATCAGGTAGGACCAGGTCTGACTCAACCCCTCAGCCACCACACTACCCTGCAGGTACCGCCCAGCACCTATGAAATGGATCCATGACTCAATGTGAGTAGACGGGTCCCTCAATGCTCCAGCCATGCGTGGTTCATTGAAAGAACATCATAGTCTATGGCTGACAAATCAATGTTCTAACTCTAGAAAGGACCCAAACACTGAAGTATTTCTAATTTCCAGTCAAATATAAAGGACACTCTTTAAAACCCTGATATTATAACAGTACAATTGAAAAGTCTTGATTTTTTAAAATATTGTTAACCATTTTCAATTATATAGGGGATTTCAGGAAGTGGTGCTGTATTTTGCCAAATTGGCCTGCTCACCCAGTCAGCAATGACTCAAGCACATTTGTGGCATCACAAGAAATAGGCAAAAGCAGGGCCATTATCTTCACTAAGGTCTCCCCACTGACAAACTCCTTGTGCAGGTGGCAGCCCTGTTTGCTTGGCCCACTGCGACAGCCACTGACCAGGCAGAGGTTCAGAGTGAACAAGCCCCTGTAAACCCAGGGCACTGCACTAGATGCTCTGCCCCCTGCTCTGTCCATAGGAATCTCACGGTGTCAACGCCACAGGCCCTGTGGCCGTCAGGCTCCAGGAAGTGATCTTCCCATGCCTGCACTTCTCAGCACTGTGACTGTTTCACTTCCCTTTCTTCCGCTACCCCATCTAGTCTCAGCTCAGCCTCACCTCTCAGGAGACATGGCCTGCATCATTGCTCACCACTGCTCACGTGTCCCTCACCTCTCAGAGCATGACAGAGACTCGCTTTTCATTAAGAAGAGGGAGCTCATGTTAGTGCCAAGTCAGCACAGCGGGACACCAGCGGCCCTGCTCCTGCGCACCAGGCCTCGGCCCCTGCAGCCCGAGCCTCTGCGCCCCGGCACCCAGCCCTCCCCACACAGGCACCTGTGGCTCTCCTGCAGCATCTGCGTGAGCTGCTGGACCTTGTCATAGTGCTCCAGGTGCTGCTTCAACTCCACAATCTCATCAGAAAGCCTCTTCACGTTTGTTTGAAGCCCTAAAAAAGAAAATAAGCAGCATTTTTTTTTTTTTTTTACAGAGACAGAGAGAGAATCAGAGAGAGGGATAGACAGGGACAGAGAGACAGGAACGGAGAGATGAGAAGCATCAATCAACACTTTAGTTGTTCATTGATTGCTTTCCCATATGTGCCTTGACCACGGGCCTTCAGCAGATCGAGTAACCCCTTGCTCGAGCCAGCGACCTTGGGCTCAAGCTGGTGAGCTTTTGCTCAAACCAGATGAGCTGGGCTCAAGCTGGCGACCTCAGGGTCTCGAACCTAGGTCTTCTGCATCCCAGTCTGACGCTCTATCCACTGCGCCACCGCCTGGTCAGGCAAGCAGCATTATTTAATGAAACTAATTTATATGTCTGGAAAACTAAAACAATTCTGAGTTTAAACTAGACCTGGGACACAAGAAAAAGAATTTAGAAAAGGTCAATTTTTTAAAGCAATTCAGAGACGGAGTAATCCAGCGTTTCTGCCCCAGGGCCCAGCTGTGGCTCCCTCCTCAGGGTTGACACTGTGGGAATCTGCCCTGCAGACATCCCCGAGGAGCCACAGTCCTGTGTGGAGAGCAGAGTGATGGCAGAGATGGGCCTGGTGCCAGGTGGGACCCCTGCGTGGGCCTGCCTGCTAGCAGCAGAGCGCCTCAGGGTGTCTTCCACAGAGCAGCAAGCTCTGCTGAGGGGAGGGCTAGCAGCTCTGAGGAGAAGCGACTGGAAGCCCTTGGTGGCTGCAGGTCTCTGAGTGCACGCTGGTCCCATGTCCATCAGTGACAGCATGTGTTTGCATTCCACGTATATGACTATTGCCTCTCTCTGGGTTTCCTTCTTGTTGATGGCAGGGAGAAGAAATATAGTATTTATTGGCTCCTAAATCCAAAACCAGGATAGAAATAACTCCACATATAGACACGCCACTGCAAAACACAACGCCAGAGACAAGGAGAAAGGCAGCACGGGCAGGTGACGGGCAAAGGGTCCTTCTCACGACTGCCTCAGCGATGCAGGGACGTCCTCCTACACTCAGACAAGAAAACCCTACTCAGAATCTGTCTACCCAAACCTCCCTAGAGGGGTGAGGGGCCGAGGTACGGGTGGCGCAGAAGCAGCGGCAGCTGGCATCCTGCCGAAAGCGCATCAGGGAAGAGGGCAGTGATGGCACGGGTCAGCTTTCCCAGAACCCATCAGTCAACACCAAGAGTGATTAGATGACAAGACTGGAACCCCGCAGACAATGTTACAGCACCTGGTGATAAAGTAGCCTCAAGACCCCAAACACAAGACAGCCACAGCCCTACATGGTCTCCACCTCTGTGTGGGTGCAGCACTCAGCAGTAGGGCAGCTGGCAGGCCTGAGGACAACAGCACCCCCAAGTGTCCCTTTTCATGGAAAATCCTTGCAGGCCAGCTAGGGAACCAGGGCTGGCATGAGATGGGTTCAGCCTCCTCTAATGAGGCAAATGCAGAAGGTCCTCTGTAGTCTGAAGGGGCTGGAGCAACCTATGACCCCTTGAGGGCGACCTGCCTGGACCCTGCTGGAACAGGCCATTTCACAGAGAAACAGCTGGTTCGAAGTAGACAGGACAGCAGAGAGAAGTGGGGAGGGAGCAGGGCCAAAGGAGGCCACCATATTTATATGTGAAGTTAGAGAAACTGCCTGCCCTGCTTCTTCTAGGAACTCAGGAAAACAAACTTCATATGTCAATGAATAATAGAGACGTGCTGAGGTCAAACCCCACACAAGTTACTGTATGAGAACAGCAGCAGCCCTTCAGACAACGAAAGCCACACCCAGAACAAATCAAAACCACAACCAACCGCTTCAGAATGAACCACAAAAATCAGAGAATGTCAGAAAGGAGGTGACTGAAATCAGGCAAGAACACAAAATGAAGGCTGAACTAGAAGGAACCAAAGAGCAGTGAACACAACAATGATATCTCAAAGAAACAGAAGGTAAAAAGGGAGAAGTTTTTAAATAAAAATAAAAAAGATTGTAAACAACTCCTACCACTCAATAAACGTGCCCAATAAACACAACGGGCAAAGACAGACCAGGGCAACTCTCTATGGCTACATTCAACTCTCTATGGCTACATTCAACTCTCTATGGCTACTCACTGTGACAGAGGCCACAGTGAGTACTTGGGACAGAGGCAATAAGAACCTGAGATGTGAGAATGGGAAAAGATGCTCAACCTGTCCTTCCCACGAGATCCACTTTACCCAGAGAAGGTTACCATGGAAAACAGACACACTGCCACTCCTCAGTCTAAAGCCCCATACCTGAACCTGAAATACCAAGAGCGTACCTTTGTAAAATGGCAAAACAGAATTAAAAATGAAGAGAGGGAGATGAAAGTGATCTGGGTCTGGAAGGTACAGCGATCAAGGAGAAGGACCACTGTGCCTGCTGGGGACAGACAAGGCTGAGAGAAGTGCTATCACCCTGCACACAGCAAGGGGCAGACAGGTTGGCAACACAGTCCACAGTGCAACAGCGATAAGTAGATTCCCAAGCTCCTAAGAAGTCAAAGCATCGGAGCAGTGAGGACCCCACAGCCCACAGCGGAGGCGCCTCTCCCTCAGCTCAGGCACAGCCTCCTTTCACATACACCTGGGCGTGCTGCGGGCAAGCGTGCGCATCACTCATGGGTCAAGACAACTCACAGAATAACCAAGGAGTGGCCAGCACTCATTTTACAGTATTTGCTGGGTCTGAATTCTGTGAATAATTTAAAATGAGGTTTCCCTGAGTATTTGAACACTTAACATTTCACCAACTAGTGTTACCAAACAACCATAGACTCACCAGTGATTTGCAAATTTAACGCAGCTGAAGTGTCTGCATTTTTTATTTCTTTTTTCATGTTGGACAAAAGAGACTTTAAGCTACTATTCTCCTCCACAGATTTGTCTAAATGCTGCCTCAAATCATCCTAAGGACACAGAACAATACAATTAAAAAAGAGAAATTAAATTCAACAAAATACATACAGAAAATTAAATAGAACCCATTTGAAATAACCACAGGTATTAGTTTCCCTTTATATATCAGAATTGCTGAGTCACAATGTGAAAAGTAGTACAGTCATGTGTCACTTGACGGGGATAAATGCTGAGAAATGTGTCATCAGGCCATTTCATCATTTTGCAAACATCATAGAGGCACGTACACAAACCTCCCACCTAGGCTATGTGGCACTGCCCAATGCTCCTCGGCAAGCCAGTGCAGCATGTTTCTGTACTGAATAACACAAGCAACTCTTACTCATGGTAGCATCTGTGTGTCTAAACATACCTCAACACAGAAAAGGTCCAGTAAATACATTATAAAAGCTAAAAAAAAGGGCACACATGTGTAGGGCATTCTCCATGAACAGAGCCCGCAGGACTGGAAGTGGCTCTGGTGGGTTAGTGAATGACATGAAGGCCTAGGACATTCCTGTACACAACTGTAGACTTTATAAACACTGTGCACTTAGGCTACAAATGACAGGATTTCCTTCTTTTTATGGCTAAATAAATAATGTTCTGTTGAATACACAATTCCTATCCACTCCCCCAATTAACACAGACTGCTTCCATACCATGGCTACCATAAATAATGTTGCAATGAAATGGGGGTACAGAGATCTTTGTGATATAATTTTATTTCTTATGGGTATCCATCCAAAAGTGGGATTGCTGGATCGTATAGCCAATCTATTTTTAATTTTTGATTAGACTCCATACTGTTTTCCACGGTGGCTGCACCAGTTTACATTACTATCAGTGCATGAGGGTTCCCTTTCCCAACATCCTTACCAGCACTTGTTATTTGTCAATTTATTGATGATAGACATTCTAACAGGTGTGAGGTGGTGTCTCATTGTGGTTTTAATATCCATTTCCTTGATGATTAGTAATGTTTAGCACCTTTTCATGTACTTGTTGGCCATTTGTATGTCCTTTTTGGGAAAATGTCTGCCCATTTTTAAATGTGGCTTTTTTTTTTTTTTTTTTTTTTTTCTGTGGAGCTGTGTGACTTCTTTCTATGTATATCCCGGATATTAAAGCCTTATCAGATATATGATTTACAAATATTTTCTATTTTATATAGGTTGCCTTTTTATTCTACCGATTGTTTCCTTTGCTGTGCAGGAGGTTTTTAGTTTGATGCAGTCCCATTAGTTTAGTTTTGCCTTTGTTGTCTGCAATTTTGGTGTCATAGCCAAAAGTCATTTCCAGGTGCATGTCAAGTAGCTTTTTCCTATGTTTCCTTCTAGGAAGTGTGATACTACAACTGTTCCTCAAGACTGGTTTCTTTGGCTATTTGAGGCCTTCTCTGGGACTAGAATAATATAATTTAAAAGAAATATAATTACATGAATTTTAGAATTACTTTTTCTATTTCTGTAAAAAATGCCATTGAAATTTTTATAAAGATTATTTATTTTGTACATTGATTTGGGTAGTATGGACATTTTGATATTAAACTTCCAAACCATAAATGCAGGATATTCTTCCATTCATTTCTGACTTCAATTATCTTTCATTATAAAGTTTTCAGTGTAAGATCTTTAAACTCCACGGTTAAATTTATTCCCAATATTTTATTCTTTTTGATGCCATTATAATTGAGATTATTTCCTTGGTTTCTTTTGGATAATTGTTGGTATAAAGAAATGCAATTGATTTTTGTTATGTTGGTTTTACATCCTACAATTTCCCAGAATTTATTAGTTCTAACAGGCTTCTTGGTGTGTGTGTGTGCGCGCGCGTGTGTGTGTGTGTGAGAGAGAGAGAGAGAGAGAGAGAGAAAGAGAGTGAAAGAGAGTGAGAGAGTAGTCTTTAGGGTTTTCTACATGAATAACCAAGTCACCTGCAAATAGAATTTTACTTCTTCCTATCCAATTTAGATACCTTTTCTTTTTCGTTTGCTTGCTCTGGCTAGTACTTCCCATGCTACGATAAATAGAGGTTTTCAGAATGGGCATCCTTGTCTTGCACTGGATCTCAGAGGAAAAGCCTTCAGTTTTCCTCTACTGATCATATTAGCTGTGGCTTTACATAAATGGCCTTTTATGTGTTGAGGAAATTTTCTTTTATACCTACTTTGTGTGGGGTTTTTATGTGTTGTTGTTCTTTTATCATGAATGAATGCTGAACTTTGTCAAATGCTTTATCTTCTTCACCTTTGAGATGACTGTGTAGTTTTTATCTTCTAATCTGTTAATATGGTATATTAATTTGCATATGTTGAGAGGACTTGTATTCCAGGGGGAAATCCAACTTGATCACAGTGTATATAATCTTCTTGATGTGATGTTGAATTCAGTCTGCTAGTATTTTAGAGGGTTTTTACTCTATGCTCATCAATAATACTGGCCTATAGTTTTCTTTCTTGTGGTATCTTTGTCTGGCTTTGATGTCAGGTGATGCTGCTTGCTTCATAAAATGAGTGTGAAACTGTTCCCTCTACTTCTATTTTTTGGAACAGTTTAAGAAGAATCAGTACTCATTTTTTAAAAAATAATATCAGGTTACTTTAATTAGTTTTTCTATAAAATTAGTCTCTATAAAAACAAATTTGCAAGTATAGTCTGTTTTCTTTTTAAATTAATTATAATGGGGTGACATCGATAAACCAGGGTACATATGTTCAGAGAAAACATCTCTAGGTTATTTTGACATTTGATTATGCTGCATCCCCATCACCCAAAGTCCAACTGTCCTCTGCCACCTTCTATCTGGTCTTCTTGGTGCCCCACCCTTCCCCCAAGCCCATCCCTCTCCTCCCCCCCACCCTGTAACCCCCACACTCTTGTCCATGTCTCTGAGTCTCATTTTTATGTCCCACCTATGTATGCAATCATATAGTTCTTAGTTTTTTCTGATTTACTTATTTCGCTCAGTATAATGTTATCAAGGTCCATCCATGTTGTTGTAAATGATCCGATGTCATCATTTCTTATGGCTGAGTAGTATTCCATAGTATATATGTACCAAAGCTTTTTAATCCACTCGTCCACTGACAGACACTTGGGCTATTTCCAGATCTTCACTATTGTGAACAATGCTGCCATAAACATGGGGGTGCATTTCTTCTTCTCAAAGAGTGCTATGGTGTTTTGGGGGCATATTCCTACAAGTGCTATAGCTGGGTCAAAAGGCAGTTCAATTTTTAATTTCTTGAGGAATCTCCATACTGTTTTCCACAGTGACTACACCAGTCTGCATTCCCACCAGCAGTGCAGGAGGGTTCCCTTTTCTCCACATCCTCACCAGCACTTACTCTGTATTGTTTTGTTGATGAGCGCCTTTCAGACTGGTGTGAGGTGATATCCCCTTGCGGTTTTAATTTACATTTCTCTAATGATTAGTGATGTTGAGCATTTTTTCATATGCCTATTGGCCATATGTATGTCCTCTTTGGAGAAGTGTCTATACATTTCTTTCACCCATTTTTTGATTGGATTGTTTGTCTTCCTGGTTTGAGTTTTACAAGTTCTTTATAAATTTTGGTTATTAAGTCCTTATCAGGCATATTGTCAAATATATCCTCCCATTGTGTAGTTTGTCTTTTTATTATTTTCTTGTCATCTTTAGCCGTGCAAAACCTTTTTAGTTTGATATAGTTCCATTTGTTTATCCTGTCTTTTATTTCACTTGCTCGTGGAGATAAATCGGCAAATATATTGCTGCGAGAGATGTCAGAGAGCTTACTGTCTATGTTTTCTTCTAAGACGCTTATGGTTTTACAGCTTACATTTAAGTCTTTTATCCATTTTGAGTTTATTTTTGTGAGTGGTGTAAGTTGGTGGTCTAGTTTCATTTTTTTGCAGGCAGCTGTCCAATTTTCCCAACACCATTTGTTGAAGAGGCTGTCTTTACTCCAATGTATGCTCTTACCTCCTTTGTCAAATATCAGTTGTCCATAAAAGTGTGGGTTTATTTCTGGGTTCTCATTTCTGTTCCATTGATCTATATGCCTGTTCTTATGCCAGTACCAGGCTGTTTTGAGTACAATGGCCTTGTAGTATAACTTGATATCTGGAAGTGTGATACCTCCTACTTTATTCTTCCTTTTCAAGATTGCTGAGGCTATTCGTGTTCTTTTTTGGTTCCATATAAATTTTTGGAGTACATCTTTGAAGTAAGTCATTGGTATTTTAACTGGTATTGCATTGAATTTATAAATTGCTTTGGATAATATACACATTTTAATGATATTTATTCTTCCTAACCATAAGCACGGTATATGCTTCCACTTGTTTGTATCTTCCCTGATTTCTTTTATCAATAGTTTATAATTTTCCAAGTACAAATCTTTAGTCTCCCTGGTTAAATTTATTCCTAGGTACTTTATTTTTTTGGTTGCAATAGTGAAGGGGATTGCTTCCTTAATTTTTCTTTCTGTCAGTTCATTATTAGTGTATAAAAATGCCTCTGATTATTGAGTATTAATTTTATATCCTGCCACCTTGCTGAATTCATTTATCAGGTCTAGTAGTTTTTTGACTGAGACTTTAGGGTTTTCTATATACAATATCATATCATCTGCAAATAATGATAGTTTTACGTCTTTACCAATTTGGAAGCCTTCTATTTCTTTTTCTTGACTGACTGGTGTGGTTAGGACTTCTAGAACTATGTTGAATAAGAGTGGTGAAAGGGGGCACCCCTGCCTTTTTCCTGATCTTAAGGGGATTGCTTTTAATTTTTGCCCATTGAGTATGATGTTGGCTGTGGGTTTGTCATAGATGGCCTTTATCATGTTGAGGTATGTTCCCTGTATTCCCACTTTGCTGAGAGTTTTGATCATGAATGCGTGCTGTCTTATATCAAATGCTTTTTCTGCATCTATTGAAATTATCATGTGGTTTTTCTCCTTCCTTTTGTTTATGTGATGGATCGCATTGATTGATTTGCAAATATTGTACCAGCCTTGCCTCCCAAGAATAAATCCCACTTGATCATGGTGTATGATTTTTTTCATATATTGCTGGACCCGGTTTGCTAATATTTTGTTGAGGATTTTAGCATCTAAATTCATCAGGGATACTGGCCTATAATTTTCTTTCTTTGTGTTGTCTTTGCCTGGTTTTGGAATCAGAATTATACTCGCCTCATAAAAGGAGCTTGGAAGTCTTCCTTCCTCTTAAATTTTTTATTTTTTTTGGATTTTTCTGAAGTTGGAAACGGGAGGCAGTCAGACAGACTCCCACATGCACCCGACTGGGATCCACCCAGCATGCCCACCAGGGGGCGATGCTCTGCCCATCTGGGGTGTTGCTCTGTTGCGAACAGAGCCATTCTAGCACCTAAGGCAGAGGTCATTGGGCCATCCTCAGCACCCGGGCCAACTTTGCTCCAGTGGAGCCTCGGCTACAGGAGGGGAAGAGAGAGACAGAGAGGAAATAAGAGGGGGAGGGGTGGAGAAGCAGATGGGCGCTTCTCCAGTGTGCCTTGGCTATGAATCGAACCCAGGACTCCTGCATGCCAGGCTGATGCTCTACCACTGAGCCAACCGGCCAGGGCTCCTCTTAAATTTTTTGAAATAGCTTGAGAAGGATAGTAGTTAGTTCTTCTTTGAATATTTGGTAGAATTCATTTGTGAAGCCATCTGGCCCAGGACTTTTCTGTTTTGAGAGTTTTTTCATAACTGTTTCAATCTCATTTGTTGTAATTGGTCTGTTTAGGTTTTCTGGTTCTTCCAGATTAATTTTTGGAAGATTATATGTTTCAAGGAATTTGTCCATTTCATCTAGGTTGTCTAGTTTTTTGGTGTACAGTTCTTCATAGCATTTTCTTACAATATTTTGTATTTGTTTTGTCAGTTGTTATTTCTCCACTCCAATTTCTAATTTTATTTATTTGAGTCCTCTCTCTTTTTTTTTTGATGAGTTTGGTTAAAGGTTCATTGATCTTGTTTACCTTTTCAAAGAACCAGCTCCTGGTTTCATTGACCCTCTGTATTGTTTCTTTAGCCTCTGTGTCATTTATTTCTGCTCTGATCTTTATTATTTCCTTCCTTCTACTACCTCTGGGCTTTACTTGTTGTTCTTTTTCTAGTTCTTTTAGATGCAGGGTCAAGTTGTTTATTTGAGCTTTTTCTAGCTTCTTGAGGTATGCCTGTAATGCTATGAACTTCCCTCTCAGGACTGCTTTTGCTGTGTCTCATCAATTTTGAGTTGATGTATGCTCGTTATTGTTCGTTTTTAGGAATTTTTTAATTTCTTCTTTGATCTCATTGTTAACCCATTCATTATTTAATAACATGCTATTTAGTTTCCAAGTGTTTGAGTATTTTTCAATTTTTCTGTTGTAGTTGATTTCTAGTTTCATGCCATTGTGATCAGAGAAAGGGCTCAATATGATTTCAATCTTCTTAAATTTGTTGAGACCACTTTTGTGCCCTAACATGCGGTCTATCCGGAGAATGTAGCATGAGCACTTGAAAAGAATGTATATTCTGCTGCTTCAGGGTGAAAGGTTCTGAAGATATCTATTAAATCGTGTTGATCTAGTATGTCTTTTAAGTCTGCTGTTTCTTTCTTAATTTTCTTTCTTGAGGATCTATCTAGTGATGTTAGTGGGGTATTGAAATCCCCTACTATTATAGCATTGCTGTTGATCTCACCCTTTAAATCCATGAAAGTCTGCTTTATATATTTAGGTGCTCCTATATTAGGTGTGTAGATATTTATAACAGTTACATATTCCTGTTAGATTGCTCCCTTTATCATTATGTAGTGGCCTTCTTTATCTCTTACTATAGTCTTAGTTTTAAAGTACATTTTGTCTGAAATAAGTATTGCTACTCCAGCTTTTTATTCATTTCCATTTGCGTGAAATATTTTTTCCATCCATTTATCTTCAGTTTATGTGCATCTTTTGTTTTAGGTGTGTGTCTTGTAGACAGCATATGTATGGGTCCTGTTTTCTTATCCACACAGCTACCCTATGTCTTTTGATCAGATCATTTAATCCATTTACATTTAAGGTTATTATTGATATGTAGTTGTTTATTGCCATTTTATTCTTTAAAACTGTATTCCTCTTTTGCTATATTCTTTTTCTCCTTTGATCTGTTTACAACAGGCCCCTTAGCATCTCTTGCAGCCTTGGTTTGGTTGTAGTGAATTCCTTGAGTTTTTTTTTGTCTGGAAAGCTTTTTATTTCTCCCTCAATTTTAAACGATAGCCTTGCTGGATAAAGTAGTCTTGGTTGTAGGCTCTTGTTCTGCATTACTTTGAATATTTCTTGCCATTCCCTTCTGACCTCAAGTGTTTCTGTTGAGAAGTCGGAAGTCATCCTTATGGGGGCTCCTTTGTAGGTGATAGTCACTTGGCTTTGGTATTTTAATTATGTGTCTTGGTGTAGATTTCTTTGGGTTTCTCTTTAATGGAGTTCTCTGTGCTTCTTGAACTTGTGAGACGTTTTCCTGACTTAATTGAGGGAAGTTTTCAGCTATGATATGTTTGAGTCTCTATCCCTTGTTCTTTCTCTTCTTCTTCAGGAACCCCCATGATGCAGATGTTATTTCTCTTCATGTTGTCACAGAGCTCTCTAAGAGTTTCCTCAGACTTTTTGAGTCTCTTTTCTTTTTTCTGCTCTGCTTCCGTGCCTTCATTTATCTTGTCCTGTAACTTGCTGATTCGATCTCAGCTTCATCCATCCTGCTTTTAATTCCTTCCATTGTGTTCTTCATTTCTGATATTGTATTTGCCATTTCTGACTGATTCTTTTTTATTATTTCAATGTCCTTTTTTATATTTGCTATCTCTTTATTTAGGTGTTCGTAATGACCATCTATTGTTGTTCTCATATCTTTGAGCACCCTAACAATCATTATTTTAAACTCTGTGTCTGGTAATTTGGTTATATCTGACTCCTTCAGGTCCTTTTCTGGGGATTTCTCTTGATTCATTTGTGTTGCATTTCTCTGCCTTCTCATTTTGTCTGTGTAAAAAAAGATTTTGGCCACTGGAGTCCACTGGGTGTGGCCTCTGTGTTCCCTAGGTGTGGTCTGTCTGCAGGCCCACCACACCCTCTGCTGTTGCTGTCTAGAGTGTTCGGGTATGGGCATTGCTGGTGCCTGCCCACTGGGGCTGTTGCTGTGGTTTCCACCTCTCCTTCACAGGAGTGGCTGTGATCACGTGCTAGGGTGGCCTTGGCCTTCACCCCGCCCCCATGGGTGGCATTAGGCTTGGCCCTGAGGGCTGGGGTGAGTACCTTTGCTCAGCTGCAGGTCTCCGCCTGATTCTGGGCTTTTGCTCCACCCCTTCAGGAGGAGCCCGCTCATGGGACAGCTGCAAGCCTTGGATCTACAGGCTGGGCGCACTTAGTAGTGGGACTCCGCCTATTCTGGGCTTTTGGCTCCACCCACACGGGAGGAGCCGGCTCCCAAGTCAGGCCACAAGCCTCAGTTCTGTGGGCAGGGCAAGGCTGTGCTCCTGCACCCTTGCTCTAGGGAGGGTCTTTGACCCTTCCGGGACTCCTGCCCTTCCCCCGCAGGCTGGATTGCAGGCGGTCCATAGCTGGGCTTGACCACTTTTGCATGTCCCCTCCTCCCCAGCCAGGCAAGACTGAGCTCACACCTGGGCCTCAGTGGTGGCCAGCCGGCTTCCGCCCTTGCCGACAGAACCGCGCTTCCGCATCCCGCCACCGCCCGCCCTTGGGCGAGCCCTCAGCCGTGTGGGTGGGGGCGCTGCAGCTCAGACCCTAAGACTCACTACTGTAGTCCTGAAAGCTCCCTCCTTCTAAGCGTCTCTGCTCTGAGTGCCGCGGGAGAGTTGTTTGGCTGGTGTCCTTCTTCCCTTTGCTGGTATTGCTGTTTCCAGGGGAACTATTCACTTCAGATTCGGGGAGTGACTCATCCCAGGGGTTAGGGTGGCTGTCCCTCAAAGTGTTTCTTCCTGTGCCTCCTAGATTACACTCTCTCTTCCTGCTACTCCAGTCCTCTCCTCTCTCCCCATCCCCCAGAGCCCAGGGTGAGTGGTTGTGAGAGAGGTTTTCTGTGTGGTCCCTTTAAGAAGAATCCTGGGTCTGAGAAATCAGTCTCTTTCTCACAAACTGTATCCTATCTTGTTTCCAGCTAAATACTGTCCATACGCCTCTTCTAGGCTCTGGGGCTGCAGGCTGGGGCTTTGTTCCTGGGACTCAGGACCCTCCTCTCTCGGCTAAACTCACTTCCCGCCACGGGATTCTCTCCTGGCTGTCGTTCGCTCCAGGGAGCTGGGCAGTCCTCTCCGCGTTTCCGCTTTTCCTACCAGTCTCAGTGTGGCTTCTTCAGTGTTCCTTGTTTGAAGAGTCCTCTTAGATTAGTCCAAAGTTGGTTTTTCCAGATGATGGTTCTTAAAACTAGTTTGTAATCCACTTTATTTCTGGGAGGTGGAGGTTTGTATGTCCGCCTATTCCATCGCCATCTTGTCCTCCTCTCCTCATTTTTCTTTGAATGCTTGATAGAACTCAGCCATGAAGCCATCTGGTCCTGGGCTTTTTCATTTTGGCAGAGGTTTTGGATTATTGCTCAATCCCCTTATTTGATATTGGTCTGTTCAGGTTTCATTTCTTCTTGATATAATGTTGGTAGACTATATGTTTCTAAGACTATCTGTTTCTTCTACATTACCCAATGTGTTTGCATACAATAATTCATAATAATCCTTTATTTTTATTTCCCTGAGGTATCCATTGTAATATCTCCTTTCATTTCTCATTTTGAGTCTTCTCTTTTTAGTCTAGCTAAATGTTTGTTGATTTTGTATATATTTTTAAAAATGGAACTCAGTTTTGTTGATTTTTTTATACTGTTTTTCTATTCTCTGTTTCTGCTCTGATCTTTTTTTTTTAACAGAGACAGAGAGTCAAAGAAAGGGATAGATAGGGACAGACAGACAGGAACACAGACAGATCAGAATCATCAATCATCAGTTTTTCGTTGTGGCACTTTAGTTGTTCATTGATTGCTTTCTCATATGTGCCTTGACCAGGGGGCTACAGCAGACCGAGTAACCCCTTGCTCAAGCCAGAGACCTTGGGTCTAAGCTGGTGAGCTTTTCTTTTTTTCCTCAAACCAGATGAGCCCGCACTCAAGCTGGCAAACTCGGGGTCTCGAACCTGGGTCCTCTGCATCCCAGTCTGACGCTCTATCCATTGCACCACCGCCTGGTCAGGCTCTGCTCTGATCTTTATTATTTGCTGCCTTCTGTCAACTTTCAGTTTAGTTTGTTGTTCATTTTCTAGTTCCTTGAGGATCTAGATTTTGAGATCTTTCTGCTTTTTTAATGTAGACATTTATACATGATGGTCTTACAAAGGTCAAGAGTAGTCCTGTCAACCAGAAGACTTAAACTCTGCTGCTAGGCTAAGCTGTGCTGGCTCTGGCTGCCCTTGGGTGCCACCTGGAGGTGGAAGTTCCCTCAAGTTGAACAGGATGCTCATGTCATGTGGCTGGCTGGTACAAACAGGACAGGAGCAGGAACCCCAGGATCACCCAGCTAACTGAAATCTCTCTCGTCAGTGGTCTAGGGAGCCTGGGCCAGGGAACATGAGGCCACAGAACTTCACCTCAAGCCCGGCTTCTTCTCTGTGTCTCTCCCACTCCTCCTCTCTTAGGAGAGAAGAGAGCCACTCAGGAGAGGCAGAGCTGGGAGAAGTAGCAATGCCTCCATCTGCAAATCATTGTTGCCGTGGAGTCTGGGAGAGACAAAAAGTCAGGCTCGAGTCCCCACCTGTGGGGACTGGTGGGAGGGTTTGTGATCCTGGAAGGGCATGAGAGGAAGAGCCCCAGTGCTGCAGCCGAACAGCAGCTAAGGGAAGGCAGAGTTGAGAGTCTCCTCTTGGTCTGTGAAGTCAAAACAATCACCCCATCTGTGAACAAGGGAAACACATGGGTGCACTCACCATCTCTTTCCGAGCGTTGTTGAGCTCCGCCACCACCTCACTCATCTTCTCACTATACTGCTGCTGTTGCTCAACAAGGTGATTTTGCAAAGATTTATTTTTGACAGTCAGATAGCTAATTTCTTCGCTCACAACTGTCGAATTGTCCTGAGTTGCTGTAAACCCTCGAACAGATGACATAATAAGTCTTGCCTGTGCTAGGAGTAAAAATCAAGTATTATTATTGCATTTATGCTGAAAGGATAAGGTATAATCAAAATATGTTCAATACATTTTGAACAAGACCATGCCTGAAAAACTCTGACAAGCACGGAGATGGGCACCATTGAAATTACTTTTGCTCAGGCTTTTTTACATCCAGTCAAGGACAAGAGGCAGAGGAGAGCAGAAGTTTTCCTCTAGAGAAAAGGTACCCCTTAAAAGAAGGCTATGACCAGGACAGTTTGGCTGAATGCCCCAGTAGCACCCCCCGCCCTCTTCAACAGCCCCAACTGCACCCATGACTAGGCTGGCCCTGCGTGCAGACACCATCTGGAGCTCCATGACCGGGAATAGCAGCACCCTGGTGGCGCAGACCAGTCCTGCTGCTGCCCTAAAGAGAGGGTGCAGATTTATGGGGTCAGCATCCAGGGGCTCCAGCTCTTTCAGGCATCATGATTCCAGGAGGAGAAGGTGAGGGGCTATAAGGCTGAGTGGCTGAAGTGCTCAGAAGCCTTTGGCAGCAGCTAAGATGGCAGCTCCAGGCAGGGCCCAGGGTCGGCCAAGAAAGAGAGCTGGCAAGTCCCTGCTCCCACTGGGACACTGGATGCTGCACCCAGACTTCCCCCTTCCCCTGCACCTCTGGGGTTGTGGCATCCTGTTTTACACCCGAAATCTGGGTAAAGGGGTCTCCACTGTGCTCCTGTACCCACATGCCAGAAGCAAACCAAAGTCCTCTCAGGGGAGGGGCCACTCCTGGACCTCAGTCATTTCCAGCAAAATCTCGGCAAGTCCCAGATCCTGCATCTAATCAAACTCTCAGGAAATTTGGAGAAGACAGTATCAGACTTTTATTCTTCCCAAATCCTCACGTGAAAAGGCCAAGACAACCAAAAATCTGTGAATGGCACTTCCAAGAAAACCAGGCAATGAGGCATCTCCCTGAATACAGAACCTGTGGCTGGAAAAACCAAAAGCCACACATCAGGGGAGCCCCCAGCTGCTGTGGGGCCCAAGACCCAATGGGAGAACAAGTTTCTACTAACACAATGCTGCCTGAAGGGTGGGCCCATGCATGCGGCCTGAGCTGACGAGCTAACGAGCTGACTCCCTCCGTGACTCACCCAGGAACACCTCATTGCTGTGCAGGGACTTGCAGCCACTCCAGTACCTGTCCACCAGGTCAAGGAGTGCTTCCAGGAGCACCACCTCCAGGGTGGCCTTCTTCCCAGGCAGCACAGCTGAGTGCAGTGTGGGAGACACCTGCAATGGGAACAAAACCAACACTGGCTTTCAGTTCCTGAAACACACTCCTAACACTGGGTGCGCGTTTCCCACCAGGCACCATGCCGACACCCTAGTCCCACGGAGACTGCAGCAATGGGGCTGTTCACAAATCCGCAGGGGCTGACTCGTGGAAGTCACCTCCCCACCCCCTGCACGTGTGACCATGGGAGGTTACAAGAGCCCTGAATGTCCAAAATGGTGGAATGGGGTGACATCTCACAGCAGGAGGAAATGCTAACGGAAGATGCAAGTGACCTAAACTATAGGTATTATACTGCATTTGGCAATGGCAGGCTCTAATGAAACCCACAATCACAGTTTAAGGGCTAAGGTTGTGGGAATGCCACAGCCGTAGCTGTTCTTATTTGTCCTGATCAGTCCACAGTGACTCCTGGGGGGGGACACCCCTCAGAGCCAGTCTCATCCTGCATGGTCACTGGTGCCTATGAGGCCCTGAATGTAATAAAGTCACACATGCAGAAGAGGCTACCGGCAGAATGTCCAGGCTGCACCCAGGGCCCGAGCGCACGTGTCCGTGGGCACCTCAACACAACCAGTCATCATTGGCACTCACCTCGATGCTTTATTTTCTTCTCTTTAGAAAAATTATTTTACCAATTTGAAACAAAATTATTAAAGAAAAGGAAATAGCTCATGCTTTCCTGGTCACTTTCCAAGTGTAAAGGATATATTTACTGTGAGTGAGGTGTCTGGAGAGGGAGGGAGGGGATAAAATTTCTATCTGTCCCACAGGACATGACCAGAGTTGGGGACACAGGGCTGACCCCAGGTCTGCAGGAATCAGATCTAGGCAGAAGGCCAGCGAGAGCCCCACCCTTCACGGCCAGCACCCCTCACTCCTCTCTAACAGACAAAGGGACTTCTACTGAAGAACTTCTGGAACAGCCAGTGAAACCCTGAGTGCCAGGAGAACCTGGGCCAGGGCAGGAAAAGCCACTTCAGTAAGGTACCCCTCACCTCCCACCACCACTGCCTACCCCATGAGTCCCATGAGCACGGGGGAGCACAGAGGTAGGTGGTGGATGTATCCCTGTTCCCTCAGGAGCAAGCCCACCAAGAGCTCTTCTCTGCCCAAGTTCACACTGGGGTGGGACAGCCCACACCTGTAACCAGACAGCATGGTAACACTAAGGCCTGGCTGCTTGTCCCCAAAACCTTAGGCCGAGACCATCTCAGTGTTTGGCACAAACACCGCTATCGGTTGAATGTGGACACTCGGCCAGGGTGACAGACATGGGTGACAGAACTAAGGCCCTCAAGGTGAACAGTGCAGTCACTCAGATTTCTGTGTTCCACCTGAGGAGCACGGTGGTGCCCTCTCTAAGACAACAACCACCATGAGGCCATAGCACAGAGCTGAGAGGAGGGGGAGCCCTAGGCAGCAACTTTTCCTGCAAAGCAAGTGTGCAAATCTGCCAGGTGCAGCCCTGTACCTGACGATGTCCACCCCCAGCAGGAAAGGCCTGCGCAGTCTTGGCTCGAACACATCCCATTTTCCTTCCCTCCCTCAACCTGGACAGCGAGACCGAGAGAGACCGAACGTAACAACAGATGACAGCCAGACCCTTTGTAAAAGCAGACTCTGATCTAACCTGCAGTGACCAGCTAGGAAGCCAGCTCACCGCGTCTGGATCCCAATGCCTAAAAGCACACTTCTAGCAAAACAGAGGGACATACACTAAGGAAAAGTGCATTTAGAGCTGTATTTATTTTGGGATCACATTACTATTGAAAATAGAAGACACGGTGTTAGCAAAGGCAGCAACCCCCCAACTCTTAACATCCAGCCACCCTCGGCTCTCTACTCACCTCCCTGGCACCACCCGTGCTGCGGGGCCTCTGCTCTTCAGGCTCAGACGCCTCCAAGTGAGAAAAGGTCCTCTCGCTCCTGCTCTCGCTCCAGCCCTCGGAGCCGCTCTGCCTGCTCAGACCCTCCTCCAGGCAGCTAAGCCACTCCTGCTCTGCAGGCGCCTGCGCTCTCCCACCCAGCATTCTCCGTCTCCTGTACTTCTCAGGGGCAGGCAAAGGATTTAATGTCTTCTGTGTTGACAAACTTGACTTCTGAGAAAAGGAGGCTGAGTCCTCAATGTCTAACAGAGGGGAGAAAACGACTCCCATCAGACCAAGTTCTTTGGGCACAGCACCCAGAGCTATTATGCCTGTGTATGCACGTGTGTATGTTTGTGGGCACATATGGGTAATCCATCAGTGACTAGAAGTTATAGCTTTAACAAATGAACTGACCAATATTATATGTTATCTTGTCAAAATTATGTATAACAAAGATGAGTCAAGTGAGTAAAAACCTAAAATTTGGAAATTAGAGAGGACTCAACAATTTGTTCCTATAGGAGATTCTGTTAGTGTTATCAGGACCTGGGACTCTCCCTTCCTCAGGGGACACAGCCCCATGTCCCCTGAGTAACTTCCCCAGAGAGGCTCAGAACTAGCAGCTGCATGAGAGTACCTGGGTGTGAGGGGAAGTGCACGTGAGGCCCGAAGGAGTGGCCAGCCTCGGGCTGGTCTCCCTGCTGTGGCCAGAGCTCGCCACAGTACTGGCTCTGAAGCCTCTTTTCCGGACAACACCCTCTGGAGCTGCTTTTTCTCTTGTCATGGCCCTTCTTTATGGAGTCCCCACACTGGTGCTGCACTGAGTGAGGACTCAGCAGATGTCTGGATTCTATTTAATAAAAGAACATTTTAAAACTTTTTTTTTTTTTACAGAGACAGAGAGAGAGTCAGAGAGAGGGATAGATAGGGACAGACAGACAGGAACAGAGAGAGACAAGAAGCATCAATCATCAGTTTTTTGTTGCAACACCTTAGTGGCTCATTGATTGCTTTCTCATATGTGCCTTGACCGTGGGGTTACAGCAGACTGAGTAACCCCTTGCTCAAGCCAGTGACCTTGGGTCCAAGCTGGTGAGCTTTGCTCAAACCAGATGGGCCCACGCTCAAGCTGGCAATCTCAGGATCTCAAACTCGGGTCCCCCGCATCCCAGTCCTGACACTCTATCCACTGTGCCACCGCCTAGTCAGGCTAGAATATTTTCAAAGTTTTAGTTCATTAAAAATTACATCTTATGCTTCAGACTGTATATTATTAAGTATATCAATTATAAGAAAAAGATGACTAAATGAGTTAATAATACAACAGCCAAACCTGCAGTTAGTCTAGCAGTCACTGCAAACAGCACTGCAGGTACAGGACTGACACTGATCAACTCACCACTCACTACACAGCTGAGGAGTCAGGACAGTGAGTATCGGTACAAAGACATATCTGATGACAGATAAAACAGCAGCCAGAATCCAGAGAGGGACTCAGGTCAACTGACTTAACAAATGTGCTAAGATTATTACATGAGAAAAAAGGCAATGCTTTCAACATATGGCATTAGCACAACTGGATATAAGGAGTGAGAGTAGGCGGGAGACAATCTGACCCATCTCACGCTATATTCACTAATCCACTCTAAGAATGGACCACAGCCTGGCCCATGGTTGCGCAATGGATAAGCGACAACCTGGAATGCTGAGGTCGCAGGTTCGATACCCTGGGCTTGCCCAGTCAAAGCACATATGACAAACAATCAATGAAAAACTAAAGTGAAGCAACTATGAGTTGATACTTCTTGCTCACCTCCCCTCCTTTCTTTGTAAAATCAATCAATAAAAAAGAAAAGAAAGAATGGACCATAGACCTGAACACACCGGAACCACAGGACGTCTACGTGTCCATAGGAGAAAATCTTCACAAGCATGGGTCAAAGATGTTTTTACAGGACACAGAAAAACACAAATCACATAAAGAAAAAAACTGAGAAACTGGACTTTACTGAAATCAAAACTTCTGCTCTTCAAAGCACTGTTAAGAAAACAAAAAGCAAGCAACAGAATGGGAGAAAATTTGTAGCACTTATATCTGAAAAAGGATTGTATTTTTGCAAAAAGACAGATAAACAGGAAGGGAGGGAAATGAGAAGCATCAACTCATAGTTGCGGCACCTTAGTGGTTCATTGATTGCTTTCTCGTATGCACCTTGACCAGGGGCTCAACCTCTTGCTCAAGCCAGCACCTTGGGCTTCAAGCCAGTGACCTCTGCGCTCAAGCCAGCAACAACAGGGTCATGTCTATGATCCCATGCTCAAGCTGGCAGCTCAGGGGTTTCAAAACTAGGTCCTCAGTGTCCCAGGCCAATCTTTATCTGCTGCTCCACCACCTGGTCAGGCGAGAAAGGGTTGTATTAAAAAACATAAAGAACTCTCATGACTCAATACTAAGAGAAGAAAAAGGGAGGGGAACAGACTTGAGTAGAAACCTCACAGAAGAGGATATACAAATGGCTTGTAAATACATGAAGAGATTTTCATCATGAATCTTCAGGAAAATGCAAATGAAAACCATAATATAAGACTAATACATACCCAGAAGAACAGCCAAAAAAGAAAGACTGACAATACCAACAGTTGGCGAGGACACTGAAAGAGCCGATGTCCTCATGCCAGCAGGTGAATCCTGGGATTTAAGCCCCAACTTACACTTCAATATGTTGTCACCATCATGAAAAACACTCAGAAACTCATAATGGAAGAAGAAATGGTGCTACAGCTTATACACAGGTCCTAGTGGAAAACAGTCCCTAGCAAAGTGGTGAAGTTTGTGCATGCCCTGGAAGACTTCACAGTGTCCTCACTGGGTTTAAAGTTCTAACATGGCAGCATGAGCTCTAAGTGCTCCCTAAAGCTAAGTGAACACCTCCTCGTGGCTGACACAGATGTCAGTTCCACTAGCCACAGGTCAAGTTACCAATGTTCACTTGAACATTTTACTTCCTCTCTGCAATTATAATTGATCTGAGAAATAATACAATTTAAACTACCCTGCAGTATGACTATACTCAACTTAAATACATGACTTTTTCTTTTATAATTCTATAATCCAAATTGCTGATATTTATAAGTATACAAGACTTTATGAAGATTCTATATTAAAAGGTAATTTTTCTAAAAAGTGCAATTGTGCCCAGAGCAAGCTGGACCTGCTGGGCCTTCAGGTGAAGTAGAAGTGTACCTTGGGAACTGTGGAAGTCATCCTCTCGCTCCTTCTGGCTGGAACTTGTACTCCTAGGAGGGTTGCTCAAGTCCCACTCACACTCGGCAATGAGGTTCAGGACCGCCTCATCATCCGCATCCATGACTAAGCACTTTTGGGCTGAGGGGTCAGCGCTCTTAGCTCTGGAGGGGTGCAGTCTGCAAAGAAAAGCCAACTCACTGCTGTTGCTTCAACCAGGGCACACTCCCGCCCACACAGACCCTGTGAGGGGAGACAACTGCACTGTTACCACAGCCACAGGGCTGTTGGGAGGAGCAGCTGGTGTAACTGCAGGAAATGGCTCTTGTGCCTCTACTAAAGTGAGGTCTAGGAGGGACTCAGCAAGACAGCTCGTAACAGAAAGTAAGGGCATGTGATGTCATCACACCGTCTAGCATGTGCAGAGTCCTACTAGGGTTTGTTCACTGAAAGTTCAGAAAGCTCCTCTTTTCCTAGCACATCACAGCAAGATACATATGATCAGAAAGTGAAAGGATATGGTGTTACAAATTCCTACTTTTACATTAAGTGACTAAAATGTGAGGTGTTTTAGGAGATGACCTTCCTCCTAACAATGACATTCCATAAATGCACTCAAAGAGGACCTTATTTCCTAAAAGGCAGCTTAAGAAATTATACTTCAAAATAATCCTCAATCATAAGCTATGAATACTGATTTTATCACAACTGATCATATAAGAAGAGGTCAATAACATTCGCTATTTTCTACTACTGAATGTTTTCCAGATCTCTGCAGAAAGCAGGGTCTCTTCCTGGGTATTCCCACAGAAACCTAACCTCTGACACATCTCAGGCCCTCTGGGCCTCCACTGCTACTCCTGGATAATGAGGAGGTTGCCTCAGATCATCCCCAACCTTTTTTGAGCCAAGGACCGGTTTAATGTCAGAAAATATTTTCACGGACCGGCCTTTAGGGTGGGACGGATAAATGCACAAAATAAAATTATGCAACCGGCGTAAAAACTGCGGTATTTTTAAATATAATTGTAGAATTTACAAGACAAGCATCAAGAGTGAGTCTTAGACAGATGTAACAGAGGGAATCTGGTCATTTTTTAAAAATAAAACATTGTTCAGACTTAAATATAAATAAAACGGAAATAATGTAAGTTATTTATTCTTTCTCTGCGGACTGGTACCAAATGGCCCACGGACCGGTACCGGTGCACGGCCCGGGGGTTGGGCACCACTGATCTATTAGATCCTTTGAACTCTAAGCTCTGTGATAACTCAGTCTGAAGATGATCAAGGGTAGGTACACTACAGAACATGGCTAAAAGAAATTAAAGAAGACATAAACAAATGGAAAGACATCCAAAGTTAATTGATTAGAAGACTTAACATTGTTAAAATGTCAATACTACCCAAAGTGATCTACAAAATCAGTGCAATCCCTATCAAAATCCCAATGATATTTTTGCAGAAACAGAAAAACCCATCCTACAAAAGAAAGAGAGGTAACACAGCTAGATGAGGAAAAATCTATGGAGAAAAAATTTAATATATTGGAAACCTTGGAGCTAAATGACAGAGAATTTAAGATAGAAATCCTAAAAATCCCCTGAGATACACAAGAAAACACAGAAAGGCAATTTAGGGAGCTCAGAAAACAACTCAACGAACACAAAGAATATATTTCCAAGGAAATTGAAACTATAAAAATAAATCAAACAGAGACGAAAAACTCAATTCACGAGCTGAAAAACGAGGTAACAAGCTTAGCTAATAGAACAGGCCAGATAGAACAGAGGATTAGTGAAATAGAAGACAAGCAACTTGAGGCACAACAGAGAGAAGAAGAAAGAGACTCAAAAATTTAAAAAAATGAGATACCCCTACAAGAATTATCTGACTCCATCAAAAAGAATAACATGCCCTGGTCGGTTGGCTCAGCGGTAGAGCGTCGGCCTGGCATGCGGGGGACCCGGGTTCGATTCCCGGACAGGGCACATAGGAGAAGCGCCCATTTGCTTCTCCACCCCCGCCCCCTCCTTCCTCTCTGTCTCTCACTTCCCCTCCCGCAGCCAAGGCTCCATTGGAGCAAAGATGGCCTGGGCGCTGGGGATGGCTCCTTGGCCTCTGCCCCAGGCGCTAGAGTGGCTCTGGTCACGGCAGAGCGACGCCCCGGAGGGGCAGAGCATCGCCCCCTGGTGGGCAGAGCATCACCCCTGGTGGGCATGCCAGGTGGATCCTGGTCGGGCGCATGCGGGAGTCTGTCTGACTGTCTCTCCCCGTTTCTAGCTTCAGAAAAATACAAAAAAAAAAAAAAAAAGAATAACATAAAAATAATAGGTATATCACAGGGAGAAGAGAGAGAAAATGGAATGGAGAACATAAACAAATAATAGATGAGAACTTCCCAAGCCTGTGGAAAGAACTAAAGCCTCAAATTCAAGAAGCAAACAGAACTCCGAGTTTTCTTAACTCCAACAAACCTACTCCAAGGCATATCATAATGAAATTGGCACAAACCAACGGCAAAGAAAAAATTCTCAAGGCAGCCAGGGAAAAGAAGAATATAACATATAAAGGAAGGCCCATTAGATTATCATTAGATTTCTCAGCAGAAACTCTACAAGCTAGAAGAGAGTGGACCCCAATATTTAAAGTCCTGAAAGAGAGGAACTTCCAGCCATGAATACTATACCCATCAAAGCTATCCTTTAAATATGAAGGAGAAATAAAAACATTCACAGATACAGAAAAGATGAGGGAATTTATCATCAAAAAACCCCCACTCCAGGAATTACTAAAGGGGGTTCTCCAATCAGATACAAAGAACAAAAAAAAAAAACAAAGCCACAAGTAAAAGCTCCAAGAAGAACACAATAAAACCAAATTTAAACTGTGACAACAACAAAAAGAAAGGAGGGGAGAGGATGGAGATTAACAGTAGCAAAGGACGATGGAGTGCAAAAGTACTCACAAAATAGGGCACTACAATGAACAGGGTAGGAACCCTTTTCATTACTTAAAGGTAACCACCATGAAAAAACCACCACAGAAGCGCATGATTTAAAAAAGATAGCAACAGAGAAAAGATGTATGGAATACAACCAAATAAAAACAAAACATAGAAAAACGAAAGAGAAGGATCAAACAAGACACAAAACTAACAGAAAGCAAGATATAAAATGACAATAGGGAACTCACAAGTCTCAATAATTACAATAAATGTAAACGGATTAAACTCACCAATAAAAAGGCACAGAGTAGCAGAATGGATTAAAAAAGAAAATCCAACTGTATGCTGCCTACAGGAAACTCATCTAAGTAACAAGGATAAAAACAAATTCAAGCCCTGGCCGGTTGGCTCAGCGGTAGAGCGTCGGCCTAGCGTGAGGAGGACCCGGGTTCGATTCCTGGCCAGGGCACACAGGAGAAGCGCCCATTTGCTTCTCCACCCCTCCGCCGCACTTTCCTCTCTGTCTCTCTCTTCCCCTCCCGCAGCCAAGGCTTCATTGGAGCAAAGATGGCCCGGGCGCTGGGGATGGCTCTGTGGCCTCTGCCCCAGGCGCTAGAGTGGCTCTGGTCGCAATATGGCGACGCCCAGGATGGGCAGAGCATCGCCCCCTGGTGGGCAGAGCGTCGCCCCATGGTGGGCGTGCCGGGTGGATCCCGGTCGGGCGCATGCGGGAGTCTGTCTGACTGTCTCTCCCCGTTTCCAGCTTCAGAAAAATGAAAAAAAAAAAAAAAAGTTTAAAAAAAACAAACAAAAAAAAAACAAATTCAAAGTGAAAGGCTGGAAAACAGTACTCCAAGCATATAACATCCAAAAAAAAGCAGGCGTAGCAATACTCGTATCGGATAATGCTGACTACAAGACAGGAAAAGTACTCAGAGACAAAAATGGCCATTTCATAATGGCTAAGGGGACACTGAATCAAGAACACATAACAATTCTTAATATATATGCACCAAACCAAGGAGCACCAAAATATATAAGACAGCTACTTATTGACCTTAAAACAAAAACTGACAAAAATATAATCATAGGCCCTGGCTGGTTGGCTCAGCGGTAGAGCGTCGGCCTGGCGTGCAGGGAACCCGGGTTCGATTCCCGGTCAGGGCACATAGGAGAAGCGCCCATTTGATTCCCCACCCCCCCTCCTTCCTCTCTGTCTCTCTCTTCCCCTCCCGCAGCCAAGGCTCCATTGGAGCAAAGATGGCCCGGGCGCTGGGGATGGTTCCTTGGCCTCTGCCCCAGGTGCTAGAGTGGCTCTGGTCGCGGCAGAGTGACGCCCCGGAGGGGCAGAGCATCGCCCCCTGGTGGGCAGAGCATCGCCCCTGGTGGGAGTGCCGGGTGGATCCCAGTCGGGCGCATGCGGGAGTCTGTCTGACTGTCTCTCCCCGTTTCCAGCTTCAGAAAAATACAAACAAAAAAAAAAAAATACAGTCATACTTGGAGACCTCAATACACCGCTGACGGCTCTAGATCGGTCATCCAAACAGAGAATCAACAAAGATATAGTGGCCTTAAACAAAACACTAGAGCACCTGGATATGATAGACATCTACAGGACATTTCATCCCAAAGTGACTGAGTATACATTTTTCTCCAGTGTACATGGATCATTCTCAAGAATTGACCATATATTGGGCCACAAAAAGAACATCAGCAAATTCAGAAAAACTGAACTTGTACCAAGCATATTTTCTCATTATAAAGCCTTGAAACTAGAATTCAACTGCAAAAAAGAGGAAAAAAATCCCACAAAAATGTGGAAACTAAACAACATACTTTTAAAAAATGAATGGGTCAAAGAAGAAATAAGTGCAGAGATCAAAAGATATATACAGACTAATAAAAATGACAATACAGCCCTGGCCGGTTGGCTCAGTGGTAGAGCGTCGGCCTAGCAAGCGGAGGACCCGGGTTCGATTCCCGGCCAGGGCACACAGGAGAAGCGCCCATTTACTTCTCCACCCCTCTGCCGCGCCTTCCTCTCTGTCTCTCTCTACCCCTTCCGGAGCCAAGGCTCCATTGGAGCAAAGATGACCCGGGCGCTGGGGATGGCTCCTTGGCCTCTGCCCCAGGTGCTAGAGTGGCTCTGGTCGCAACATGGCGACGCCCAGGATGGGCAGAGCATCGCCCCCTGGTGGGCAGAGTGTCGCCCCATGGTGGGCGTGCCGGGTGGATCTCGGTCGGGCGCATGCGGGAGTCTGTCTGACTGTCTCTCCCTGTTTCCAGCTTCAGAAAAATGCAAAAAAAAAAAAAAAAATGACAATACGACATATCAGACTCTATGGGATGCAGCAAAAGCAGTGATAAGAGGGAAGTTCATATCACTTCAGGCATATATGAACAAACAAGAGAGAGCCCAAGTGAATCACTTAACTTCCCACCTTAAGGAACTAGAAAAAGAAGAACAAAGACAACCCAAAACCAGCCGAAGAAAGGAGATAATAAAAATCAGAGCAGAAATAAATGAAATAGAGAACAGAAAAACTATAGAAAAAATTAATAGAATAAGGAGCTGGTTCTTTGAAAAGATCAACAAAATTGACAAACCCTTGGCAAGGTTTACCAAGGAAAAAAGAGAAAGAACTCATATAAACAAAATCCAAAATGAAAGAGGAGAAATCACCATGGACACTGTAGATATACAACGAATTATTGTAGAATACTATGAAAAACTTTATGCCACTAAATTCAACAACCTAGAAGAAATGGATAAATTCCTAGAACAATACAACCTTCCTAGACTGAGTCAAGAAGAAGCGGAAAGCCTAAACAGAACTATTAGCAGAGAAGAAATAGAAAAAACCATTAAAAACCTCCCCAAAAATAAAAGTCCAGGCCCTGATGGCTATACCAGCAAATTTTATCAAACATTCAAAGAAGACTTGGTTCCTATTCTACTCAAAGTCTTCCAAAAAATTGAAGAAGCAATACTTCCAAACACATTTTATGAGGCCAACATAGCCCTCATACCAAAACCAGGCAAGGATGGCACTAAAAAAGAAAACTACAGATCAATATCTCTAATGAATACAGATGCTAAAATACTAAACAAAATACTAGCAAATCGAATACAACAACATATTAAAAAGATAATACATCATGATCAAGTGGGATTCATCCCAGAATCTCAAGGATGGTTCAACATACGTAAAACGGTTAACGTAATACACCATATCAACAAAACAAAGAACAAAAACCACATGATCTTATCAATAGACGCAGAAAAGGCTTTCGATAAAATACAACACAATTTTATGTTTAAGACTCTCAACAAAATGGGTATAGATGGAAACTATCTCAACATGATAAAGGCCATATATGATAAACCATCATCTAACATCATATTAAATAGCACTAAACTGAACTTTCCCCCTTAAATCAGGAACAAGACAGGGTTGTCCACTCTCTCCACTCTTATTTAATGTGGTACTAGAGGTTCTAGCCAGAGCAATCAGACAAGACAAAGAAATAAAAGGCATCCATATCGGAAAAGAAGAAGTAAAGGTATCACTTTTTGCAGATGATATGATCCTATACATCGAAAATCCCAAAGAATCCACAAAAAGACTACTAGAAACAATAAGCCAATACAGTAAGGTCGCAGGATACAAAATTAACATACAGAAGTCAATAGCCTTTCTATATGCCAACAATGAAACATTTGAGAACGAACTCAAAAGAACAGTCCCCTTCACGATTGTAACAAAAAAAATAAAATACTTAGGAATAAACATAACAAAGAATTTAAAGGACTTATATAATGAAAACTATAAACCATTGTTAAGGGAAATCGAAAAAGATATAATGAGATGGAAGAATATACCTTGTTCTTGGTTAGGAAGAATAAATATAATCAAGATGGCCATATTACCCAAAGCAATATACAAATTTAATGCAATTCCCATCAAAATTCCAATGACATTTTTTAAAGAAATGGAGCAAAAAATCATCAGATTTATATGGAACTGTAAAAAACCCCGAAGAGCCAAAGCAATCCTAAAGAAAAAGAATGAAGTTGGGGGCATTACAATACCTGACTTCAAACTATATTATAGGGCCACGACAATCAAAACAGCATGGTATTGGCAGAAAAATAGACACTCAGAACAATAAAACAGAATAGAAAACCCAGAAATAAAACCACATATATATAGTCAAATAATTTTTGATAAAGGGGCCAAAAACACACAATGGAGAAAAAAAAGCCTCTTCAATAAATAGTGCTGGGAAAACTGGAAAGCCACATGCAAAAGAATGAAACTAGACTACAGTTTGTCCCCCTGTACTAAAATTAACTCAAAATGGATCAAAGATCTAAACATAAGACCTGAAACTATTAAGTGCATAGAAGAAGACATAGGTACTAAACTCATGGACCTCGGTTTTAAAGAGCATTTTATGAATCTGACTCCAAAGGCAAGAGAAGTGAAGGCAAAAATTAATGAATGGGACTACATCAGACTAAGAAGTTTTTGCTCAGCAAGAGAAACTGATAACAAAATAAACAGCCAACTAAATGGGAAATGATATTTTCAAACAACAGCTCAGATAAGGGCCTAATATCCAAAATATACAAAGAACTCATAAAACTCAACAACAAACAAACAATCAATCCAATAAAAAAATGGAAGAGAGGCCCTGGCCAGTTGGCTCAGTGGTAGAGCGTCAGCCTGGCGTGTGGAAGTCCCAGGTTCGATTCCTGGCCAGGGCACACAGGAGAAGCGCCCATTTGCTTCTCCACCCCTCCCCCTCTCCTTCCTCTCTGTCTCTCTCTTCCCCTCCCACAGCCAAGCCTCCATTGGAGCAAAGATGGCCCGGCGCTGGGGATGGCTCCTTGGCCTCTGCCCCAGGCGCTAGAGTGGTTCTGGTCGCAACAGAGCGATGTCCTGGAGGGGCAGAGCATCGCCCCCTGGTGGGCAGAGCGTCGCCCCCTGGTGGGCGTGTCGGATGGATCCCAGTTGGGCGCATGCGGGAGTCTGTCTGACTGTCTCTTCCGGTTTCCAGCTTCAGAAAAACACACACAAAAAAAAAAGAAAAGAAAAAAAAAATGGGAAGAGGACATGAACAGACACTTCTCCCAGGAAGAAATACAAATGGCCAACAGATATATGAAAAGATGCTCATCTTCCTTAGTTATTAGAGAAATGCAAATCAAAACTGCAATGAGATACCACCTCACACCTGTTAGATTAGCTATTAACAACAAGACAGGTAATAACAAATGTTGGAGAGGCTGTGGAGAAAAAGGAACCCTCATACACTGTTGGTGGGAATGTAAAGTAGTACAACCGTTATGGAAGAAAGTATGGTGGTTCCTCAAAAACCTGAAAATAGAATTACCTTATGACCCAGCAATCCCTCTACTGGGTATATACCCCCAAAACTCAGAAACATTGATACGTAAAGACACATACAGCCCCATGTTCATTGCAGCATTGTTCACAGTGGCCAGGACATGGAAACAACCAAAAAGCCCGTCAATAGATGACTGAATAAAGAAGATGTGGCACATATACACTATGGAATACTACTCAGCCATAAGAAATGATGACATCGGATCATTTACAGCAGCAAAATGGTGGGATCTTGATAACATTATACAAAGTGAAATAAGTAAATCAGAAAAAACCAGGAACTGCATTATTCCATATGTAGGTGGGACATAAAAGTGAAACTAAGAGACATTGATAAGAGTGTAGTGGTTACGGGGGGAGCGGTAAGAGGGAGAGGGGAAGGGGGAGGGGGAGGGGCACAAAGAAAACTAGATAGAAGGTGACAAGAGGACAATCTGACTTTGGGTGATGGGTATGCAACATAAGTGAATGACAACATAACCTGGAGTTGTTATCTTTGAATATATGTATCCTGATTATTGATGTCGCCCCTTTAAAAATAAAATTATTAAAAAAAAAAAAAAAAAAGGAAAACCCATCCTTAAATGCACTTGGAATCTCAGGGGACTACCAAAAGCCAAAAACAATCTGAAAAAGAAAAGGAAGTATTAGAACCAGACACATATATGGCAGAAATGCTGGAATTATCAGATCACGATTTAGAATAACTATGACTAATAATGCTAAGGGCACTAATGGAAAAAATGTACACATATGCAAGGACAGATAGAAAAAATGGATATTCGAAGAAAAGATCAAAAAGAAATGCTAAAGATCAAAACACTGTAACAGAAATGAAGAAAATTTTGATGGGCTCATTAGTGTACTGAACATGGTTGAGAAAAGAATCTCAGCTTGAGAATACATCAACAGAAACTTTCAAAATTGAAAAGCAGCATGACCAGGCGGTGGCGCAGTGGATAGAGCATCGGACTGGGATGCAGAGGACCCGGGTTCGAGACCCCGAGGTCGCCGGCTTGAGCATGGGCTCATCTGGTTTGAGCAAAGCTCACCAGCTTGGCCCCAAGGTCGCTGGCCTGAGCAAGGGGTTACTTGGTCTGCTATAGACCCACGGTCAAGGCACATATGAGAAAGCAATCAATGAACAACTAAGGTGTCGCAACGAAAAATTAATAATTGATTCTTCTCATCTCTCTCCGTTCCTGTCTGTCTGTCCCTCTTTATCCCTCTCTCTGACTCTCTTTCTGTCTCTGTAAAAAAAAAAATTAATAAAATTGAAAAGAAGAGAGAAAAAAAATGATAAAAAAAACCCAGAATACTGAAGAATTAGGACAACTACAAAAAATGTAAAATACACATAATGAGAAAATCCATACAGAGACAAAAAAGTAAGAGAAAATAATATCTGTAAAAGTAAACTGTAAATTCCTCAAATTAATGTCAGACACGAAACTGCAGATCCAGGAAGCACAGAGAATACTGGAAGGATAAATCCCTCCAAACACATCACATCAAGGAATATAAAATACAAACTGGAGACTATCAAAGACAAAGAAAAAAAATCTTGAAATAAGCCAAATCAGAAAAAAACATTTTACAACAAAAATAAGAATTACATCTGACTTTTCTTCAAAAACCATGCAAGCAAAAGAGTAAAGTGAAATATTTAAAGTCTTGAGAGAAAAAAAAACTATCAATCTAGAATTTGATATCCTGCAAAATTATTCTTCAAAAATAAAGAAATACATTCTTAGGTAAACAAAAATTGAGGGAATTGTCACCAGTAGTCCTGTCTTGTAAGCAATGTTAAGTTTTTTAGAGAAGAGAATGATACAAGTCAGAAACTCAGATCTACATAAACAAAGGAAGACCATTAGAGGGAAATTAGTGAAAGTAAAATAAAAACTTTCATTTTTCTTATTCTTAATTTACCTATGTGTATATAAGTATAGATAAAATATATATGCTTATGTATAAGAAAAATGAATGATAGCAATGATACAAGGGACAGGAGGGAGGAATTAGGAGCATTTAAGGTACTTTTACAATCTGTGAAGCAGTACAGTGTTATTTGAAAGTGGACTTGGATTAGTTGTAAATATATATACATATTCTAAGGCAACTACTAAAAAAAGTAAAAATATAATTGATATGCTAAGAAAAGAAAGAAAATATATAAAATGCTCTTAAAAACTACAAAAGAAAAAGGGGAGAAGATAAGAATAGGAAAAAGAAACAATGGCAATGAGTAGAAAATAGTAACAAGTACTGTAGATATTATTCCAACTGTATCAATAATCATCTTAAATATCAATGGTATAAATACTACAAATAAAGACATAGATTGTCAGAGTGGAACAAAAAACAAGACACAACTATATGCTGCTTACAAAAAGCTCGCTTTAAGTATAAGAACATAATGGATTTAAAGTAAAAGATAGAGATAAATATACCAGGCAGACACTAACCAAAATAAAGATGAAGAAGTGATACTAATTTCAGACAGAGCACACTCTAAAGCAAGAAAAGTTATCAGGGATAAAGAGGGATGTCACATAATGATAAAAGAGTCAATTCTCCAAGAAAACATAACAATCCTATTGTGTATGTGCCTAACAACAGATCGTCCAACTCAGACAAAAACTGCCAGAGCTGCAAGGAGAAAGAGAAGAATCCACTATCATAGTTGGAAATCTCAACACCCTTCATCAGAAATGAACAGAGCCAGCAGGCAAAAAATCAATTAAGGACACAGTTGAACTCAACGGCACCATCAATCAATTGGATATAATTGACATCTATAGACTACTTCATCCAAAACAATAATACAGATGCTCAAGTTCGTGTGGAATCCTCACCAAGACAGACCACATTCTGGGCCATAAAATAGACTTTTACATATTTTACAGAAGAAAAATCATACAATATCTGCTCTCACACTACAATAGAATTTAACTAGTAATAACAGAAGATAACTGGAAAATCCCAAAATACTTGGAGATTTAACAACATATTTCTAAATAACACATGGGTTAAAGAAGTAATTTTGGGAGAACTTAAAAAATATTTTGCGCCCTGGCCGGTTGGTTGGCTCAGCGGTAGAGCGTCGGCCTGGCGTGCGGGGGACCCGGGTTCGATTCCCGGCCAGGGCGCATAGGAGAAGCGCCCATTTGCTTCTCCACCCCCACCCCCTCCTTCCTCTCTGTCTCTCTCTTCCCCTCCCGCAGCTGAGGCTCCATTGGAGCAAAGATGGCCCGGGCGCTGGGGATGGCTCCTTGGCCTCTGCCCCAGGCGCTAGAGTGGCTCTGGTCGCAGCAGAGCGACGCCCCCTGGTGGGCAGAGCTTCGCCCCTGGTGGGCGTGCCGGGTGGATCCCGGTCAGGCGCATGCGGGAGTCTGACTGTCTCTCCCCGTTTCCAGCTTCAGGGAAAAAAAAAAAAAAAAAAAAAAAAAAAAATATATATATATATATATATTTTGAACAGAACGAGAAAGAAAATACATCTTATCAAAATGTTTAGAATGTAGTGAAAGCAGTGCTTAGAGAAGAATTTATAGTACCAAATGCACATATTAGAAAAAAATAGTAAGAGCTGAAATCAAAAATCCAAGTTCCACCTAAGGAAACTAGAAAAAGAACAAATTAAATCCAAAGTAAGCAGAAGAAAATAAATAATAAAAATTAGAGCAGAAATCAATAAAATCAAAAACAAGAAATCAACAGAGAAAAATCAGGTCCTGCTTCAAGCGTGCACACCCAGAAATGGCAACTAGTTTGCACTGCTGGGGATGAGGAAGCAGCGACGACTGCAGAAGTGAATGAAAGTGGTTGTTCTGAGAAGAGGGCCAGGCAGTGGGGAGAGGGGCTGCCGTTTCTCATCACAAGTCTCCTGTGCTATTTATTTTACATGTATTATTTTAATAAACATTTTTATACTAAAGAAGGGTTTATAGAAAATCTGGACCATAGAGAGACCTGCCCTGCTGTCCCAGCTAGTATTGGGTGTTTCTCCTATCCTCTTTTCCTATGTGTCTGCCCTTTAAGTGGCGATCAGTGCACAAAAACATTTACCTTTTAGTTAATACAGATTTATATCTTTTGGTTAAGCAGTCTGTGAACAGACAAGCCTGAGCATCTTCTTCCCATGTTCAAAGACCACTCATGTCCATACCTTCCACCTCTGCAAACAGCGGGGAAGCTCTGGGCGGAGCTGAATGAGTCCTCTGAAGCAAAATGCAGCTGGGATGCTCTCCGCTCGCTCTCTCTGACGGGGCAGTCATCTAGGGAGACAATGCGCTGAGAAACTGGCAGATGGCACCATGAAGCAGGTGCACCTTCCGGCACCCCAGCACCTCCCTGCAGCACACTACACATGGCCAGCGCTGCCCCTGCTGGTTCAGGGCCTTCTGTCACCTCGGGGCTGACCCTGCCAGTGTCCCCCATAAGCACCAAGCTGACCCAATAAAGGGATGCAAGGCTCTGGTGGCTACACTTGGTTTCTCGGAGACGCTGAGTGCTGATTCCAAGAGGGCGCCCTGCTCCCACAACGCTCACTCCTCAGACGGCACTTTGGAGGCCTGCTGCTGCCGCAGGAAAAGAATCACACATACCAGTTCACACATAGGCACCTCCTTCTGGGATTCCTTCTTTTAATGTACATTCTGGGTGCTGCATGAGGTTCTCAAACCACACTGAGCACACCTAAGAATCGCATGAGTGAGAAACCTGAACATGCTAAAGAAAGAAGACGTCCTTGTTGTGTGTTTACACCCACCGTGTGCCTCCTCAGAGCCTCAGGACTAGAAACAGAGATAGGCCCGGGCCTCAGAGGCCGCTCCTTAGCTACACCCAGACTTCCCTCAGCAAACACTGATGAGGTGATTCAAAAATGCTGAAAAGTCAGGGCTGGGGCCCTTACAACATATTTGAGCACAGAATTAATGTTACAAATGGTGGTTAAATTCCAAAGCTGCCTCCCAAATAACATTTAACCTGTGGCACAACCCAAAAAGAACATACTTACAGTAAGACATGAGTAAATGAGTGACAGCACAATAATTACCTTCAAAACAGAAAAACAAAGGATCTGTGAAAACCACGCAGCTTCTGCGCACTGGGGTTCCTCCTCGGGACACAGCTGCCTTCCTAGTCCTGTCCCTGTCCTGTCCTGTCCTCAGTGACTCATACCCTCCCCTCCAGCCCCATGCTTGAGACACGGTCTGGGATCTCCTGGCCTTTAAGCTTCCCATGTTTCTCAAATAGCACCTGCTCTCATGGTATGGACACTCCTTTGTGTTAACAACGCACAACTCTACTTACTAAGCCTTAAATTCGCTTTGAGCCAGTTCCAAATCCCTTACTCTATTTCCCTAGACTATTCCACTATAAATTCAAACTCACTATGGCTAAACCCAAATGCAAACTCATTCTCCCCAATACTACACCCTGTCCTGACTTTGTAACATTCTCCCAGACTCATAGCACAATCCTTAGACCCACATGAACTGCTTGCTCTGCTCCCAGACCCTGCTTCCACCCCACAACCCTTCCACGTCACCCCACACACCCACTGCTGTTCTCTGTACTCCTCCAGAGCCTTTCAAGTTACTGACCTGGAACAAACACCTGAGCTCTGATCTTACTGGGCACCCAGGTGGGGGCGGGGGGGGGGGAGGGACAACACATGAGTCCTGCAATGATTTTGACTTTCAATTATGTTTCTTTTTCATGTCTGGAAATATCTTTCCCATGTGGAAAGACTCTCATATCCCTTCTCTATACAAACATTATAAGATTCTAGACCTAAAATTTTTACGACAAAAGAAAAGTAATGATTTAAACTGAGGATTGTAAAAATTTCCCATTAGGATTTTAATGCTTCTAAAAAAGAGCCAAAGTTAACTATTTATAAGTTAGAACAAGAGCATTCAATCTTCCCAAATATCTGAAAATTAAAATGAAACATGGAAATTCTAAGTAGATCTGACACTGAACAGGGTGCCTTTGGGGGTCAGTCATCCATATCCCCAGCCCAGCCCCACTCTCAGGCCCAGGCAGTGCAGAGGGGCCTGGGAGATTAGCAGATACACATGTGTGGCTAAGATGTGCATAAATCCACTTGCAGTCAAGAGATACAGAACACGGGTTTCTACAGACACTGGCTGGACAGACAGGGCAGTAATAGCAGTAGCAATCTGCCCACAGCTCACAATTTACCACAGGGACAGTGATGGAGTAATGCCTTCCATGCTACTTTTATGTGGGTCTCATTTTGGTTTCTTTAGGTCAGAACCCAGGAGACGGAGATGCCCCAAACGCATCCTAGCCTCACGGAGAAGTGAGTGGGCCCACAGACTGAGGACACGCTGTGATCACTAGGGCACATGATGACACTCTTCAATCAGACACTCCTGCACCACAGCTACCCAGCACTTCCGATCCCCCTTCACACAGGAGCACTAAGGGTACGAGGCCCCCAAGCCCTCCCTTTCCCATGACCTGCATGGTCAGTGCATCCTGGGCTCATGCTCCAGCTCTCTCCCCCTGAAGTGGGGTGTGAGGGAGCATCAAAGTGCCACTGGACACACTGCTCAGGGCAAAGACCCCTCACCCAGGTCAGTGGGGAGGCAGGTGGGGGAGGCAGGTGGGAAGGCGCTGATGTGTACTCCCTGAGTGTGAGACTCCTGCCCGTGTCCAGTTGGTTCCCTGCAAGCTCCGTCTGTAAGCCTGTTACAGAGATCCATTTCTTTTAGGAACATGGGTTACTAAGCCCAGGTGGTGGCTGTACCCACCAACAGAAACTCACCTTTTCTCACCCCTGTCACCTGGGGGAGGGTGTGGCACAATGAACTTCTAGTCCTGTATCTTTCCAGGTAGATACAAAACCAGTAGGATACAGCTGTCCAGATGAGCCCAAGACAATGCTCTGGGCACTAAAAAGTTCAGGAATGTGCCCAACTCAAACAGCTAGAAAATGGAGCCAGAATGAGACTGAGCAGTCCAGCCTATGCCTCTGATCCAAGCCTCCCTGTCACCTTCCCAGGCGGCTCTCCTACAACTCTCATCCTGTGATACAGGGACTCATGCCATCAGAGTAGAAAGCAACTTCCCTTTTCAAAAAGATCAACAGTGCAGTCAATCTGACAGCAACAAAAATTAGTCAAGGGGCCCTGGCCGGTTGGCTCAGCGGTAGAGCGTCGGCCTAGCGTGCAGAGGACCCAGGTTCGATTCCCGGCCAGGGCACACAGGAGAAGCGCCCATTTGCTTCTCCACCCCTCTGCCGCGCCTTCCTCTCTGTCTCTCTCTTCCCCTCCCGCAGCCAAGGCTCCACTGGAGCAAAGATGGCCCAGGCGCTGGGGATGGCTCTGTGGCCTATGCCTCAGACGCTAGAGTGGCTCTGGTCGCAACATAGCGACGCCCAGGATGGGCAGAGCATCGCCCCCTGGTGGGCAGAGCGTTGCCTCCTGGTGGGCGTGCCGGGTGGATGGATCCTGGTCGGGTGCATGCGAGAGTCTGTCTGTCTCTCCCTGTTTCCAGCTTCAGAAAAAAAAAAAAAAATTTAGTCAAGGGTCCACGGAGCAGGGGTGCGAGCACACTGCACCTACCCAGCTGCCTGAGCTTCGGGAGCATGCGCACAATGAAGAGGCGGTAATCAGACTCATTCTTCACCACGGGGTTCAGTCGGAAGTCCACATCTGTAAGCTCAGGCAAGCAGTGCAGCCGGCACAATTCTTCTAGTGAGGAAATGCAGTTGTAGTAGAGATTGAGATTTTCCAATGCAGCCAGGTACTGAATGCCCTATTAATAGGAAAAATGCTGAATGAGTTCATGCTTTTAAAAGTAAACACACAGTAAAAAACAACAACAAAGAAACAAAAAAAACCACACAGTAAAATGGGCCTTCAGTATGAACTGATCAATTAACTTAACAAACGCATGTAATGCATACATAATGCTACAGGAAGAGATGAAATGTGTTCGTGTCTATCAATTTCTGTCCTGCACACAGTGCTACAACTGTTCAGGGAAGTCTGCAACAGTTGTGACTACTGAGGACAGCTAGCAGTCTCAGCATGTGCCAAGTTAAGTGATTTACGCAATTTCATTCCATCACACACAACCCTACAGAGTAAGCCCTACTACTGCTCCCATATTACAGATTAGAAAACCAAGCAGGGGGGCTGGAGCTGAGCCAACACTGTGTGCTCCCTGCATTGGAATGCACCTTGGACTCTGAGCAGACTCTTGACTCCCATGGCAGGGGCACTGAAAGTATCACGTTCCAGGCAGTCATGTCCTGCCTTTCTGTCAGGTAAGAACCCCTCTCCATATAAGCAATTTGCCATCACCTGGGTGGCTTCTTACTCACCAGGACCAACCCCCTGCCAGGTCAGGGCTTGCTGCAGCAAGCCTGTACTTGCAGTCCTGCTATTTTAAGCAGGCCACTGAGAGGTTATAAAGAGGTACAGTTCAGAAAGTGGATGAAGAAAAACATAGACAATGGAAGGATGGAGAGTGATGGACACACACACATTAGTCTTTTGGATCTTATTTTATTCCTTTAAAGATACAACTGTCTTCACCAGAGAGCTATGACTTTTGGCTGTCAAAGCAGTTTAAAGATATAATGTGATACATAAGAAATCTAGTTCACAGTAAATGCAAGAAAAACAACCCTACACTTAAATCATTAAGTGTATAGTTCACAAATATTATAAGCATAGTTATAAAACAGGTTGCATTTTTAATTTAAAAATGTTTTTTCCACTACTATTGATAACAATGAATTTTCTTTTAAAAAACCTAAAACTTACCTCTAGACTAACCAAAGAGTTGCGTGAGAGATCTAAAGATTTTAGGCCTGTTAAATTCATCAAAGAATTTCCAAGATGAGTGATCTTTTCTTGGTAAGTTCCAGGAATAGACAATGACCGAAGTTCAGCTAAGAATAGAAAATTATGATATTTATTTTTTAATTGAAAATAAATTGTCATGTAAGTGAGATATAATCTCAAGAACAAGAATTGCATTTAAAGTTTTATCTCATGTTCACCTCCATGTCTGCGAACTCATGCCTGCTCCTCATGCCTCTCGGTCCAACCCTCTCTGTCACCACGAACACTCTCCTGATTGGGCTCCGCTTCCACTCCTGGCTGCTCACCCCATTGCCTGTGTTAGCTTCCATGCAGTAATCACTACTTAGCTGATCTGGCCACTCCATGCCCATTACACGTGAGGGCAGATTGCATGCTCTGTGTACTATATGCCCCTGTGTGGCACATCCCATAAGCAGCCATTAAATAAATGTCACTACAAAAAAAAGTTTTTGTAATCAAAAAGATAGTTTGGGTCTAAATACACCAATCCTTTCCCAGGAACATTTATTTTTTAAAATACATCTTCATTAAAGAAACTGGTTTGTGGGCTTTAAGTCCCAGATAAGACAGAGTAGACACATTTCACCCTATTTCTCCCCATTTATCATCCTAAAAACCCTTGACAACAATAGAGAATACAACACCAGACAACTCTGAAGGGTGGAGAACAGAAGGCCAACTATCTAGGGACCTCAAGAAAATGGTCAAAGGATCATACACCATGATCAAGTGGGATTTATTCTGGGGATGCAAGATTGGTACAATATCCACAAATCAACTAATGGGATACACCACATAAATAAAACTAAGGATAAAAACCACATGATGATACCAACAGATACAGAAAAAGCATTTGATAAAATCCAGCACCCATTTATGATAACAACTTTCAGCAAAGTGGGAAGAGAAGGAACATTCCTCAACATAATAAAGGTCATATATGGCAAATCCACAGCTAACATCATACTGAATGGGGACAAACTAAAAATGTTTCCCTTAAGATCAGAAACAAGACAGAAATGTCCACTTTCACCACTCTTATTCCACAAAGTACTGGAAGTTCTAGCCACAGCAATCACACAAGAAGAAGAAATAGAAAGCATCCTTAATGGAAAGGAATAAGTAAAATTGTGATTATTTGCAGATGACATCATACTGAGAACCCTAAAGATTTCACACATACACAAAATCTAGAACTGATAAATGAATTCAGTAAAGTAGCAAGATACAAAATAAATACTCTGAAATCAGTTGCATTTTTATACACCAATAATGAACTATCAGAAAGGGAAACTAACTGACCTGTGGGATAAAGCGTCGACCTGGAAATGCTGAGGTCGCTGGTTCGAAACCCTGGGCTTGCCTGGTCAAGGCACATATGGGAGTTGATGCTTCCAGCTCCTCCCCCCTTCTCTCTCTCTCCTCTCTCTCCCTCTCTGTCTCTCTCTCCTCTCTAAAAATGAATAAATAAAATTAAAAAAAAAAGAAAGGGAAACTAAAATAACAATCATATTTACAAATGCATCTAAAAATAAATAAAATACCTAGGAATAAATTTAGCCAAGGAGGTAAAAGACCTGTATAGAAAAATATAAAACACTGAAGAACAAAATTTAAGAAGCTAAAAAATAGAAACATATGCTGTATTCACGAATAGGAAGAATTAACATTGTTAAAGGTCCATGCTACCCAAAGCAATCTATAAATTCAATGCAATTCCTATCAAAATACCAATGGCATATTTCACAGAACTACAACAAATAATCAAAAATTTATAGGGAAATACACACACACACACACACACACACACAACCCTAATAGCCACAACAATCTTGAGAAAGAAGAAAAATGTTGGAGGTATTATGCTACCTAGTATCAAACCATACTACAAAAACATAGTAATTAAAACAGCATAAAAATAGGCACATGCATCAATGGAACAGAAAAGAGAGTCCAGAAATAAACTCACAGCTATATGGTGAATTAATATTCAACAAAGGATGCAATAACATACAATGGAGTAAAGACAGTTTACCCAATAAATGGTGTTGAGAAAATAGGACAGATACATGCTAAAAATACATGCTTGACTACCTTCTTACACCATATACAAGAAAAAACTGAAAATGGATCAAAAACTTAAATGTAAGACTCAACACCATAAAGCTCCCAGAAGAAAACATAGACAGTAAAATCTCTGACATCTCCCTTAGCAATATTTTTTTTGCTATATCTCCTGTCAGGCAAGGGAATCAAAAGAAAAAATTAACAAATGGGACTACATAAAACTAATTTTTTTTTTCAAAGGAAACCATCAACAAAGCAAAAAGACAACCTACGGAACAGGAGAGTATATTCACCAATGATACATCCAATAAGAAACACTATAAAGAAGAAACAAAGAAAAATTTCAGAATGAAAAATAACGGAAACAAAAAGAAACCACAGGAGTGGCTCAATAACAGAATGGAGATGACAGAGAGAAAAATTCAGAGTAAACGCAAAGATAGATTAACCAAAATTGTACCATCTGAACAAAAGGCATCACCCATAGGGGTTAAAAAAACCCATATGGCAGGGAAGTACACTTCAAAAACCACAAAGACCTGAAAAATGTGATGTCACATTTTTCAAGTGCTGAAAGAAAAGAACTTTCAACGCAGAAGTCCATATCTACCAAAAACAGCTTCAGGACCACAGCCAAAATATATTCTCCAATGAGGAAACATTAAGAAAAACTGTCACCAATATACTTGCCCTAAGATAATGTCTAAAAAAATGAAAAAATAAAATAAAATAAAAAGCTCTTTAAACATAAAAGAAAGATACAGGAAGGATACCTGAAACATTAAGAATGAAGAAAAAAATAATGGAATGGGTAAACAGGTGGGTAAATATGTTTCCTTCTGAGTAATTTAAAATGTTAGATGGCTGTAAAAAAAAATTATATCATGAATATAGTTCTCAAGGTATGTACAGGAAATATTTAAGACAACTAAAATATAAAGGGAGATGATAAATAAACTTAAATGATGGTGAAGTTTCTCCATTTCAAGTGAGGTGGTAAAATGTACACACAAGTAGACTGTAATTTTGTAATTCATAATACAACCACTAAAAAAGCTACACAAAGAGATGCTCAGAAATATAAAAGATAAATCAAAATGAAAAAATTCAAGAATACCTCAGGAAGGCAGGAAAAGGGAAACAAAACAAGAAAAACAAAAAGAAAAAACAAGTCAAACAGCATACTTAACACCTATGATATTGATAATTACATTAAGTGTAAATGGTCTAATCACAACATAAAAGACAGAGATTAGCAGTGTATAAAAATGAATGAACTACACGCTGTCTACAAAAAATTCATTTCAAATACAATGATATAAGTAGGTTAAAAGATTAATAAGTTTTTGGGTGTCAAGCCCTGGCCAGTTGGCTCCGTGGTAGAGCGTGGGCCTGGCGTATGGAAGTCCCGGTTTTAATTCCCGGTTCGATTCCGGGCCAGGGCACACAGGAGAAGCGCCCATCTGCTTCTCAACCCTTCCCCCTCTCCTTCCTCTCTGTCTCTCTCTTTTCTCCCCAAAGCCAAGGATCCACTGGAGCAAAGTTGGCCCTGGTGCTGAGGATGGCTCCATGGCCTCTGCCTCAGCTAGCGCTCCTGCAGAGATGGAGCAACGCCCCAGATGGGCAGAGCATCGCCCGCTGGTGGGCATGCCGGGTGGATCCCGGTCGGGCGCATGCAGGAGTCTGACTGCCTCCCCGCTTCTAACTTCGGAAAAAATTTTTTTTAAAAGTAAATGGGTGGGGAAAGATATGCCTTGCAAACACCAATCACAGTAAGGCTGAAGCAGCTACACTAATATGAGAAACAAAATTATTATGCTACAAAAGTCGCTCCAATAAGAAGACATAAAAATCCTTAGTAGGCAACAAATAGCACAGTTTCAAAACACATGAAGGGAAAGGAGAAAGGTAAATTCACAATCACTGTCAGGCCCCCACCAGATCACGGTCATCCGCCTTCCCCCACATCCCACCTCCTCCCCGCACGGCCCCCCGCCCAGCTCTCCACCCCTCACCTCCTCATTTGCACCACCCCCGCCTTGTGACCCTCACCCCTCACCACCCAGGCCTGTGACCAATCGGGAACCCCTCGGTCGGTGTGCAGGCGCCTCTGGCCTGATCCTCTGGCGGGAAGCTCGCGCCCTCAGTTAGTGTCCCGCGCCGACCGATAGGCCGGCCGCCACGCACCCAGATCGTGGTGGGGCGCCAGTCCGCTCTTCTCCCGGATCTTCTCCTCACACAGCACCAGCGGCGGGATTCTGGGCGCCATGCTTTCAAACGGCACACACCTGAGCCCGCGCCTGCGCACTTCGGAAGCCGAGGGAGCACGGGGTGGGGCCAGAACCCGGGACAGGAGGGGCCTCTAAGAGGGCGTGGCCAGAATCCTGGACAGAACCTAAAGGGCGTGGGCAAAGACCTATTAGAGTACGAACGGGGTGGGCCGCGCTGGATTGAATTGAGTTGGCACCAATCGTAGGGCGCGGTACAGCGACCCCCCCACCCCCCCCACCCCCCCTCCCGGGATGCTGCCGCTTACTGGGCTCTGTGCCCTCCCCGGCAAAGACCGCTTACTCCACCTGGTGACCCGCCCCACTTGGAGACTCTGCCCTACCTTTCCCGCGTCTTGAGCGGAATCCCCACTTCTGGAGCTGCAATTCTCTCTAGCCACAGACACTCCGAGACGCCCAGTCCTTCTTCGTCCCCATCCTCAACTTCCTAGCGATCTCTGGGATCCAATCTTGCGGGTCACCCGTTAACCCGAAGGTTCGTTGCGTGTCTGTCCCTCTGGGTGTGGGTGTGGGCGTGGCCAGGACACGCCCGTTTTGGGGTGTCAGGAGGAGCCTCCGAGATCTGCAGGATTTAGGGAAGACCCCATTACGGTTCTGAATCTACCCCACCCAGCCGGCACCTTGGGTGCCCCTCCCTACCACCCTCCTGGGGTGTGCGGGTGCCCCTGCTACCTCTCACCTCAGATTTAACCAGTTTGTTGGTTAAGTCCCCTGGCATGTCACAGTCCAAGTGGTGGAGGCGTACAGTGGTAGGGTGCAGATAGGCTATGCAAGGTGTCCCATCTCTCCTGAGCAGAGCAGAACTTCAAACCTGGCACACAGGCCTCCTCGGGCACCTGTGTGGAGTCATTTATTGAGACTGGAGTAACACTGGGTTAATGAAGATTGTCCTGTAACATAATCTGTCCTGAGACTACTGAGCTGTCCCCTTCCTACAAGACTGGAGGGATTCCAGAACATAGGCAAGCTTGTGGTCACCGCACCAGGTTTCCACCTACTGAAACTTCGTGCAGCCAGAAGACTTAGAAACAGTGAACAAATATTCTTGCTTTTCAGAAGTAAACAAAGGCAGACAAAAGGCTTCTGTTGGCCCCAACCCAAGACAGGTAGCTTGTCAGGCACAGCCCACACTCCAAACACCTGCTGCTTCCTCCTGACTGTGGTCACTTCAGGTCAGGAGCCCAGTCTTTGAGGCTGGGTTGTGGAGAAGAAACCTCTGCACATGTCCTGTGAGAGCACCACACAGCGTTTGTAATGAAAGTGCCAATAAAAACCTTGAAAATCATGTCTTCTGCTCCTGAAATATTGCATATTTGTTGTAGAAAAGAAAAAAAAATCAGAAGAAAACAAAGATTAAACATTTTAGCACACAGAGATAACCAGTGTTAACACTTTCATATGTATCCTTCAGGGATGTCTTCCAAGCCTGTGTGTATTTAACAGTGATGAGATTATGCTGAGCATTCTCATAGATATCTTTTTATTTCTTACTTTTTATGAAAGCTGTTACTAAATATTCTTCAACATCCTTATTAAACGTCATTTTAAATGGTCACTTTAGATCAGGAACTAAACCCAAATTTATTTATCGTGTTTGTTTCCACTTATTTATAGTGACAAATGTAGTGGGGTATTGTTTTGAAGTTCCCTTTGGGATGCTCCGGAGTGAGCCAGGAATGTAAAATGGGGCAGTTTCCCACTGCCCCCAAGACTCAGGAGCTTATCGCAGGTCCTCAGAGCCCTAGCAGCTGAGGGGAACCTCTGTGCTCCTGAAATATATGTTAGCTGCTATGAATTGTCATCTTTGCCTCCTGAGAATAAGCCAGCACTGTTAGTTCACCAGTGAGGAAACAGTGTCCAACTGGGAGTGAGTTAACTGAAAATCAGTGTCATACTGCACACAGCCTCACCTGTGCTTCTGCACCAGATGCACGAAATGCAGGGAGCCCCCGTGAGCCTGAAGATGAACCCACCCACATGTCACTGACAACTCACACATGCACACAGTTGTGCATTCACTAATACCAGTGCATACTCTCAGGCAGGCACTCAGCCATACGCCCCAAAGCGCACTTGTACACACACAAACCTACAGGGCCAGAGCCAGAGCTCCAACTCTACACGTCTTTCCGGGCTGAGTGGTGGGGACCGCCCTTGGTCACCTGTGAGGCACTAGTAAGTCCGAGTGCTCTGTGGGCTCACCCCAATCTTGGATGAAGTGGTTACTGCACAGGTGCACCTGAACGATTTCTCATTGATGGGTCAGTGGTCAGTGCTGCTCCCAAGTCTCTAGGAACCTTGGTGGGAGGCAGGAGAGGCCATCAGCCAGGGAGCAGGCCTTCCCCACCCTTTCATTCCTCTACCAGTGCTTTTTCATGGGATGCATCTGATCAGGGACAGCTTTGCAATGGACATACTACCTTCTTCCTTCTTGTGCTCATTTATTCATAAATGTTGAACAAAAGAGCCCTTTCCCTCAGTAAATTTCTAACAGTAAAGATCAGCATCAATGTTTGTGAATTGTCAATATGTCGTTTTGCCAACTAACTTCTCCCTGAAGTGTGAAATGCGATCAGGTGCAAGGCCCTTTCTGTGGCTGCTTTAAAGTAAAACTCTTGGGGGTGGGCTAGGGGCTCACAATAACGTCTTAACATGTAACTAGTAACCTTAACACAGAGCTTGGGTCCTGCTTAGAAGAGGCCTTGTCCAGAATAACAGGGGATTGTGTGAGCTCTGTCAGCTCGTGAGACAGGCTATCAGGTGGCCAGGAAGGAGTCCAGGTCTGTGGACTCTCACGTCTTTGCTTTACATTGAAACTCTCATTGCATGTGATTCATGCCTCATCCTGGGAAGGTGAGATGTCAGAGTTAGCGGTGAAGGCCTCCACCTGCAGGATCCACAGCTCTGGTGGCTTCCCCTGGGAGTTGGGTATCCTGGTCCCTGGGACAGTAGTCCCCTGAGATGGGAATGATGCACACTCAGCCTGGAGATGTACCCTCATGAGTCATCAGTACAAAACAGTATCTGTGTGAAAGGAGAACACAGCAGGAAGGGGCAGATGGGCCACCCTGCGGAGCATGGAGGGGTGGGAAGATTCCCCTGAGAGTGTAAGTATTTTCATCTAACTTAGGCTCCAACCCAACATTAGCTAGTCAAGGTATCAGTTAAGATGCAAGTAAAACCCAGCGGGAATGAGGTACACAAGGACACACAACTAGAACCCATGAGGTGGGGAGGGCTCAGCTTTGCTGATCAGCAACTGAACTTCCCAGTTCTCATGAGGCTGGAAACAATTCCCTCCATCCACGTCCAGCTGGAGACCTCTGATTCCACCCACTGCCCACTGAACACAGAAGAGCTTCCCTTAGCCCAGAGGTCTCAAACTTGTGGCCCGCGGGCCGCATGCAGCCCACCGAACAATTTTTTGCGGCCCGCAGACTAATCCACGAACTACAGTTTCTGGTCGTTTTGTGACACTGAAAAGTGTTGCGTAACAGTTGCCTTTTGTAGACCTAGTGCGGCCCGCCGAATGGCTGTGATCTTGCTCTGTGGCCCACATGCTGAGTTGAGTTTGAGACCCCTGCTTAGCCCCTTAAGTCTCCTGTCCCATATGACAGCCTTCAGTCCCTGAGTTCCAGAGACACCTTGTGCTGGGGCGGGGCTTCCGCCATAGGAAGAGGAATAGGGCTGGCCATTTCCTACCATTGCCAAGATGTAAAAACACAAGACTCCTCAGGAAAATCGTGACTTCCAGGTCTTTCTGAATGTGAAGTGATGTAACAAGCCTGCTTTTTGGCATTCCATGGCTCCACCTGGATACGCCCACCCAGCCCCTCAGGCATTGCACCCTGGAGTACAAGGACAGGTATGTCACAGCCCTGCATGCCATCTGGGGCAGCTACCTCCAAGTGGTGGGCAGCTGTAGAATGAGCCCTGGCACACAGCACCCCATAACCACTGTGTCTTTGTCAATTCTCCCTATGCATCTGGCATCTTCCAGATGAGAGCTGCCCCTCATCCTTCCATCTGCTCATCTGCCCATCTGCTCACTGACTGGGAAGAGATACAGGATCAAGGGGCAACTGTCAGGCATAGCCCAGGATCTCTAGACCTTCCAAGGACAAGGCCCACCTCTGGGGACCTGCAACCTGCTCTCACCTATAAGGCCCTAGTGAGTGCAGGGCTCAGGACCAGGCAGAGCATGGCCTAACGGGACACACCCTCCATACAAGAGGTCACCCAGAACCCACCCCCCACCATAGTCCTTCGCCCACCAGCCTGGGTTAGCTAAGCCTAACTGCCCTTCAAAAGTTTTCCACCTACCACACTGACTCTGCCCATCCTGACATCACCAGGCCCACTGCCAGGTCACCATTCCTGTTAGGCTCACAGTTGTCATGTGGCAGAACTCGGTGAGTGCAAGGAGAGGCCACACACTGCCACCTGTTGTGGCAGGTTGATTACCTCCACATTAAAGTGAGCAGCATGGAGTGGGGGGACACCTGGGGTGAGGTGCAGGTGCTCTTTCTGAGCAGCACAGCTGGAGGCAGAAATGGTCGTCAGTGAGGCAGCCCTGCCCAGAAAAAAGAAGAGGTCCTTGGGCAGGCTCGCTGGCTCATGGGACCACTTTTCTCATTTCTAAAAAAAATATGAACATGGCTCTTGAGGGGTTCCCAACCCCCTTTGACCTTGCCTGTTCCCATTATAGTGGACTGAAAACCTCCCTACATCTCTTACCACTCTGGTTAGCCAGTTCTGGCCTTTTGGGGTAAAGTTTTGATTTCCTGGAAAAAGGAATCAAAAAAAGGTAGCACATGATATGTTCCCTTTCTCCTTGCCTTGAACACAGTTGTGATGCTTGGAGCTGTAGCAGCCATCTTGGAGCAATGAAGGAAGAAAAAAATGTTGAATTTACAGAGGTACCCAACTTAGGCTCCAAGCCAACATTAGTTAGTACTTGCTACCTCTGGGTTTCTGGTTCAGTGAGAAAATATGAATTAAAGTGACTGCTGCTGCAGCTGAATGCATTCCCACCCCATCCTGGGGTCTGCTGAGGTGGTGAATGAAATATGTGGATAGGCTATGCCACATGCCAGTGTGTAGGTGAGAGTATCTGTAAGATGTGACTGTTAGGCAGATGTGGAGTGGCAACAGTGCCAAAGAAAGGGCTCCCTTTCCATGTGGGGGAGACAGAACAGGGCCACAGCGGAGGGGCGGGAAGGGGACATGGAGCTGGGAATTCTTAGTAAAGGAATGGGAAGCAAGAGAACCCCACTGGCCACAAGGCTCAGCCAGAGGGGAGGAGCCTGGAGGGATGGACGCGTCTCCCCCTCTGTCTCAGGAGGTCTGAGTGCCAGTCTAGCCTGGCCAACTCCAGGCAATTTTTGTAGATGATGAAGATGATCAGAGAAAAGTACAAACAGAAACCTGAAACTCAATTAACTGGTTTCCAATCTACAAAGTGACTTAGAATTCTGATCACCAGCTCTTCTGCCCTTTGTCATTTATAACTATCAGTAGTTGAAATAGTCAATGACGAGACTCCGGAGGCAAGGATGAAGCCGGGTTTGTTGTTACAGGTGGCATTGAGAAAAATGAAACAAGTGGAAGAAGATCTTTGCTTTCAAGAAGCTTACAATTAACTTGACACTGTGTGCTTGCAAAGACTGTGATGGGAATGCTTGTGACACCACCTTCCCTGGAGCGGCCTGCCCACACCTTGGTGTCTAACTTCTGGCTACAAAGCTGTGGGAGAGTAAACTCATGTGGTTTTCAGCCACTCCACCTGTGGCAGTTTGTGGTAGCATTCCCAGGGAACTCATACTCACGTAGTCCAAATTTGGCAGTCTATCAAAACCCAAAAAGATATTAGACATCACCTTGATCATAAGTCTGCTTATGCAGAAAACTGATATTCACAGATGTCAAATGTCTTTGGAACCAAAGACAAGCAATTGTTTTATTTGTGAGCACTGCTGCTTTGCGGGCTTTTATTTTTTTGTCTGGGCCCTGTCTGTATAATAAAAGTGAACCGATAAGTGTGATGCTAAGAACACCGTTCCACAGCATCCTGCATCCTCTCACATGTCAGGGCTTCTGGGTGGTACTAGGGATATGTCCTAGGACACTGGGCAGCAGGACTGACAGTGTAATGGGGAAAAAGCACCCTAAGAGAAGAGCCTCATCTGCTTCACTGAGTGGCAGGAGCTGCCAGGAGCAGATTCAGCCCAGTTGAACCATGGCAGGGACATTGCAGGTGTTGTCGGAAAGATTCCATGGGAGGGGAAATCACTCTCTCATGTCCATTTGACAGAGGAGTGATCTGGGCTTGAAAGAGCCATGAAACTTGACATAATTCACACCCAGTTCTGCCTCCAGATATCAGGTCTTCACTCATGGAGACCATCTTCCAAAGAGACTCAAGCCTGCAGTATATGGAGGGACCCTGGGAGCCCTGAAACTGGGGTGGGCAGTCACATCAGCACCAGCCTGCAGCAGTCAGGCCCTCCAGTGTACCCTTTCTAACGGCATCCTCGCTGGCATGGTATTGCTCTGAAAGGTGTCCACTTTCCTCAGTACCCCACAGAAAACTATACTATTTCTATACTTATTTAACCTCCAAAGCCATTTTCAGAACTCAATCCCTGTAAATAATTTTTTCCCCAAAGGCTCCTTTTCAGTCTCAAAGAGCAGGAAGCAATATTCTTTTAAAAACCAATTAGCCACATATTTTTCCTCATTAAATAAATATTTTTACTTTGAATCCAATTGATTTTTCAGATATGTGGAACAATGGACTGAGTCACCTGTTTGCAGGTCTGCAGCCCCTTTCTTCCCCCGACCTTTGAAGTCCATGCAATGTGGCTACACCTGGCACACGGCGGGGCCCAGTCCTGTCCCGCAGACACACACCCGCATTCTCTCCAGCTTCACAGATATTTAGAAATTGGCTTTTAATTTACTAACATACCCTTTTTCTTGGAACCCCATGACATGCCCTGCAGAGACAAATGCCAAAGGGATGAAAACATCTAGGAAAGAGTGCCAGGGAAATCTGCCCCCGGGAGCTCCTCACACAACTGCCACTCCTGCCAGCCTCTCCCAGCAATGTCAACCCAAGGTCTTCACCCAGCCTTGTTTATGGAGCCCGACTTGCCTTGTTTCCTGATACCTCTTTCTGTATTTCATGGCTGCCAGTACCAAAGGAAAGTAGGCAAGCAAGGCCAAGACTTGTTCAGTTCTGTAGAGGAAGCCTTCATTCATTCATTTGAAACATGTTTATTGAGTGCCTGCTTGTTTCAGGTCCTGCTCTAGGTACTGGATATAGAGTAGACCTTTGTTTCCAGTGAGGGAGGCAGGGACATGGGCATTGATAAGTGATACAGCACGCCCGAAGGTGAGAAGTGCCATGGAGACAATGAAGAGGAGAGCAGGGCTAGGACACCAGCACTGGGCAGGTTGTGAGTTCCACGCAGACAGGAAAGGCCTGATCAGAGAGGTGCTGTTTCAGTAGAGACCTGATGGAGCTGAGGCGTAACTGTCTGTCTACACCAGGGCTCTGGGGAAAGAGCAGGTGAGATCTTGACATGGGTGCTTGGGGTGGGGGTGGGATGACTATAGCCGGCCACACGGGTGGGTGAATGGCACAGGTAGTCTCGTCCACACGTCTTCTGGCTTGCACTGACTGGCATTAGCACCTTTTGAAACCAAAATTCTAATCTAGTGTTTGTTTTTACCCCTTCCAGCTTCTTCTTCTTCTTGCCCAGAATTATTTTTCTGCAGATCTCCATTAAATCCACATCCCACTTAATCTTATGGTAAATTTGGTCTTTCTCCATTTCTGCATGGACTAATAGGACCCCAAACCAAATGACAGGTCTTACAGAAAATTAATTTAGTTTAAATAAATGTCATTTCAGTTATTTAGATAGTCAAATACTCTTGAACAGAAATAGTCATAGGAATAAATAAATATTTAGAGTAGAAAGCCAAAGAAGCAAAATTGGCAAATAATTAATATATGTGAATCTTTCCATTTTTAATAGTCCTCAGTTTTGTTGTTTACACATTCGTAAGATGATTGTGATATTAATAGAATCCATTTAAGTGGTTTATTTTCTAAATCTTGAGATGAGCTTAGAACTGGCTTAGGGGCTAATTTCTAATCCACAGTAAGGGCTGTGTGTCATTAAATCCACATAGCACATCAGAAAGATACACTAGAAAACAGAGGAAAGCCATAACTTAGTATTTCTAAAGGAGCCAAAAAGAAACAAAATGATCAAAACTATAAAAGACCAACGTGGTGATTTACAATTAGAACAACTTAGACAAGAAGAGACTGGAGAAAGTATTGATGATACTGTATTTGAAAAGGCAAATGACTGAACTTGAGAAAGAAACATATTTTAAAAATTTAAAGAAAACTAAACTAGAAGGAGCACAACAATGAAAAATCACAATAAATGTTGCCTTAAGAGTCATAAAAGAAATGAAAGTCTCTGTTTCAAAGTAAACAATGCAGGAGGAAAGGACTCAAGAGGAAGCAGTATGGTGATGGGCAAAGGAGCCCATGGACACACTGGTGCCTGAGGAAGAGAGCAAAGCACAAAACAATAGCACAGGGGTAATCCAAGAAAATGTTCCTGGACAAAGAAAAAACATTTGAAAATATAGATGAAAGAGTGCACTGAGTCCTGGAAAGCCAAAGCAGAGCTACTGGCACCAGGCAGTTGTTAACAAAACTAGCGGACTTGACAGAAAAAAGAGAGCTTATTTGGTCATGAGACAGAAAGACCAGCTCACTTATAAAGGAAAGAAAATCAGGGTCATCTTTTTTTGGCAGGAGTGACATATTTAAGACAATTGAGGAAAGAGAATATAGGCCAGGCACTTATATCCAGCCAAACTGGCCTCAGAGTGTTGACAGAAGGGCTGCAGACATACACTGAATGTTCTTGAGAGCCTGGTGGATGGTCAGCAACATTTCCCTAAGAGTAAGATGGGAAAGAATCTAGGCTCAGTGGGCCAAAAGGCAAACTAAAGGGACTGTGTAGGGCCTTACAGAACCAGTTAAAATATAACCATTTAGAACGTAAACCCCATTCTAAAAGGAAGGACTTGCTTTTGCCATGAGTCAGGCTATGTTGATCTCTGTATTGTGTGAATTAGCCTCAGACAATCAAAGTGACAGGGACAATGATCTTGGAAGTAAGATCTAGAATCTAGAATCTGGTTTTGGATTCAAGATTTTACACACAGAACTTGGAACCCAGAACCTGAACACAGAGTACATGGTTCATAATGTTCCCTTTCAATTCTTTTAGTGTCTGTGGGTACTTAATGATATCTCCTCTTTCTTTACAGATACTGATAATTTGTATCTTCTCTCTATTTATCTCTCTATTTCTCTTTCTTTTCTTAGTCTGGTTAAAGGTTTATTAATTTTATTGATCCTTTCAAAGAACCAGCTTTTAGCTTCATTGATTTTTTTTCCCTTTATTGTCTTTCTGTTTTTAATTTCATTGATTTCTCTTATCTTTATTATTGACCTTCTGCTTGCTTTCAGTTTAATTTGTCATTCTGTTTCTAATTTCTTAAGGTGAAAGTTTTGATTGTTGATTTTTAATTTTTTCATTTTAAATGTAAACATTTCTTTATTCTTTCTAATTAAATGCTTCTTTTTTAATTTACTTTTTATTCAGAAAGTTAAATTTAACAGGGTGAAATTGATTAGTAAGGGTACATATGCTTCAGGTAAATATTTCTATAGCATTTGAACTGTTGATTATGTTTTATACCCATCACTCAAAGTCAAATCATTTTCCATCACTGTATATTTGTCTCTCTTTACTCCCTTTCTCCTACCCCCTTCCTCTGGTAACCACTTCACTTTTATCTATGTCCATGAGTCTCAGTTCTACATCCCACCTATGTGTGGAATCATATAGTTCTTAGCTTTTTCTGATTTATTCATTTCACTCAGTATAATGTCCTCAAGGTCCATCCATGTTGTTGTAAATGGCACTACACCATTTCTTATGGCTGAGTAGTATTCCATTGTATTATATATGTACCACATCCTCTTTATCCAATCCTCTATCAAAGTACTCTTTGGTTGTTTCTATTATGTCTTGGCTACTGTGAATAATGCTGCAGTGAACATGGGGCTGCATGTGTCTTCACATAACAATGTTTTCAAGTTTTTGTGGTATATACCCAGTAGAGGGATTTCTGGGTCCTATGGTAGTTTTATTCTTAATTTTTTGAGGAACCACCATACTTTCTTCCATAATAATTGTACTAGTTTACATTCCCACCAGCAGTGAATGAGGGTTCCTTTTTCTACATAGCCTCTCCAGCACTTGTTATTTATTATCTGTCTTGTTGATAATAGCCAATCTAACAGGTGTGAAGTAGTATCTCATTGTAGTTTTGATTTGCATTTCTCTAATAGCTAGTGAGGATGAGCAACTTTTCATATATCTGTTGGCCATTTGTATGTCCTCTTGAGAGATGTGTCTGTTTTTAATTGGGTTGTTTGCTTATTTGTTGCTGAGCTTTGTGAGTTATATATATATATAATTTTTTTTTGCATATTAACCCCTTATCGGAGCTGTTGTTTATAAATATCATCTACCATTTGGTTGGGTGCCTTTTTGTTTTGTCAGTTTCTTTTGCTAAACAAAAGAAATGCAGAAGCTTTTTAGTTTAGTATAGTCCCATTCATTTATTGTTGCCTTTACTTCCCTTGCCTTTGGGATTAAAATCATAAAATGTTCTCTACAGCCAAGGTCCACAAGTTAGTACCAATGTTTTCTTCTATGTAATTTATTGTTTCAGATCTTATATTTAGGTCTTTGATCCATTTTGAATTAATTTTTGTGCAGGGGGAAAACTATAGTCAAGTTTTATTCTTTTGCATGTGGCTTTCAAATTTTCCCAGCATCATTTATTAAAGAGGCTTTCTTTTCTCCATTGTGTATTTTTGGCTTCTTTGTCAAAAAGGACTTGTCTACATATATGTGGTTTTATTTCTGGGCTCTCAATTCTGTTTTCTGATTATCGTGGCTCTTTTGCATAATTTGAAGTCAGGTAGTGTGATACCTCTGGCTTCATTCTTTTTTCTCAGAATTGCTTTGGCTATTCAGGGTCTTATGGTTCTATACAATCTGGTGACTTTTGTTCTATTTCTTTAAAAAAAAGACATTGGTATTTTAATGGGGATTGCATTAAATTTGTATATTGCTTTGACTAACATAGCCATTTTGACTATGTTGATTCTTCCAATCCATGAACATGGAATATTTCTTCATTTCATTGTCAGTCTTTTTCAGTTTCTTTTAATAATATTTTGTAGTTTTCAGAATATAGGTCCTTTACATCCTTTGTTAAGTTTATTCCTAGGTATTTTATTTATTTTGTTGCAATTGCAAGAAATTACTATTTTTTTAGTAAATTTTCTGAAGTTTCATTGTTAGCATCTAGGAAAGCAATAAACTTTTATAGATTGGTTTTGTATCCTGCAACTTTACTGTATTGGTTTATTATTTCTAATAGTTTTTTGGTGGAGTCTTTGGGATTTTCTATATACATGATTATATAAAAAACCTGCAAAAAGCGATACTTTGCCTGCCAGGCAGTGGCGCAGTGTATAGAGCATCAAACTGGGACGCAAAGGAAACAGGTTCAAAACCCTGAGGTCACAGGCTGGAGTTCAGGGTCATCTGGCTTGAGCATGGGCTCACTGGCTTAAGTGTGGGGTCACTGTCTTGAGCATGGGATCATAGACATGATGCTGCGGTCGCTGGCTTGAGCCCAAAGGTTCCTGGCTTAAACCTAAGGTCGCTGGCTTGAGCCCAAGGTTGCTGGCTTAAAGAAGGGGTCATTTGCTCTGCTGTGCTCTCCTGGTCAAGGCACATATGAGAATGCAATCAATGAACAACTAAGGTGCTGCAACGAAGTATTGATGCTTCTCATCTCTTTCCCTTCCTCTCTGTCTGTCCCTATCTGTCCCTCTCTCTGACTCTTTCTCTGTCTCTGTCAAAAAACAAACAAAAAAAAACCCCCAAACAACTGATACTTTAACTTTTTCTTTCCCGATATGGATGCTTTTTACAGTATTTCTTTCTCTTGCCTCATCGCTCTGGCTAAAACTTCCAGAACTATGTTGAATAAGAGTGGAGAGAGTGGGCAACCTTGTCTTGTTCCTGATTTTAGAGAAAAAAATCTTCATTTTTCCACCATTAGTACAATATTGGCTGATGTTTTGTCATAGATGGCCTTTATTTTGTTGAAGTTCCCATTTTATTGAGTGTTTTAAACATAAATAAATGTTGTATTTTATCAAATGCCTTTTCTGCATTTATTGATAGGATCATAGATTTTTGTCCTTTCCTTTGTTCATGTGGTATATTACATTAATCAATTTATGCATGTTTAACCATACTTGTGCTCCTCGAATGAATCTCATGTGATCCTGATGTACTTTTTAAAAAATGTATTGTATTCTATTTGCTACTATTTCATTTAAGATTTTTTGCACCTATATTCATTAGAGATATTAATTAGTCTGTAGTTTTCTTTTTCTGTGTGACCTTGCTAGGTTTTGATATCAGGGTTATGTTGGCTTCATAAAATGTGTTAGGAAGTATGGCTTCTTCTTCTATTTATTGGAAGACTTTGAGAAGGATAGGTACCAAATCTTTGAATGTTTGGTAGAATTTACTACTATAGCCATTTGGTCCTAGGTTTTTATATTTGGGGAGGTTTTTGATAGTTGTCTATTTCCTCCCTGATAGTGGGTCTATTTAGGTTTTCCACTTCTTTGTGACTCAGTCTAGGGAGATAGTTCTAGAACTTATCCATTTCTTCTAGATTGTTAAATTTGGTGGCACATAATCTTTCATAGTATTCTAGTATGATCCTTTATATATCTATGATGTCTGTGGTAATTTCTCCTCTTTCATTTCAGATTTTGTTTATATGAGTCATTTCTAATTTTTCCTTAGTGGGTCTATCCAGGAGTTTGTCAATTTTATTGATTTTTTTCAAAGAGCCAGTTCTTTGTTGTGTTAATTTTTCTGTAGTTTTTTTGTTCTCTATTTCATTTAGTTCTGCTCTAATTTTACTATTTCCTTTCTTCTGCTGATTTTGGGTTACCTTTGTTGTTCTTTTCCTAGTTCTTCCAGATGTGATGTTAGGTTGTTTACTTGGGATCTCTCTTGTTTCTTGATATAGGCTTGTAATGATATAAACTTCCCTTTTATTACTGCTTTTGTTGCATCCCCAAATTTTTGATATGTCCTGTTATCATTTTCATTTGTCTGTATATATCTTTTCATCTCTGCTTTTATTTTTTTCTTTGACCTAGTCATTTTTTTAGAAGTATGTTGTTTAATTTCCACATTTTGTGGGTTTCTTTATTTCTTTTTTGCATTGGAATCCTAATTTCAAAGCCTTATGATCAGAAAATATGCTTGGTAAAATTTCAATCTTCTTGAATTTGTTGAGGTTACTTTTGTGACCCAACATATGATCTATCCTTGAGAATGTTCCATGCACACTGGAAAAAAATGTTAATCTGATGTTTTGAAATAAAATGTCTTGTAAATATCTATTATGTCCATTTGGTCTAGTGTGTTGTTTAAGGCTGATATTTCTTTATTGATTTTCTGTTTGGGTGATCTATCTAAATTGTCAATGGTGTGTTGAGATCTCCAAGTATGATTGTGTTTTCGCCTGTTTCTATTTTTAGATCAGTTAGTGGATGTCATATATTTTGTTGTTCCCTGGTTTGGTGCACATATATTAAGAAGTGTTATTTCTTCTTGATATAGTGTCCCCTTTGTCATTATGAAATGTTCATCTTTGTCTCTTGTTACCTTTGTTGTCTTGAAGTCAGCATTGTCAGATATTAGTATGGTTACACCTGTTTTTCTTTGAAATTATTTGCTTGGAGAATCATTTTCCACCCTTTCACTTTGAGTCTACTTTTGTCCTTGCAGCTTAGATGTGTCTCATGAAGTAAGCATACAGTTGGGTTTTTCTTTTTGATTCAATCTGCTACTCTGTGGCTCTTTATTGGTGAGTTCAGTCCATTTACAGTTAAGATAATTATTGATGGATTTTTTTTCTTATAATAATTTTATTTTTTTAATGGGGTGACATCAATAAATCAGGATACATATATTCAAAGATAACATGTCCAGGTTATCTTGTCGTTCAATTATGTTGCATACCCATCACCCAAAGTCAGATTGTCCTCTGTCACCTTCTATCTAGTTTTCTTTGTGCCCCTCCCCCTCCCCCTTTCCGTCTCCCTCTCCCCCCTCCCCCCGTAACCACCACACTCTTATCAATGTCTCTTAGTCTCACTTTTATGTCCCACCTACATATGGAATAATGCAGTTCCTGTTTTTTTCTGATTTACTTATTTCACTTCATATAATGTTATCAAGATCCCACCATTTTGCTGTAAATGATCCGATGTCATCATTTCTTATGACTGAGTAGTATTCCATAATGTATATGTGCCACATCTTCTTTATCCAGTCATCTATTGATGAGATTTTTGGTTGTTTCCATGTCCTGACGACTGTGAACAATGCTGCAATGAACATGGAGCTAGCTGCATGTGCCTTTATGTATCAATGTTTCTGAGTTTTTGGGGTATATACCCAGTAGAGGGATTGCTGGGTCATAAGGTAGTTCTATTTTCAGTTTTTTTGAGGAACCACCATACTTTCTTCCATAATGGTTGTACTACTTTACATTCCCACCAACAGTGTATGAGGGTTCCTTTTCCTCCACAGCCTCTTCAACATTTGCTATTACCTGTCTTGTTAATAATAGCTAATCTAACAGGTGTGAGGTGGTATCTCATTGCAGTTTTGATTTGCATTTCTCTAATAACTAACGAAGATGAGCATCTTTTCATATATCTGTTGGCTATTTGTATTTCTTCCTGGGAGAGGTGTCTGTTCATGTCCTCTTCCCATTTTTTTATTGGATTGTTTGTTTTTTTGTTGTTGAGTTTTATGAGTTCTTTGTATACTTTGGATATTAGGCCCTTATCTGAGCTGTTGTTTGAAAATATAATTTCCCATTTAGTTGGCTTTCTGTTTATTTTGTTATCAGTTTCTCTTGCTGAGCAAAAACTTCTTAGTCTGATGTAGTCCCATTCATTAATTTTTGCCTTCACTTCTCTTGCCTTTGGAGTCAGATTCATAAAATGCTCTTTAAAACCCAGGTCCATAAGTTTAGTACCTATGTCTTCTTCTATGTACTTTATTGTTTCAGGTCTTATGTTTAGATCTTTGATCCATTTTGAGTTAATTTTAGTACAGGGGGACAAACTGTAGTCCAGTTTCATTCTTTTGCATGTGGCTTTCCAGTTTTCCCAGCACCATTTATTGAAGAGGCTTTCTTTTCTCCATTGTGCGTTGTTGGCCCATTTATCAAAAATTATTTGACTATATATATATGTGGTTTTATTTCTGGGTTTTCTATTCTGTTCCATTGGTCTGAGTGTCTATTTTTCTGCCAATACCATGCTGGGTTTTTTTTGTTTTTGTTTTTGTTTTTGTATTTTTTCTGAAGTTGGAAACGGGGAGAGACAGTCAGACAGACTCCCGCATGTGCCCGACCGGGATCCACCCGGCACGCCCACCAGGGGCAACGCTCTGCCCACCAGGGGGCGATGCTCTGCCCCTCCAGGGTGTCACTCTGCCGCGACCAGACCCACTCTAGCGCCTGGGGCAGAGGCCAAGGAGCCATCCCCAGCGCCCGGGCCATCCCTGCTACAATGGAGCCTTGGCTGTGGGAGGGGAAGAGAGAGACAGAGAGGAAGGGGGGGTGGAGAAGCAAATGGGTGCTTCTACTATGTGCCCTGGCCGGGAATTGAACCCGGGTCCCTCGCACGCCAGGCCGATGCTCTACCGCTGAGCCAACCGGCCAGGGCCTAATACCATGCAGTTTTGATTGTCGTGGCCCTATAATATAGTTTGAAGTCAGGTATTGTAATGCCCCCAGCTTCATTCTTTTTCTTTAGGATTGCTTTGGCTATTCGGGGTTTTTTATAGTTCCATATAATTCTGATGATTTTTTGCTCCATTTCTTTAAAAAATGTCATTGGAATTTTGATGGGAATTGCATTAAATTTGTATATTGCTTTGGGTAATATGGCCATTTTGATTATATTTATTCTTCCTAACCAAGAACAAGGAATATCTCATTATATCTTTTTCGATTTCCCTTAACAATGGTTTATAGTTTTCATTATATAAGTCCTTTACATTCTTTGTTATGTTTATTCCTAGGTATTTTATTTTTTTTGTTGCAATCGTGAAGGGGATTATTCTTTTGAGTTCGTTCTCAAATGTTTCATTGTTGGCATATAGAAAGGCTATTGACTTCTGTATGTTAATTTTGTATCCTGCAACCTTACTGTATTGGCTTACTGTTTCTAGTAGTCTTTTTGTGGATTCTTTGGGGTTTTCGATGTATAGGATCATATCATCTGCAAAAAGTGATACCTTTACTTCTTCTTTTCCGATATGGATGCCTTTTATTTCTTTGTCTTGTCTGATTGCTCTGGCTAGAACCTCTAGTACCACATTAAATAAGAGTGGACAACCCTGTCTTGTCCCTGATTTAAGGGGGAAAGCCTTCAGTTTAGTGCCATTTAATATTATGTTAGCTGATGGTTTATCATATATGGCCTTTATCATGTTGAGATATTTTCCTTCTATACCCATTTTGTTGAGAGTCTTAAACATAAAATTGTGTTGTATTTTATCAAAAGCCTTTTCTGCATCTATTGATAAGATCATGTGGGTTTTGTTCTTTGTTTTGTTGATATGGTGTATTACGTTAACCGTTTTACGTATGTTGAACCATCCTTGAGATTCTGGGATGAATCCCACTTGATCATGATGTATTATTTTTTTAATATGTTGTTGTATTCTATTTGCTAGTATTTTGTTTAGTATTTTAACATCTGTATTCATTAGAGATATTGGTCTGTAGTTTTCTTTTTTTGTGCCATCCTTGCCTGGTTTTGGTATGAGGGCTATGTTGGCCTCATAAAATGTGTTTGGAAGTATTGCTTCTTCTTAAATTTTTTGGAAGACTTTCAGTAGAATAGGAACCAAGTCTTTTTTTTTTTTTTTTTGTATTTTTCTGAAGCTGGAAATGGGGAGAGACAGTCAGACAGACTCCCGCATGCACCCGACCAGGATCCACCCGGCACGCCCACCAGGGGCGACGCTCTGCCCACCAGGGGGCGATGCTCTGCCCCTCTAGGGCGTCACTCTGCCGCAACCAGAGCCATTCTAGTGCCAGGGGCAGAGGCCAAGGAGCCGTCCCCAGCGCCCGGGCCATCTTTGCTCCAATGGAGCCTTGTCTGCGGGAGGGGAAGAGAGAGACAGAGAGGAAGGAGGGGGGGTGGAGAAGCAAATGGGCACTTCTCCTATGTGCCCTGGCCAGGAATCGAACCCGGGTCCCCCGCACGCCAGGCCGACGCTCTACTGCTGAGCCAGCCGGCCAGGGCCCCAAGTCTTCTTTGAATGTTTGATAAAATTCGCTTGTATAGCCGTCTGGGCCTGGACTTTTATTTTGGGGGAGGTTTTTAATGTTTTTTTTCTATTTCTTCTCTACTAATAGGTCTGTTTAGGCTTTCTGCTTCTTCTTGACTCAGTCTAGGAAGGTTGTATTGTTCTAGGAATTTATCCATTTCTTCTAGGTTGTTGAATTTAGTGGCATAAAGGTTTTCATAGTATTCTAAAATAATTCTTTGTATATCTACGGTGTCCATGGTGATTTCTCCTCTTTCATTTTGGATTTTGTTTATATGAGCTCTTTCTCTTTTTTCCTTGGTAAGTCTTGCCAAGGGTTTGTCAATTTTGTTGATCTTTTCAAAGAACCAGCTCCTGTTCTATTAATTTTTTCTATAGTTTTTCTGTTCTCTATTTCATTTATTTCTGCTCTGATTTTTATTATCTCCTTTCTTCGGCTGGTTTTGGGTTGTCTTTGTTCTTCTTTTTCCAGTTCCTTAAGGTGGGAAGTTAAGTGGTTCACTTGGGCTCTCTCTTGTTTGTTCATATATGCCTGAAGTGATATGAACTTTCCTCTTATCACTGCTTTTGCTGCATCCCATAGATTCTGATATGTCGTATTGTCATTTTCATTAGTCTGTATATATCTTTTGATCTCTGCATTTATTTCTTCTTTGACCCATTCATTTTTTAAAAGTGTGTTGTTTAGTTTCCACATTTTTGTGGGATTTTTTTTTCTCTTTTTTGCAGTTGAATTCTAGTTTCAAGGCTTTATAATCAGAAAATATGCTTGGTACAACTTTGATTTTTCTGAATTTGCTGATGTTGTTTTTGTGGCCCAACATATGGTCAATTCCTGAGAATGATGAATGTACACTGGAGAAAAATGTATACTCAGTCACTTTGGGATAAAATGTCCTGTAGATATCTATCATATCCAGATGCTCTAGTGTTTCCTTTAAGGCCACTATATCTTTGTTGATTCTCTGTTTGGATGACTGATCTAGAGCCGTCAGCAGTGTATTGAGGTCTCCAAGTATGATTGTATTTTTGTCAGTTTTTGTTTTAAGGTCAATAAGTAGCTGTCTTATATATTTTGGTGCTCCTTGGTTTGGTGCATATATATTAAGAATTGTTATGTCTTCTTGATTCAGTGTCCCCTTAGCCATTACGAAATGGCCATTTTTGTCTCTGAGTACTTTTGCTGTCTTGTAGTCAGCATTATCCGATATGAGTATTGCTACACCTGCTTTTTTTTGGATGTTATTTGCTTGGAGTATTGTTTTCCAGCCTTTTACTTTGAATTTGTTTTTATCCTTATTACTTAGATGAGTTTCTTGTAGGCAGCATACAGTTGGATTTTTTTTTAATTCATTCTGCTACTCTGTGCCTTTTTATTGGTGAATTTAATCTGTTTACATTTAGTGTAATTATTGACACTTGTGAGTTCCCTATTGTCATTTTATATATTGCTTTCTGTTAGTTTTGTGTCTTGTTTGATCCTTCTCTTTCATTTTTCTATCTTTTGTTTTTATTTGGTTGTATTCCATACATCTTTTCTCTGTTGCTATCTTTTTTAAATCATGTGCTTCTGTGGTGGTTTTTTCAATGGTGGTTACCTTTAAGTAATGAAAAGAGTTCCTACCCTGTTCATTGTAGTGCACTATTTTGTGAGTACTTTTGCACTCCATCATCCTTTGCTACTGTTAATCTCCATCCTCTCCCCCCCCCTTCTTTTTGTTGTTGTCACAGTTTAAATTTGGTTTTATTGTGTTCTTCTCGGAGCTTTTACTTGTGGCTTTGTTTTTTGTTTTGTTTTGTTTTTTGTTCTTTGTATCTGATTGGAGAGCCCCCTTTAGTAATTCCTGGAGTAGGGGTTTTCTGATGATAAATTTCCTCATCTTTTCTGTATCTGGGAATGTTTTTTATTTCTCCTTCATATTTGAAGGATAGCTTTGATGGGTATAGTATTCGTGGCTGAAAGTTCCTCTCTTTTAGGACTTTAAATATTGGGGTCCACTCTCTTCTAGCTTGTAGAGTTTCTATTGATAAATCTGATGATAATCTAATGGGCCTTCCTTTATATGTTGTATTCTTCTTTTCCCTGGCTGCCTTGAGAATTTTTTCTTTGCCGTTGGTTTGTGCCAATTTCATTATGATATGCCTTGGAGTAGGTTTGTTGGAGTTAAGAAAACTCGGAGTTCTGTTTGCTTCTTGAATTTGAGGCTTTAGTTCTTTCCACAGGCTTGGGAAGTTCTCATCTATTATTTGTTTGAGTATGTTCTCCATTCCATTTTCTCTCTCTTCTCTCTCTGCTATACCTATTATTCTTATGTTATTCTTTTTGATGGAATCAGATAATTCCTGTAGGGCTATCTCATTTTTTTTTAATTTTTGAGTCTCTTTCTTCTTTCTGTTGTGCCTCAAGTTGCTTGTCTTCTATTTCACTAATCCTACCTTCTATCTGGCCTGTTCTATTAGCTAAGCTTGATACCTTGTTTTTCAGCTCATGAATTGAGTTTTTCATCTCTGTTTGATTTGTTTTTATAGTTTCAATTTCCTTGGAAATATATTCTTTGTGTTCATTGAGTTGTTTTCTGAGCTCCCTAAATTGCCTTTCTGTGTTTTCTTGTATATCTCTGAGTATTTTTAGGATTTCTATTTTAAATTCTTTGTTGTTTAAATCCAAGTTTTCCAATATATTTAATTTTTTCTTCATAGATTTTTTCCTCATCTATCTGTGTTACCTCTCTTTCTTTTGTATCCATGATATTCGATTTTCTATTCCTTAATGGCATCTTCGGGTGTATTGCAAAACATCTGGAGGCTCCAAGGATAGGTTTTTCTGTTTCTGGTTGAAGATCTTGTTGAGTTTTGGGGGAGATTTATCAGTATCACTTCCTACCATGCCATTATTCTGATGTCATCTCCTAATTATTGATGTTTAGGATTTCCTAGAATCATTTTATATTTTGTTTTCTGGTAGCTCTGTGTCTCTTTTGATTCTTCTCTTTTGTGTTTATATCAGTTGTTTTTGTTTGGTGGTATCCCATGCTTTTTTCCCCCACTTTTTTTTTTAAGCTATGTGTTTCAGTATTGGTTTTTTTGTGGGTGGATACCATTAAGTTATTAGGAGAAAAGTTTTCATATATACAAGAGTCATTTGTCTTATGAGTGCTTCTGCACTCCATTCTCATTTGCTACTGCAGATCTTTATCCTTTTCCCTTTTATGTTATCATTGTAACAGATTATCCTTGTTTTTATTGTAGTTTTTTGGAGCTTTTACTTGTAGTTTTGTTTTGTTTTGTTTTGTTATTTGTATCTGATAGAGTAACCCCCTTGCATATTTCCTGCAGTCCCCACTGGAGGAGACTGGAGATAAATTCCCTCAGCTTTTGTATGTCTGGAAAAGATTTTATTTCCCCTTCATATTTGAAGGATAACTTCAATGGATATAGTATTTTTGGCTAGTTATTCCTTTCTTTCAGTACTTTGAAAGTTTGGGTCTACTCTCTTCTGGCTTGTAGCATTTCTGCTGAGAAGTCTGATAACTTAATGGGACTTCCTTTATATGTTATATTCTTCTTTTCCCTAGCTTCCTTGAGAATTCTTTTTTGTCATTTATTTTTGATAATTTTATTATGAAATGCCTTGGAGAAGGTCTGTTTGGGTTGAGATAACTCAGCATTCTGTTTGCTTCTCGGATTTGAGGATCTAACTCTTTTCATAAGCTTAGGAAGTTCTCATCAATCTTTGTTTGAATAGGCTCTCCATTCCTATCTCTCTCTCTTCTTCTGATATATCCATTATTCTTATATTGTCTTTTCTGATGGAGTCAGACAATTCTTGTAGAGCTCTATCATTTTTTAAATTTGTGAATCTCTCTCCTCTTCTTTCTGTAGCATCTTTTGTTGCCTATCTTTGATTTCACTGATTCATTCATTGATCTTGCCTGTTCTATTATCTAAACTTGCTAACTCATTTTTCAATTCAGGTATTGCGTTCTTCATCTCTGCTTTTAAAGTTTCAATCTCCTTTGTGAAGTATTCATTTTGCTCATAAATATTTTTTGAGCTCATTAAATTTCCTATAAGTGTTTTTGCTTGTCTCATTTAGTATTTTCAGAACTTCAATTTTGAAATCTCTCACTTAACTCCAAAAATTCCATGTGATTGACATTGCTTTCAGGAGATTTTTAATTTTCTTTCTGAACTACATCTCTGTCTTGTGTAGCCACGGTATTCAGTTTATTCTTCTTGATGACATTTGAGAATAGTAGCGTTAAGAAATCTAACAAAAAGAAACCCTAAAAAATAAAATATAAAACCAAAAAATACAACAAAATAGAAAAAATTAAAAATAATAAAGAATTAAAAAGAAACACCACAGAAAACAAAAAATAAAAAACAAAACACCCATAAAAATAAAGATTAAAAATACAAAAATTAAAGAAAATGAAATTTAAAAAAAAATTACAGTTTTGAGATGTTTTTCTGTTTTCTTCCAGTAGCTGGCACTATATTACACGTTTTAGCTCTGAGATTCCGTGCTGACTTCTGCAGCTGAGATGATGCTGACACAGTGATGTAGGTGGGGCTGCAGTCATGATAATGGGTAGTACATGTTGTGAGGGCTTTGTGGCTTTAGTAATGGCAATCTCAGGCTTCTAGGGCACTCCTCCCCATGTCTCAACAGATCAGGGGACCAGACACAAAGCATCTTTGTTCTTCAGGGGAGAGAGTGGCTTTGGAGAGCTTGGTGTGGGTTAAGTCTCTGCCACTCTCCATACTCAGCAAGGTGAGAGAGGAAGGATCTGGAAGGCTATGGGGGGTTTGCACTTTGTTTTTTGCTGTTTCTGTGCCAAGTGAGGGCTTCCAGCAGACCAAAGAACACTGACCTTGACTCCTCTTTCTGCCACTGCTTTGGTTTAGTATTTTCCTTCTGCCCCTTAATCTCATCACTCTTCCCAGCATAAGGAGACCCAGTCACTCTGGGTTTCCAGTTCTTCAGAGCCCCAGAAGACAAAACTCAGACAGTCTGGGCTTCTCTCTTCTCCAGAGCCAAATACCAGTGTGTCTTGTCTTCCGTCCCCCTTCTCAACCCTTCCACCTTTAGTCCATTCCATGTGTATCTTTTCAGGCATGTCTGTGAGCCCAGCTAGGATTCCTTTGCTGAATTATAGCTGTTCAATTTGTAGAAATTTCAAGAGGAGAGGTCAAATGTATCTCTCACATCACCATTACTCTGATGTCATCTAGTGCCTTCGAAGGACATCATGCACATGTCTGCTCACTTGTTTTATTAAGATTTTTATGTTCATTTTAGAGAGAAGGAAAAGAGAGAGAGAGAGAAAGGTGGTGGTAAGGGGTGGGAAGCATCAACTCATAGCAGTTGCTTCTTATATGTGCCTTGACCGGACAAGCCCAGGGTTTCAAACCAGCAACCTCAGCATTCCAAGATGATGCTTTATTCATTGTGCCACCACGGGTCAGGCACAAATAAATATCTTGGTAAGAAAATTATTGTTTAAGAGTGTCAAGGGGACATATCTAATTATACCTGACATTTTCTATCTTATTTACAGTGATTCTGACATGGTATGGTCCTTTCTTCCAATCTCTAATGGCTCAATTTTTCTTTATTCATTTCTCCTGCTCCCAAATAGGGTTTCTTTATTGGTTAGTTCAAATTCTGCCTTCGTGTGCTAAGATCTCCACTGTTTTTCTCTTAGCTTCCTTGTGGAATGGTTACTTCTTGTATAGTTTGTGGAAAATACTAAGACAATGATTCTTTATTCATGCATTTAAAAAGCATTTCTCTTTCCAAGAAAAATTTCGGATTCTTCCTAAAGGCAAAGATTGTGCTTCTTTTTTAGAATCTGTACAGGGTGAAATAGAAATAGGAATTACAGACAAAAATTCTGATAACACCAGATAATTGTGTCATTATAACTGGGGCGAGTTTCTGCCCCTCCTTAGAAGGCCAGTTCTTTCTTCAGTAAAATATGAAAATTAAACAGGGTGATTGTCAAGGTTTTGCCAGATATATAATTTTTGGCTATAACATTTAGCACAATGTTATAAGCACATCAAGCGTCTCATAAATGTTTATTTAAAATAAAGGACATCCACCTAAATGGTCTCATTTTGCTGGTGGCAACCTCCTTGGTGTTCTCATGATCATCCTCCCCAGTTCACACCACCATGTAGTTGTTCTCATCACACTGATTTGGACTTGTAGTCAATAGGAAACAGCAGGTGTAAAGGGATGTTACTTTCAAGTTGGGTGTCTATATGTCTATCCTGAGTGCTGGCTCTGGGGTGGCTGGTTCTAGCAGATGGTCCAGCGGCCTCTGGAGAAAAACTGGGCCCTCCTGCCACTCATGGCCGAACCTCAGGGTAGATCCACAGTCCCCGACTGGGCCTTCAGATGAGACCACAGTCTTAGTTGAGAGCTTAACTGCCACACTAGAGACACTGAGACAGGCCAGCCAGCAAAGCCACCCCCATATCCATTGCCCACAGAAACCTCAGTTTTAGGGTAGTTTTTGTGCAGTAATAGATAGCTATAATTATTCCAGTAATATGATTTGGGTGGAGCCCAGACAGTGGTGGGGTCATGTGGGTGGTGCCCTTTTCCTTTCTCCTTTGTGAGTGAGTGATGATTTGGAAGCTGTCTTTCTTTAGAGCCAAAACAGTGTGTTCCCACTTGCATTACTTATGGCTTAGCAAAGCAATGGCATGGCTTCAAAACCAGGATATAAATCACAGTGTCCTAAGGGGTAGTTGTGAAAGCACCTGGTTCAAAGGGGCAGCCCAGAAACTAACATCCTGCTTAGCCTGATGTTTCTGAGGATGCCGTCCTGACAGCGCAGGACCAAACAGGATGGAATTAGATTCTCTCTTCCTGAAGGTGGAAACCTTATGAGCTGCTGAACTACAAGCCAACCCCTAATATGTTAACGATTGTGGGTGTGAGGTAGGTGCTGAGAACAATACATTCCCTCTGCCTCTGCTCTGGAAGAGCAGTCCACAGAAGCCCATGCTGTTGTTGGTCACAGTGAGTTGCAGGCCAGCTCAGCCCAGCTCCTTCTTGGTAAGCTGCCCAGTGACGTTTTGTGTACTGGGAGATGAGTGTGACGTCTCACTCTATTTTATTTTAGGCTTATAGTTTGAAAACATCACTATTTTTAAATCTAATGTCCACAAATGTTTCATAGCATTCTTAAAGTAAATAGATCACAGAGAGGTGGTATTGTTTTCCATTCCTTGTGCACAAACATAATAAGATGACAGTGGGATCCTTCCCACTGTCAAAACAGACAGGGTGGGGAGGGTTTTGTGGTCAATGAGCTTTAAAAACTCTGAGCACTAGGATCCTTCAGGAAAGTCGCACAATAAACATGACAAGAAGCCGTGTAGCAAAGAAACATAGCTTTAGCCAGACCATACAAAGTTGATGTGGAACTTCTCACCCAAGTTGTCTGTGACTATTTCCAGAAGGAAAAACTGGTCTCATTGCTAGAGGAACAGCTGCTATGAACATGATTCTGTGTCCATGTCTCCCGACATCTAATTTACCAGATTAGAAAAGTAGTTTGCACTATTTTCTTCTGTTAGAAGAATAAGGACAGAGTTGGATGGAAAAGCTCGATGGAAAGAAAAGAATTGGGGTTGGGGTAGCTGATAAAGACATGTCTTAACTTTGTCCTTTTCTTTCAATTTTTACTCTTGGAGATCAGAGGACATCAAAGCCCCCTGGGGCCCTGGGACGGTTTTAACTTTTCGTGCCATCCAGAGCAATTTGCAGCATCTGAGTGTGATCAGGTGTGGACCTGGCTGGTCAGATCCAGTGGGAGGATAACATCTGGTCATGGCCCAGCATAACCTTTGGCCCTGTGTCACGTACCTGGTTGTCTGCCCCTTGGCGGTGTGTCTCGTGTGGCCCCTGAACTTCACAGAGCTTTTTGGGGGTGACCAAGTGAGCTTGCGCGTCCAGCACTTGAAATATTGCTTGGCGTAGAGTAAGGAATCTGTTATCTACTACTATATGAGTTTCCTTAAATTTTCTCCAACTTGCATCTTTTCAAGAATAATAACTAAGCACACATACTAAACTTAGGATCACACAGAGACTAACAAATCCCCACGTGAGGTTGGCAGCTTATTTGTCAGTGTCCCATGTTTTTCTCTTCAGCCACTTCTTGTTCCCACTTGTGGGACAATGTCCACTTCAAAGGGAAGACTGGAGCAAGGCATGCCCTGGGTCCCTCGGAAGTTGTACCTTCCCTTTTTCACCTTTCCACTATGCAATCGACTAATTAAGACACATCCAGAAGTCAGAGGCGGATTTAATGGGGGGCGCACTGAGCACATGTCCTGGGTTCCAACTTCTGAAGGACCCCGCAAAACCCTAACTTTACACTTTTTTCTAATGTAAGGGGCCCAATATTTTCTTCTGTGCCGGGGCCTCAACAGACCTCAATCTGCCTCTGCTAGAAGCAGCTGATGGTCACCAACCACGCAGCACCAATAAGCCTGAAGATGATCTCCAAAAGGAAGTTAAGCAACGAGAAATACAAAGTGTCAGAGCACGTCAGCCCCAAGTGGGAACAGAGTTGCAAGCAGGACAAGAGTGTCTGGACACACAGATGTGCATGTGCACGTACATGTGTGCATTAGTGTGTGTGTTTGTGTGTGTGTGTGTGCAATCATGCTTTGAAAATATAAAATATCCAATATAAAATATAAAATGCCCCAATGCCATGTGACTCGCCTAAATGCTATTACTACACGAGAAGCCTGCTGTAAAGCACATGGCTCTCTGGACAGTTTAGCTATTTCCTGTAGTACACATGTCCCCTATATCATATGCACTCCCTAATTTTTATTATGGCCAGACGCTCTCAGCAGCTGTATTGGGGAGCCCTGGTCAGTTGTAGATTGCCCTGCGTCTGGGCACCCATGTGGAGTTTAAATGTATATACCACCTCAATGATTTAGCAGCTGAAGGAAAGACCATTTCTATTTGAATATCTTGCAAACATACAAGTAACATGTAAATAAAAATTTACAGTTATAACTGGTGTACATATTTGATTTTCTTCAAATCCTGCCCGTTTTTACCCATCCACCCAGCTCCTTCGCATGGTTTCAAAATGTCTGGAGGTTGTACACCTTCCACACCTGCTCCGGAGCCTGGGCACAAGGCAGTATCCCCAGCGGCAACACCAAAGGAGAGGGCTCCTGAAGCTTACCGTGTGATAGGCACAGCTGTATTTATTCTCTTGCTTTTAATTCTGTAGCAAACAAGAGCTTAATACCCGTGTGAAGGTTCAGGAATTGAAAATATCAAATATCAGCAGAAGAAGAAAAATTAGGAGCAAAAAAGGGGAAATCTTGTGCTTTGTGTCATGTGAATGCCCTAATAGGGCAGAACAAATGTAAAGAAATCTTTAAAACACACATAATGAGACTGGATGTAATTCAAAACAAGACCGAGCTTATCAGATGGGGAAACTCTGCCCACCAATTTAAGGATTACAACAAAAGGATGCGATGCTTGCTCATGTGCTCAGTTAACTCTGCTCACTTTCATGCCTGCCAGTGGAATCCCTGGTTGCCTGCTTAGTGGGTCTAAGGCTTGGTCAAAGATCCTCATCCTGCAAAGGGAAGCAAGGGCGAAGGCTCGATGCAACCAACAGCTGCCATCTGTTGAACACCTACTGTGTGTCGGGCACTGTGCCAAACACAAGGACATCTCTAGGTGGGAAGGTGGGTCCAGCCTGCAGGCAGACACTTCCCATTCCGCATGGAGTGACAGGCGATGCAGGGCTCATCCAAAGACAGTGAAGAATCTGGAGACATCAGGTCTAATGTCCTCATCGCAGCCCAGGTATTATCATGTCTCCAAGAGGACGAGTCTTGACAGAGCTCACAGGAGGCTGGGACCCAGCCCACATAAGTCAGAAAGAGGGCTTGGGTGTTAAGGACCACATTCCAGACCTGAGTTAAGTGCTGGGCACTGACCCTCAGATACCCCACTTCCGGAGGCTGGACTGTCTCTGACACTGCCACATACAACACCACCCAGACCCCAGGTTCCTTAGGCCAAGGGCACAAGCCGAATCAACCAGCATCTCAACCCTGAAAATTCAGAGAGAAATCCCCCAAAAGTTGTTTACAGATAATATTTTAAGTCTCTTTAAATTCTTCAAAGAACAAGATGGTGATAAGGAAATAAAAATATAACAGTGGAAGATACTCAAGCATATGCAATAAGAGCTCAAGGGTCAGATCAAGTTCCAGTCCAGTCTCCATTCAGCTGTGTGTATCTGGTCAGGTCAAGCAACCTCTCTGTGCTTCTGCTTCCCTATGTAAGGATGACCACAATATAGTTGTGTCCCAGGCTGACTATGAGGAGGGAAACAGAGCTGGGCACTGCTGGTTATTGCTGTTGAAGACTGACTTTTTAAATCCAGTATCTCCCACTCCCCACCTGCACTCAGCGCTCTGGACCCCATACCCAGACTAGTCCCAGACATACTGGGATTATAGTTGGGGATGCATTTATAGTCGAACTTGGGTAGAATTTATATCTTAGATATTATGAGTGTTGCCATCCATGAAGGATATTTCTTCATTTGTTCAGGTCTTCTTTATTTCCCTTCAGCCGTGTTTCTATTTCTTGTATATCTTTTGTTAAATTTAGTCCTAAGGATTTTATAGTTTTGATGCTATTATAAATGGAATAATTTAAAATATTTATTTTCATATTTGCTGCTAGTATATAGACATATAAGTGATGTTATCTCTTCTTGTATTAAGACACAGCTAAACTTCTATTAATTTGCCTGACCTGTGGTGGTGCCATGGGTAAAGCATCGATTTGGAACGCTGAGGTCGTTGGTTCAAAACACTGGGCTGTTGGGTCAAGGCACAAATGAGAAGCAACTACTATGAGTTGACGCTTCCCACTTCTCCCCTTTTTTTCTCTCTCCCTAAAATCAATAAATAAAATCCAAAAAATGAAAAATAGATAAACTTCTATTAATCATAGCAGGTGTTTTGAAGATTCTTTAAAATTGTCCATGTTAATACTGCATTGTCAGTGAATAGAGATAAAATTTTACTTCTTCCTAATCAATCTTTACTCCATTTCTTTTTTGCTTTGTTGCACTAAGACCACCACGAAAATGTGAAATAGAAATGGTTAAAGCTGCCTTCTTTCCTGCTCTTAGAGAAGCATTAACTATTTTGCCATTTGGAAGATGTTTGCTATATATTGGTGCTTCTGATTGCTGAGCATTTTATCCTGTATGGACTTTGAATATTAGTAAAGGCTCTTTCTGCTTCTACTGTAATGTTCATATGGTTTTCTCCTATATTTTTGTCAATATGGTGATTTCCATTGATTTTATCTTCAAACCTAAATCTTATATTCCTGGTGGGGGGGAGAGACATTATTTTTTTCACAATTCTGAATACAATTTACTAGTATTTTGTTTACATTTCTTTGCTTCTCTTTTTATGAAAATGTTCATCTGTAATTTCATATCTTAGAACATCTTTGTCAAGTTTTGACATCAGAGTTAAGCTGGCCTCATACTACAAGTCAAGAAGTTTCTCTTCTCCCTAGTTTTGGGAATAGTTTATAAAATTTTGGCCTTATATCTTCATTAACTATTTCATAGAATTTATTTTTGAAGTTATCCAACTCAGGAGTTTTCTTTGTGGAAAAGTTTTTGATAACAAATTCAATTTCTCTAATAAATATAATGATGTTAATAATAGTGTTCAGTTTATTCAAGTTCTCGTGTAAGAGAAAAAATAAAGGGCTGTTTAAATTTTCTATTTCACCTTGTGTCAATTTTGATAACTTGAGTTTCCAAAAGAATTTGTTTGTTACATAAATTGTCAAATTTATTAGTATAAAATTGTTTGCAATGTTCCAGTATTACTAAAATCCATAGAATTTATATTGATGTTCTCCCTTATTTCCTGATAGTGGTTAATTTATGAATTTTTTTCTTTGATTAGACTTGCTAGCATTTTATCAATTTTATTAATCTTTTATAAAACAGCTCTTATTTTTACTGACTTCTCTGTTTTACAATTCATTTTTTCTCATTTTTGTCATTTTCTTCCTCCTACTTATTTTGGATTTAATTTACTCATCTTTTTTAAACTTCTTAAGGTAAAATATTAGATCATTTCTTTGAAAATTTTATTTTTTCTAATGTGAACATTTAGATCGCATCTTGGCCTTTTGGCTAAGATCAAGTGTAAAGTAAACAGTTAGAGTTGCAATTTTTTTAAAGCCTATCTTATAGATTTAATATGTTATATATCAATCAGTTTGGGATATTTTCTACTTTGATTTTTGAACCCATAGATTATTTTAAAGTATGTTATTTAGTTCTCAAATATTTGTGTGTAATTAATTTTGATTTCTAATTTAAGCTCACTGTAATAAGAGAATATACTCCCTAAGATTTCACTTATTGGAAATACTTAAGACTTATTTTATGACCCAGCATATGAGCCATATAGTACTTTTAAGTTCCAGAATTTTCATTTGATTCTTTCTAAAAAATAATTTTTGTTACTCTGCTGACATCCCCTGTTTATTTCTTGTGACTGTATTTTTTCTTGAATTTCCTGAACATATTAAGATTGCTGTCTTCTAGTTTCAACTCTTTCATCATCTGAGATTGGTTTCTGTTGACTGTTTGTTTTTGTTTTTTTCTTGTATCTAGGTCACATTTTTCTGTTTCTTTGCATGGCTAGTAACCTTTTATTGTAAACTATCTTATATCAGTTATTGTTGTCAGTATGTTGGAGAGACTCTGGATTATGTTACTTTCTTCTGAAGAGTGTTCAGTCTTGTTCTAGCAGGTCATTTACCTGGCTGAATCCAAGCACCAGCTCTTCTTCCCTGAAGTGGGTTGCAGCTGCCACCTCTGCTCAGCAGCTTAGGCCTCGAGCTACTGTTTTTCTTCACTGGGACCGTTGGCACCTTCTCCATCATGTAATCAAGAATCAGCCAAGGATCTGGAGGAGATTTCTACATGGAGCTGATGGCTTCATTGGCTATGGCTACCTCCTTTTGGGGATGTTATCCTTCATTTTCCAGCATCCGACTCTTCAAGCCAGTGAGGCTGCAGCTTCTTGCCTGGGTTACAGCATATCAACCAGGTGTGTCCTCCAGCAAAAAGCTGTACATGTGAATCTCTCCTGTCACAGTCCCATTTGTCAAGGGTTGTCTGTATTTAAGTTTCTGCATTTTAGTTTTTCTTCAATATCTTCAACTAGTGTTTTATACTTTTTGCCAGAATAGATAATTATCATCTATGAGATATTTAGTCTGATATAAGCTATTTGTGAAGCAAAACTCTGTGCATAATTTTGTATACCCCTCCAAATAATTTCTAATTATTTACATTCTTCCGTCACACTCTTTCCTTCTGGATAAAATATATACTTAGTGGTTATTTCAGGGAGAGTCTGTGAGTTACATACTCTCTTTTTAGTCTTGATATGTCCCAGAATGCTTTTATTTTATCCTTATCCTGGAGTGATAGTTTAACTGGAGGATTAGTGGTAACTTACTTGCTCTACACATAAAGCAGCCACGGTCCTTTTGTTTCCTGATATGTATTGCTGTGTATGAGAAGTCTGCTGTAGTGTCTGATTGTCATCCTTCAGTGTGTATGTGGGACCATCTTACACACATCCACACAACCTCTCAGCCTCACCTGCTTTCTGGACTGCCAGGACTTGCTTCCTCTCAGTCTGCCCTTCACAGTTACCTAAGTATTAATATCTGAGCTGCATCCATATCACAATTCCTAGAATGAGTTATTCACATATACACACTTGTCAATCAAAAAAGTTACACCTTCTAAATTACTAGTAGAAAAAGAAAGAAAACAGATTGCAGTATTTTAGGACATACACAGTTAAGGATGACATTTCAATAAGGGTCTATTCAGTAGAATGAGACAGAAGTATCAGGTCACCACGAAAAAGACAACAGAGGCCCATTGTCCCTTTATTCCCTTTATTCCCCAAGACAATGTTGAGCAATGTTTACGAGTTCCCTCCCATCCTTTTGCCTTCTGCCAAAGGTAAGATTTCTAATGAACTGAACAGTCTGAGTCCTGAGTGCCTTCCAGGAAGCAGCGGGCAGGCACAGAGAAGTGTTCCCACAGCCTCGAGTGAAGTTTTGGGGGAACAACTAGGTATCTGTCTCAGAAGGAGTAGGTGTTCTGGCTGCTCTCAGCATCTTCTGTTAGGGACCTTATGACATCTTGTTATAGCTTTCTTTCTTCATTTGGAACACTTGAGAACTAGTTTCTTTTTGTTTCTCTTTGAAATATAAGTGGTAAAAGGTGTTATTGGAAGAACCTTAGGGTCAAGAGAGAGGTGTCTCCCTGAACCCATGATACTGAGTCAGAAAGATTCACCCAACTCCAGGCCGTGCAAACCCAGCAGACCCCAGGGTTTGCTCCTCTCTTCCAATGTCATATGCAAAGGAATCAGGCCAGTTAGGGACAGGCCCTACACGTTCATAAGACCAAAAACACCACATCTAAAATATAGCTGACCTAATATTTCTAGTCACTATTTTCCAACTGATTTGGAACAACCACTTACCTTGAAGGAGGAAATAAAGTTAATTTAAGGCTAGGTAGTATTACAACCCTTTAGAATAAAGAAAATGTTATAGAAAGAGAAAATGTTTCTTTTAGAAGTAGTTGGGAGAGGATTCTAGGAAGATGGCAAAGAAATAAGGACTGGGAATATATCTCCCCACCTAAAAACAATTGCACTGGAAGAATCTGTCTGCTATAACTATTTTGCAACTCGGAGTCTACTAAGGGCTTGCAACTTCCATGGTCAATTTCAGCTCTTGGCACAATACCAGTTACCATCTCCCAGCCATGCCTGCCATATGTTTCTAGAGAAGCTTGTAGGAGCCAAAATGGGCAAAAAGGACACTGTTCTCCAAATAATTCAGATCTGTGGTCCAATTGCTAACTGCAGCTTCTGATCAGAGATTTGCAGAGATGTGCAGATTTAGAGTGGGTTAGTCATTCTTGCACCTCCATTGTTCCACTGTTGCCAGACCCTCCACCTCTTGCTGAAGAGACTGCCTGGAAATTTAAAGGGCCAGTGCCTTCCCCCTATTTCATAGCAATAGAATATACACAAAAGGACATGACAAAAGAATTTAAATGTTACACTACAAAAAAATCAGCTAAACACAAAAGACAATAGTAATGCAAGAAATGAGTGAGAAAAAGCTATAAGGCATATAGAAACCAAATAGCAAAATAACAGAAGGAACTGCCCATTGTCAGTAATTAATTTAAATGTAAAGGGATTAAATTCTTTAATCAAAAGACAGAGTTTGGCAAAATGGATAAAAAAAACTCATGTTTCAACTAACTATAAGCTGTCTACAAAAGACTCATTTTAGATCAAAAGACATAAATTAGATTGAAAGTGAAAGGGAAAAAAAGGATAGTCCATGCAAATAGTTACCAAAATAGAGCAGGAATTGCTATACTAATGTCCGGCAAAATAGACTTGAAATAAAAAAATTTACAAGAGGCAAAAAAGAAACTATATATTATTAAAAGGCTCAATACATCAGGAAGATATAACAATTACAAACAGATATTTACACACTTAATGACAGATAATCAAATTAGACAAAACAGAAATGGAAAATAGTTCTATACTAGTTCTACAATATGAAGACTTCAATATACCACTCACAACAATGGCTAGAACAACCAGAGAGAACATAAGTAAGGAAATAGACAATTTAAACAATATAATAAAGCAATTACATCTTACAGAAATTTACAGAACACTCTACCCAGCAACAGCACACATATTCTTCTTATGTGTACCTGGGATGTTTTCCAGGATATAGCATAGGTTAGGCCACAAAGTAAGTCTTAATAGATTTAAAAAGATAGAAATCATGCAAAGTATCTTCTCCAACCACAACAGAATGAAGTTAGAAGTCAATAACAGAAGGTAAATCAGAAAATTTTCAAAATTCTGGGAATTAAACTACACTTTTAAACAAACAATGATCAAAAAAGAAATATATGAGGAAAGTACTTAGAGACAAATGAAAACATAAACACAACACATCAGAACTGTGGAACACAATGAAAGCAGTGCTAAGGGGGAAATTATAGCTGCACATACTTAGATAAAAAAAGTCTCAAATCAGCAACTTAATTTTACAACTTAATGAACTAGTAAAGGCAAAACAACCTATTAAAATAATGTTGGCATGAGCATTCACATATAAAATGCATGGATATATGCTTTCATTTCTCATGGTATATTCTCAGGAGTGGATATTACACAACCTACTGGTTACTTTTATTCCTATAAAATATATTTATTCTCCTCAAACATTTCTTTAAAAAAATTTTTTATTGTGGTAAAATACACATAAAATCAAATTTACCATCCTGTCTATTTTTAAGTGTTCAGTTCAGTGGCATTAACTACAATCAACATTGTACAACCATCACCATCCATCCCACAGAACTGAACTCTGTGCCCATAAAGCAACACGCCCCACTCCCGGGCACCTACTATTCTACTTTCTGTTCCTATGACCTTGACTACCATAAAGGTTAGAACTGAGATCAATGAAATTAGAGAACAGAAAAACAATAGAGAAAACCAATGAAACCAAAAGTTGGTTCTTCAAAAAGATCACTGAAAGTAGGAATGACCCAAATGACCAGAGACTGATAAATGGGCACATAATATGTGTAAATCCAGACAATTGAATACAATTTGGCAATAAAAATAAGGGAAGTACTGACATGCTACAGTATGAATGAACCCTGGAAACATGCTGAGTGAAAGAAGCCCTCACAAAGGACCGCATGGTCATCATGATTTCCTTTATGTTAATTGTCCAGTACAGGCAAATCTGTGGAGACAGAGTAGATTTGTGGTTGCTTCGAGCTGGGGGAGGGGAGTGGAGGTTGGAAGGTGACCACAAAAGGGAGCAGGCTTTCTTTTAGGGGGAGCAAAAGTGTTCTAAAATTTGTGGTGATAGATGCACAACTCTAGGCATATACTAAAGCCATTGAATTATACACTTTCACAATAAATTATGTGGCATGAGAAATATCTTAATAAAACTACTTTTTAATGAACAAACATAAAAGAAATTATGCCAACAAATAACAATTACTGAAGTTTGTTGACTCATTGAATGAGTCAACTTGGGGGGACTTGTTCAGCTCAGAGGAAAGTGTAGTTTGATAAATGTGGAATCCTACTTTATGGAGGTTATTGCATGGAGAGCCACGCTCACCAGTGGGTGACCAACATGAGCACACCTGGCCCCCATGGCTTCCCTACCCTCATGGATCCGGTCTCTGAACAAGATAAACAGCAGTCTCCTTTTATTGAACAATTTTGTGTGAAAATCTAAGCCATGGAGAGAACAAGTTAGTTGAAAACGTCTGATGTAGAGGAAGGTGTGAAGCGGGGAGAGGGTGAGGAATGGGGACCCCAGGGTTGGGTCACAGGCCTGGCAAGCTCCACTGGTCAGCGGTTGCACAAAGGAAAGGTATCCCACTCTCTCTCCATCCTTTTCAGGGACAGCTCATGTGTAGGGAGAGAAGCAATTGCCACTATATCACTTTTTAAAGTTACATTTTATTTTTCAAGACAAAAGCACACATATATGACAGAAAATTCAAAAGGAACAAAAAAAGTTTACTGTGAGGAGTGATCCATTAGCCACCCAGTTTTTCACTCAGAAGCAACTCGTTACTGGGTTGGCACCTGTCCTTCCAGAGCTTTCTATACCTACATAGGTTTTTTTCTTCACTTGGCACAAATAGAGCTGATTCGTACTTCTACACCATATTTACTCCACTGATGAGAAAGATGTCATTGTCATAAACTAATGTCTCCTGGGTACCTTCTGCTCAGCGGTCCCTCTCCTGCATGGCTGATCCGGGCTGATCTGTTCATGCACAAGCACTGTTTTTATTATCTAAACTAGCGATTTTCAAATGGTGTGCCACAAGAATTTTTAAAACATGCAGTATCTGACTACTTAGTCAGGTACACTGACCTCTTTTTCCTTAGATTGGCAAATAAAAAATGACAACAGCCAACACAACAATAGCTGTCCGGTGTGAATGAATCAAAATTATACCTATTTTTTTTTGTCAGATCGGCAAAATAAATATTTTTCAGTGTGTCATAGAATTTCGGTAATTAGTTTATGTGTGCCATGAGATGCAAAGTGTGAAAATCACTGATCTAAACTCTAGAACATGGTAGAGCCAGTTTCCCTTCACACTTCATTCCTTTTCGGAATCGTCCTGGCTATTATGTATTTAGCCATAAAATCTTTTATTTCATTTATTTAAACTTTGAGAAAAAGCCAGTATAGTTAAAAGTATTCTTTTGGTATTTTTATTGAGATCACTTAAAATTTGTAGATTTACTTAGCTACAGTTTTATCTTCATGGTACAAAAATCTTTCTGTTCAAGAATTATATACTTTTTCATTTATTTGGGGCTCCCAGTAGCACTTCAGAATTGTCTTCATATAGGTCTGACTCCTTAAGGTTATTCCCAGAGATTTTTATCTATTTATTACTATTATAAGTCTGAACAGTTTATGTCCATTTACCTTCTTCCACCATTTTTGCTATTGATGTCATATAAATGTTGCTTAACCATAGATGTTGCTATTGTTGCTAGTCAGTCAGTAATCAACCGTATTTATATTTACCCATATAATTGCCCTTTCTGGTATCAGTTATTCCTTCATGTACCTTGCAGTCTCCAATCTGGGGCCATTTTCTTTCCACCTGAAAAACTTTATTATTTCATCACATGAGTTTGGCTGACAATAAATTCTTTTGATTGTCTGACAATATTTTATTTACCTCCATCTCTGAAGGATATATTTGCTATGTATAAAATTCTAGGTTTGCAAGTTTTAAATTTTCTTTATTGGTTCAGTTTTTTGTTTTTTGTCAACTTGGTGGATGATGTCCTGGTTGAGTTTTTTGTTTTTTGTCAACTTGGTGGATCATGTCCTTCATTGTTTTTGTTGTATTGACAGCTAACATTCTAATTGTTAATCCAAGGGTAATGTGCCTTTTTACTCTGATTGCTTTTAAGATTTTCTCTTGACTTTGGTTTGCAGGAGTTGGTTGTACAGTTCTAGGTATACATATTCTGCTTGGGTTTTACTGGGAGTGGTGAAAGTATGCTTAACATCATTTATCAATTTTGAGAAATTCTTGGCCTTTACCTTTCAAGTATTGCTTTTGCCCATTTCTCCTTCTTTCCTGGGTCTGGGTTTCATTTAGAAGAGTTTTTTTTTATTGTTTGACTATTTTTCTGTCATTCTCATTTACACATGGTAGTCACTACCTTTGACTAAGGAGGGAGAGACCAGTCCTTTCTATCCTATGAGGGATTCCTCACTTTCCAATGGCTATTTTATGGGTTTCTAAAAACTATAGCTGTATAGCTAAACCAGCTTGTTTCCGTTGTTAGGTGAAAATAGTCTCCTGTGACTTTCTACATTGTAACTGAAGAAATTAAATGTGTGTTTTTGTATAAACTCATTTATTTATAGGATTTTAAAAAGTAATATATTAAAATTTTTTTTTTAATTTTGACAGAAATGTTGTATGAACAATACAAGTAACTTTTTCCTTGAGCATTTGAAGGTAAATTGCCAAAAAGATGTTTCATCATTCAAGTCTCAACATACAAGCCAGGATATTAATGCAATTCATGGCCCTCAGATTCCACAAAGTTCCCCCAGTGTCCTGGGCTGTTCTTCAGCAGAGAATCCAACCAGAAATCAAGTGTTGCTTTTAGATGTCATGTCTCTTCAGTCTTCTTTGACAGTTGTAGTTCATTCATTTTTTAACTTTATTTTTTTGAGGGAGGGGAAAGAGAAGAGGGAGAGAGAGAGAGCATCAACTCATTGTTCTTCTTAGCTGTGTACCCACTGATTGCTTCTTATATGTCCCCTAACCAGGACTTGAACTGTCAACTGTGGGGTCAAGCTGGTGCCCTCCGGATCTAACCAGTGATCCTGCCCTCCAAGATGATGTTTTATCCACTGCACCACCAGCCAGGGCAAGTTCACTCATTTTTTAGAAGTTCCTTGAGATTGAGTGTGTCTGATGTTTCCTTGTGATTAGACGTAGGTTAAAAATCTACTGCAGGAGTATCACAAAAGTGATGCCTTGTTTTTCTCATGGAATTCTACCATTCAGCACACAATCCCCATTGTTCCATGGCTGAGAGGTTCATGTGTTCATTTTGCCTTTAATTGAAGAAATGTTTTTAGGCATTTTCACCATAAAGTTAACTTTTTTCTATTCATTTATTTAAAAATTTTTTAAACTTATTTTTTCTTTTTTTAGCAAGTGAGTGATAGAGAGAAAGATGGACATAAGAAGGGATGAGAAGCCAGCAACCATGAAATGAAATGATCTCACAATCAAACCAATGACTTTACGCTCAAGTTGGATGAGCCTGCACTCAGGCTGGTGACCTTGGGGTTTAGAACCTGGGACCTCAGTGTCCCAAGTCAACACTCTATATCCACTGTGCCACCACTGGTCAGGCAATTTTTTTCTATTTAGAAACCAAGGTGTGGGCACTGGGTGTGCTCATTGTTATTGGAGTGCTGCTGCTCACTGGCTGTCTGGCTGGTCACAGGTGAGGGGCACAAAAGCACACATGCATGCATACATAGAATTATTTACATCAGAGCGTCAGCCTGGTGTGCGGGGGACCCGGGTTCGATTCCCGGCCAGGGCACATAGGAGAAGCGCCCATTTGCTTCTCCACCCCCCCTCCTTCCTCTCTGTCTCTCTCTTCCCCTCCAGCAGCCAAGGCTCCATTGGAGCAAAGATGGCCCGGGCGCTGGGGATGGCTCCTTGGCCTCTGCCCCAGGCGCTAGAGTGGCTCTGGTCACAGCAGAGTGACACCCGGAGGGGCAGAGCATCGCCCCCTGGTGGGTAGAGCTTCGCCCCTGGTGGGCGTGCCGGGTGGATCCCGGTCGGGCGCATGCGGGAGTCTGTCTGACTGTCTCTCCCTGTTTCCAGCTTCAGAAAAATACAAAAAAAAAAAAAAAAAGAATTATTTACATCTACATTTATGTAGATACTGTCAATTCTAATCTAATTCAGAGTTTATAATCATTTTCTGTCTTTAAAAAATGTGTCACTCCCTTTTCTGAAAGTAAGGAATTCAGTTTCTGTTGTCCTCAGTATAGTTTATATATAAACTTGACCCCTTCCTTTATATAACCAGTCTCCTAATACCATACCTCTCCTCACCCCTTGCAGCATTCTTTTTATTTTACTTGGGTCTGACAACCCACACAAGGTCACCCTGAGTGTGAGTGGATACCCCCTCGCCCTGTTGGGTTTCGATACCACATGCCTGCCTAGGCCATTGAACCTATCCCCATCTGCCTGGCATGCTCACATTTGACCATACAGGATGTCCCACCCCACCCCCAGACCTCTCGTCAGGGGCTCTTCACTTCAGTGGGCAAAGTCATCTGGGTGCAGATAAGAGGGATCCAGCTGAGATGAGGGCCCTACAAGCCTGAGCTTGACTTGGAGGGAGGGATCTGGCAAAGGCAAAATCCTGGGGTCGCTCTGATGCCAAGGAGCCCCAGAGTAGGTGGGAGGGGGCTTTGTGAGGTGCACACCTGGCTGCAGACCTCACACGGGAACTACACTGCTGGTATTGCATTTGCAGCTCATGTAGTTGGGTGTGGTCCCTTCCTGTGGTTTCCCCATCCCACAGCAATATTCCAAACAAAGACCGAAACACCTGATAAAGAACCCATTAAACCCCGTTTCTTCATCTGCTTTTATTTTATGTGACAGGCAGAGCTTAATCTCATGGGGACGGGCAGCCCCTTATCTTCCTGGCACAGGGAAATGGGTGCCCCATCCTGGCAAAGCCTTTGAACTCCTGCGGGGAGAGAGCCAGCACCACGGAAGGCCTGCTGGCCAGAACGAATGGGTAAGGAAGGAACCAGGAGCTTATCTGGAGATGACCTGGGGGTCAGACAGCAGCCCAGGACAAGACTGATCAGCAAAGGAAAAGTGGTAAGGAGATGGAGGGCAAAGCCAATTCAGCTTTAGGACGAGGTGGCTGGAGGGAGTTGGGGTCAGGGGGCTGGCAGAGTCCAGCTGGGGACTTCCCTGCATTCGCCAGGTTGCCACCAGTTGTGAAAACCTGTGGTGGATATTCAGAGACTGGTTGGGAACACGACATCCCATGCCCAGCATGTGGGCACAAGGGTCTGATCTATGCGCCTTCACATTGCTGGCCTAGCTGATGGGCTTTGTTCACCCATGGGCACTCGTTAGCTGGAACCCAGGATCAGCACCCACTGTCCCCTGAACTGCAGTGGGGTCCTGGAGGCTCCTTCCTCGTTGCCCTGTGGACTTGCATGGCCCCTTTGTCCCTGTGGGTAAGTCACAGCAACGGTTTGAGTGTTCCCACTCTGTTCTCAGAACAAGCCTGTAGAAGCACTGGCATGCTGTGTGGTCTACAGGACCTTTCTGGTTTTGTTTATGATTCCTCATGCCTTGTAAATATTCTGCAAGCAGCAAACAGACCTCCCAGGCCCAAGCGAGTGGCTGATGAACACTGGTCATTCACTGTCCCCCTTCCTGCACTCTGAGACCCTGACACCCTCTCAAGATATCTCAGTTTGTCACTTACCCAGCTGGGTGTGGAGGAGACTGAGGCTTGGAGCCTGCTGAGTTTTGGAAAGCCTCTTTGAGGTGGAAGGCCCATCTGAGTGCACACAGTCTCTGTCCTCTCCAACGCCACTGTCCAAGGGAGCCCTTAGTGGCAGTGGGTAGAGGGCCTGGCTACCTGGCCGCCGTGTGTCTGTGCACAACTGGGATCAGAGAAGGCCGTGCTTTCTTGTGCAGGAGTCAACCGACCTCTTGCAACTCTTGGTACATTTGTTTAGCTTTTTAAATATTGAATATGGAAAGATTAATGTCAACCACTATTTTCACAAATGTCGGAGTCTGAATTTGTGTTTATTCCTTACAAAGCGTGTAGCCTCTTGGTAAACTTGCGCGGAACAAATAATTCAGCTGTAAGGGTGTATTGAATTTTGGAGCTATATCTTAAATTAAATTGTGACCAGATTAAGAAGAAAGACAGAGTATATTCATCTATGTCTTATTCCAATGACCTCCTCTTTATAAAGAATTGATTTGGCCCTAATGTCCCCCTGTCTGTGCAGTGGACTGGGGGACCATCAGTGTGTGTGCTGTTACCGGGAGCAGGAAGGCCAGGGTCTGCCGGCTGAGGGGTTGCTCCCAGCTCTGCCTCGCTGCCAGTGCCACATGTCCTTACTAAATGGTACAACTGGCTGATGCTCAGGTAGCAACATCCTCCTACCCGTGGCACAGGTAGCAAGGAAATGAAAGGGAAGTGCTTTTGCTAATTGAAGAAACACCTACTTAAAGGCTGTGCCATGCTTGCAGACAGGAGCTTAGCCCACTTGGCTCAGGGTGCAGTTGGAAACCCACCCTCCTAGCAACCACAAATGTGCAGTAACATCCCTCTGCTCTCTCCCCCAAAGAGAGCTTAGAAGGGCTGGGAATTGTCTGGCCTGGGTGGCAGACCTACCTCTGTCTGCTGAAAGCAGGCTTGAGTCATGGGAGAACACCCACAGGCACCCAGCTACAAGGGCTGAGAGCAATTTACCCATAGTGCAGAGGAATTCCACTTCAGACCCCTATCCCTTACCTACCATCTGAAACCCGGACAGCACTGAATATTGGAAGTTTTTCATTTGTTTGGTACAAAATCTGGCCTGGACTTTATGTAGTCCTTATTTCTTCCTGTGAACATTCACAAACATGTTTGAACTGGGTGTCACCTGGGGGCTCATCTCATGTGGTGTGAGGCACCACATTAGCTTCTAAACCCTGGAAAAGCCTGCATCCCAAAACCATCCTTCCTGAGGGTCCACCAAGGGAGGATGGTACGGTTTCAAGTTCCCAAGTAGTGAAATTTGAATTAGGGGATTTCTCATCCTTTGGGAAAAGATCGTCTATTGAGCAACAAAAAAACCTCCCCTTGTCAGGAGGGCTTAATTACTTGAGTACAAGTGAACTTCATGTGTGGCTGGGCTCTTTAGGAAGCAGGAGGATGTCTGCGAGCCCTGATTGGCCAGCTTCCTGAGGCTTCCATACAAACTGCAGGGTGGAACCCACAGTGTTCCCTCATGGAGCAGAACCTGGGGTTCTGGTATTTGAGAATAGATTTGGATTTGAGAGATTTTTCTTCCTTTTGCAATGTGAGCAGCAAGCTCCGAGGAGCCCAGAGGAGCCCAGGCAATAAGTTGTAGGGCTGAAAGATACGGAAGAGATGTGGAGACTGCCCAAGGCAGGGGCCTGAACAACAGTTCTGAGTTCTTCAGGGGTCCACCTGGTGCTGCCTGAGCCTCTGCCTGGGGTGGCAGGTGTCCAGGTGTGGCCACAGTTATGGACACAGGAGCCGGAGTGAGCATAGACCAGACAGAGAAGGTGCTCACCACTGGCCAGTCGCTCTACAGAGAACCAATGACCAGTGTAAAGAACAAGTAGAAGGGAGCAGCCTGGGAATCCTCCAGAGAGGGCTGAAGTAGAGCAGCCTTGGAGGCCACCCTGACTGGGCCACATGAGGCCACCTGGGCCCCGATAACCCTTACCTTCCTTGTGTCGAAGGGGAGGCTTGGAGACAGCCAGACCATGCTTTGAAGGGGGAGCAGGTGAGGGGTTACCTACTGTGGGTCCCCTGAGGGGGATCAGTCTGGTGGAAAGAAAGTGTGCCTTCTAAGATAGGAGAGATTCAGAGCTTGTCTACAGGCCAATAGGTACTGTCCAGCGGAGAGAGGAGGGTGCTGGCCTGGAGCCCGAGCTGGGCTGGGGCTGCACCTGCACCTGCAGGAGGCAGTGGGCAGGAGGAAGAAGGAAGCGGGCAGTAGGAGGGCACAGGACTGATTTAAACACAGGAGCCTTTGCCAAGGGGGCACCACGGTGATGAAGTGAAAATGGAAGGAATCCAATGAAATGTGAGGGTGCGACTGTACTAGGAGTGGGTCCGTGGGGACAGGGCACTAAGAGGACAGAAAAGCGTGAGGATCAGTGGCCCGGAGGTCCCTGCTGCTGGGTGGTCGGGGAGTAGGAGGCTTGCGGTTGGCTTGGAGGGGTGCAGAGGTTGGCAAGACAAGACCTAGGATGTGATCATGGGGGTGAAGGGCCCAGGTGAGCAGAAGGCAGACCCCTGCAGCTGAGGGGCTCAGGAAGGAGCCTATGTGCACTTCAACAGTGACAAAATTCAGATAGGGATGAAGTAGGGAGAATAACACTGAGCCAGAAGCCAAAATCCTGGAGAAATGAGGGGAAATGACCTGGCAAAGGATACTATACCATGTCTCAGCTTTTGGTGAAGAGAAGAAAGAGAGTATGGTCTGGAAGCAGTGGAAGGATTTTAGGAGTCAGGACAGGTAGAATGGAATGAGGAGAGCCAGGTGGGTGTGCAGCATGTGAAATGAGGGTGCTCCAGGAGTCTGGCTCCTTATAATGGACAGAGATGGAAACAGCAGGCACGGTGGGGCTAGTACTGGAGGATTCAGAGCCGAGGAGAGGAGGGGATCTGAGAGGAGAGGGGTAGGGGAAGGCAGTGTCCTCTTCACCTAGACCGCAGGGTGGGTGCAGGCTTCACCCCATGCAACCCTCCTTCTGCCACTGTACTGGGGGTAGAAGATCTAGGGGTGACAATTTGGAATGGCTGGACAGTTCTCGGGTGTGCCTACAGTGGCTTCAGACTTCAGAACTGGAGCTGCTGCCGTGAGTGCGCACAGGCATGGATATTCGGCCAATACACATTCAGGAAGGACTCGCATAAACACACCTCCACCTGTGCCTCTGTTTTTCAGCAATGGAGACTTCAAAGTGTCTCTTCCACAGCTGGGGGAACTGTGTAGAGGCTCCTCTAATGACAGGTTGAAATGGCTTCAGGGACGTCACTTCCCAGGCCTCCAGAGAAGAGGGTCCTTCCACCAGGTGTGTGCTGTGTTGGGTGAGTTGGGTGGGCCCATCTCCACAGTGGACATTGCTTCTGTGCAGTGGGTTGTCTGCCACGTTACTGTAAGTCTTCCTGCACTCCTCCCTGCTGTAATGCGTAGGAGTTTTGCTGGGGAAACATGTGGCTGTGGGCTCATGCCCTTTGGTAGATAATACCTAACCTAGAGTAGTCTCACGGATTCCCTCTGGGGGTGGAGGAGATCCCCAGGCTCCATGTCCCGACAACTGGTGTTTACCAGACCTCTGAATTTTAGATAGTCTAATGGTTTTCATTCTGGTGTTGCTTGCATTGTCCTGATTGCTGATGAACGTGGAGTTCCTTTATGAGGACATCTGTTGAGTCTATGGTTCACTTTCCTCATTCTCATTTTTTGGGTAGTTTTTTACATAACCTGGATACTAATCCTTTCTCACTAACATATCACCATGGAACTTCTCCAATGCTGACTTACCTTTTCCTCTCAAAATCATGTCTTTTGAATAACTACTTTTTAATTTTAATGTAGTCAAGTTTATCTATATTTTACGGTTAATGCATTTTGTGTTCTATGTAATAAATCTTTCCAAATGGATGTCTAGGTTTTCTTTGTTTATTTGTTTGTTTCCCATACAGACACTCACTGTCTCAATACCTTTTACTTATAAAGATCATCCTTCCTCCACTGGCCTATAATGCAGCTCTGTCACAAGTTAAGTGTCCATACACACTGTACTGGGCTGTTTGTTTCCTCCATGCAACCTCGTGCCAGAAGCCAGCTCTCTTAACCGCCATGGTTTTATTAGTGTGGATACCAAGTAGAGCACGTGTTCCTACAGTCTTAGTCTGCTTCAGCTGCCATGACAGAGACCGCCGGCTTAAACAATAGAAACTTATTTTCTCACAGTTTTGGAGGCTTGGAGTCCAAGGTCAAGGTATCACCAGGGTTGGATATATTTAATATAAAGGAAACACCTAATACTCAACAACAACAAAACATCTCAATTCAAAAATTAGCAAAAGACTTGAAAAGATATTTCCCTAACGACAATGATCAGTAAGGACACGTAAGATTTTCAAAATCACTCACTAGCCATTAGGGAAATGCCAATCAAAACAACAATGAGCTACCCATTGGGAAGGTTTCTATAAAACAAAATAAAATAGAAATTAGTGAGATTTGTCAGGGATGTGGAGAACTTGGAACCTTTGTGCCCTGCTGGGAGGAGGGGGATGCAAAATGGTGCAACTGTTGTGAAAAACAGTATGGTGGTTCCTCAAAAAATTAAAAATAAAATTACTGTACGATCCAACAATGCCGCTTCTGAGTATGTAACTCAAAGGAATTGAAAGCAGGGTCTCAAAGAGATCTTCGTGCACTCTTGTTTATGGCAGCATTACTTATGATAGCCAACAGGTGGAAGGAACCCAAATGCCGACCGATATATGAGTGGATGAGCAAAATGTGCTGTATACACACAATGGAATGTCATTCAGCCTTAAAAAGGAAGGAAGTTCTGACACATGCTACAACATGGATAAAATTTTGAGGACTTTATGCTAAGTGAAATAAACCAGTCACAAAAAGACAAATACTGTGTAAAAAAACCCCCAACAAATCACTTATATGAAGTATCTAGAGCAGTCAATTTTATAGAGACAGAAAGTCGATGGGTACCAGGGACTGGGGGAAGAGGGTGAAGAGACAGGCTCAGTTTGGGAAGAAGAAATGAATCCTGGGGATGAGTGGCAGTGATGGTTGTGCAATAATGTGAATGTGTTTAATGCCACTGAGCTGGGCATTTAAAAATGGTTAAGGTAACAAAGTCCATGTTTAATATAGTTTATCACAATGAAAACAATTGGGGAGAAATTTTCACAATGACTCCTGAGTGCTCAAGCCAATATTAAACCCTATGTGCATGTCTATGAGCATCCCAGCTGGGTCCTTCTCCCCACTGGACCAGCAATCAGAGAGCCCATTTCCATGTCTGCCCAGGCTGGCTACTTCCTCACACATTCCTGTAACTTGTCACCTGCCCCCTACATTTCAGTTCTGGTGGTCTCCACTGCCTCCTCCCACCTGGGGCCAGTTCCTTCAGCCCAAGGAAACTTCTTCATTGTGTGTGTGAAAAAGTTTTGCTTTTGCTGATCTGAAAAGACCTTTATTTGCCTTCATTTTGAAGACTTTCCATGAGTACAGGACTCTAGATTGCAGGATTTCTTTCCTTTCACTACGTTTAAGGTGTCACTCAATTTTTTTCTGGCCTCCATAGTTTCAAGGTCAGGAAGACTTTCCAGGAAGACTTGCCAAAGCATAGGAAGATTTCTTTTTTCTTTTTCTTTTCTTTCTTTCTTTTTTTTAAAAATCAAGTGAGAGGTAGGAAAGTGGAGAGACAGATTTGTGCATGCACCCCGACTGGGATCCACCCAGCAACCCCCGTCTGGGGCGGATGTTCTGCTCATCTAGGGCTGCTGCACCATTGCACAGCAACCGAGCCATTCTAGCACCTGAGGTGAGGCCATGGAGCCCTCCTCAGCACCCAGGGCCAACCTGTGCTCATTCAAGCCATGGTTGCGGGAGGAGAAGAGAGAGAAAAAGAGACAAGAGGAGGAAGGATGGAGAGGCAAATGGGCACTTCTCCTCCTGTGTGCCCTGACTGGGAATTGAACAGTGGACATCCACATGATGGGCTGATGCCCTACCACTGAGCCAACCAGGCAGGGTTCAAGATTTCCTATAAAAATCATTTATTAAGATGGTGTTACATGGGCTCAGGAAAAGGGAAATAATAAAACTGAATTCTTCAAATAAAAACTTTGCATTACTTGTCTTTCTCATATTGATTTATGGAAGTTCTGTTTTCCTGGATTACTAATCTTTTGTCTATTTTATGAGTTACAAATACCTTCTCCTAGTCAATAGCTTTAAAAATGTGTATTTTCTTGAAGACTAGTTGAAAATCTAAAACTAATTTACTGTTAAACCTATCCTTTGAGTTCTTTTATTTCATTTATGGTATCTATCCCCCACTTCACAGGACCACATGGTTCTTATTCAGCTCTTGTTTTGCAAACTTGTTGAATTTAGTTTGTTGGTTATAAGTTAATGATAATCTCAAAAGTGTGGAAAAATATGCTCTCATCTTGAGATGGGGTCAGGGATCATCTTGCTGCTTAGGATGCTCCCCAGCCCAGCTCTACTCCAGTCTAGGCAGTGTCTACTCAGCAGGAGCTTCAGTTCTTATCTCTCCTTAATTGTATCAAGGACGGAGAAGACCCTCGCAGGATTACATGCCATCTATTCCTGTGGAGAGGACTGCTTGGTTAGAGAGGTGGCACAGAACTGTATTTCCCTGCCTATAAAATAGCACAGTTATAACACCAACCTCGCTGAGTGTGATAAAGACGAGCTATTACAACGTGTTTAGAGCCTGTCTGGCACACAGTAACCTCCTCACCGTGTCAGCTGTCATTGTCGTTTTCCTAAAGGGCAGATACACTGAGCAGAGTGGGTCGTCCAGACCATGCGGGTGGTCTGTGTAATGTAGGCGACCATGAGGTGTGGGTGATCCATGCAATGGAGGTGGTCTCTGCAGTGTAATTAGCCTGTGCAGTGTGGGAGTGATCTGGGTACTGCTGATGGTCTTTACAGCATAAGTGGTCTCTGCAGTGGGGGTGCTCCGTAGAGACTAGGTGGTCCAGGCAGAGGTGAGGCTGACCAGAGAGATCTTAAGCTCTGTCTCTTTCCTCTGGAGTAAGGCTGAAAGAGCCTTGCATGTGGTCTGGCACCTCAGTCAAGTCACAACCACTGGGCATTCTCCGGAAACCCACTGCTCCTCCCAAGGGCCTTGACTATGGCTGTGGCTTGGGGAGGCATAGACCCGCCAGCAGATGGCAGGCCGTCACTTCCGTCACTTTCCAGCCAGGGCCACCAGGGCAGAAGCCCCTACCTTTGCTGTTCCTTCTCTGTTTTTTAGTCAGCAGCACAGAAGCAACTTTATTGCCCTGGTCACTTTCATTTACCTTGGGAATGTATGTGCTTGGTTGGCTTCTTCTCACAGGTGACTCTTTTTACTTCATCAGAATTAGGGTAAGAGGTCAGAGTATAGCAAGCAGAGCAGAGAGAACCCCACCAGAGAAGTGCAGGAGGGAGATTCTGACTGAGTAATTTTTTAAAAATCATTTTTATTTTTCAGTTACATACAATATTATATTAGTTTCAGGTGTACATCCAGTGTTAGACATTCTATAACTTACTAAGTGTTCATCCTGATAAATCTCATAGCCATCTGACACCATATATAGTTATTAGAATATTATTGACTATATTCCCTATGCTGTGTTTTATATCCCCACAACTATTCTGTAACAACCAATTTATATTTTTAATCCTTTTACCTTTTTCACCCATCCCTCCAGCCCCCCTTCCATCTAAAACTATCAAAATGTTCTCTATCTATGAGCCTGTTTCTATTCTGCTTGTTCATTTATTTTTGGTGTATTTTTAGATTCAATTATTGATAGATATGTATTTATTGCTATTTTATTGCTCATAAGTATAATAGGGTTTTTTTTAGTTTCACTTTTTTTTATTTAGGAAATTAAATTTCCTAAATGATGCTCAGATAAAAGTGACTGACATTGATCAATAAGAGTACATAGATTTCTATAGCCAGTGACCTTGGGCTGAAGCCAGCAAGCTTGGGCTTCAAGCCAGAAACCTTAGGGCTCAAGTCAGCGACCATGGGGTCATGTCTATGATCCCACTCTCAAGCCGGCAACCCTGCGCTCAAGCTGGTGAGCCTGCATTTAAGCCGGATGATCCCGTGCTTCAGCCGGCAACCTCGAGATTTCCAACCCAGGTTCTCTGTATCCCAGCCCAATACTCTATCCACTGTGCCACCACCTGGTAAGGCAGGTTTTCCATTTCTTGCTCTCTCTCTTCTCTGGCACCCCCATGATGTGAATGTTGGTATCTTTGAAGTTGTCCTAGAGGTGCTGCTGCTGTTCTGATTGGGTAATTTTTGCTTCCTTATATTTCAAATCACTAATTTGATTCTTGGCTTCATCTACACTATTGTTGATTTTCTGTAAATTCTTCATGTCAGTTAGTGTATCCTTCATTTCTGAAAAATTATTTTTTATGGTTTCTATGTCCTTTTTCATGCTGTTGAAGTTCTAAGCTCCTTGAGAATCCTTAGAAACCATTGTTTTGAACTCTGTATCTGGTAGTTTGCTTGTCTCCATTTCATTTGGTTCTTTTTCTGGTGATTTCTCCAATTCCTTTATATGGGACATGTTTCTTTGGCCCTGTATTTTGGTTTCTTCCCTATGTTTGCCTCTATGGATTAAGTAGAACCGCTATGTCTCCCAGACTTGGCAGATTGACCTTGTGTAGTACATGTCCTGTAGGGCCCAGTGGCACAGCCTCCCCAGCCATGAAGTTGGGTACTCCAGGTGTGCCCCTGTGTGGGCTGTGTGCACTGCCTGTTGTAGTTGAGCCTTGGTTGCTGTTGGTGTCATGGGGTGGCATTGGCCCCAGGCCAGTTGGCTGCAAAAACTATAGCAGAGGCACTGTTGTGCAGGAGTCGACCCACAGAACAGAACTTGTTTCAGCGGGACTGTGGTATCACTGGGTTTCCACCCAGTGGTGGGATTCAAATAATTTATCAGTTCTCTGCCCTAATGACTATTTTAAGTATTAAAAAAAGATATCTGTAAGGTAGTTTATTATTTCATGCATTTAATACTTAAATAAGAACAATAAAAGAGATACACAAAACAAGATTATGTTATAAGAAAGTTTTAAAATATTAATGAAAAAATATTAAGTAATTCCTGACAAAAAAAAAACAATAAAACTGTTATTTAAGATATTTCCATATTGCTTTTTGATTGGCGTCCTCACTTGCAATTTTCTTCAATTTTATCCGAGCATCATTAGCTGTGTGGACGGAATGAACATTACCCCGGGCGCTTAGAATACGTTGTTGTTAAAAAAGAGTAAGGAATGCAAATTTGTGATTTCTACATTTGGTGGCTGCCCAGGCGCCCACCTTAGAGAGAACCCTGATTATAAGTGCCATTTTAACAACCAGTTCACCAAAATCAACAAAATATTAGGTATTGGTTCTGTATGGACCGCTGAATCCCACCACTGTTTCCACCCCTTGAGTGTGTCACTTGTGGAGGTCTCAGGGTTTTAATTCAGCATGGTCTGAAGTTGTCCACTGGGTGCTCTGGTTCTGGGGCCTTGTGGGAATTGCAGGGTCATCCACCACCCATGCCTTGCCTGGGGCCACCCGACATGAGCTATAGAACAAGTTGCTACTTGTGCTGGGCTTGGCAGTGCCCAGGAGATGCCAAGCTGCAAACCAAGACCAGCTGCCACTAGTGCTGGGCTTGAGGCTACTTAGCAAGAGGCATGGGGTACCCAAAGGCCAGATGTTGTTGCTTGTTAAAGAGATTTTAGGAAAGTCGAAGCATGAGGCAAGAGAGTCCATTTGTATGGAAAAGCCACTGGAAATGGCTTGGATGGGCCTGCAAGTTGGGTGGAGTGGGGCCTCAGGGAATCACCAGGGTGGGCTCAACAGTGAGAGCCAGGTTGATGAAGACTCAGACATGGTGCCCATCTTCTGACTCTGCTGGGGGCGAGGGCATCTGAAAAGGAACAATGGCCACTGCCAGCACTTTTGTCTGGCAGAAAGCTGCCCCTCCCCAGCTCTCGCCCTGATGCATGACAGACCCAGTATGTCTCTGGAGCCTTTTGAGCTGCTGCCCCAGGGCTGGATTTCAGACTGAGTGAGTCTGAGTAAGTCCGTGTGTGGGCCCTTTACAAGGAACACCTGGGGTTCCAGCAGCCTTCCATCTCCCTCAGCCTCAATCCCTGCTGGTTTTTACAGCCAGAAGTTATAGGAACTTCTCTTGCTGGCTTTGGAACCCTGGGCTGGGAGGTCTGGTTGGGGCTGGGACCCCTCGCTCCTCAGGGGTACCTCTGCAGCCAGCATAACCCTCCCAGTTTTAAACCACCACATGTGAGTGCAGGACAAGCACATCCTGGGTCTCTGCCCCTCCTCCCAGTCTAGATGTGGATTCTTCTTTAAACCCCTATTTTCAGGACTTCTATCCAGCTATATTTCAGGTGGTTCTGAATGATGGTTGTTCTGTCGTTTGGTTGTAATTTTGATGTGGTTGTGGGAGGATTCGAGTACCACTTGCCGCCATCTTGACTGGAAGGCCTGAGTACTTTTTTATGATTCCATTTAATCTCCTTTGTTGGGTTTGTCTGTTATTGTCTGTGTGTTTGTTATGTTTTCACAGTCACTTTAGGGTTTGTGATGCACACTTTAGTTTATCACACTCTGCCTCCCAGTGGTGTCACACCAGCTAAGAGCTTCACAACAGGTGCTTCTTCTGCACGCCTTACAAATTCTAGGATACTTGTCAACTTGTTCCCCATCTCTCAGGGGTCACTGTCTAGGTGACTTGATGTCCAGTGTCTCCAGAGCCATTGCTTCCTGTATTATTCCTGTTCTCACTTGTCTCAGTGAGGCAGTACATCTGGCCCTATTTACTCCAGCTTGGCTTCCAGCTGGAAGGGAAAGTCAACCCGCTTTTTAAAATAACTTTTTTTATTTGTGTGTAAGTTGTGCGTGTTCACTGTAAAAAAAAAACAAACTTGGAAGCTATAGAAAAGTAAAAGTTACGATTACAAGATACGTATGTGGGTCCTGAAGGTTTTTCTCCTAACATTGTCTAGGGAATATTTTCCTATGTCATTAAAATTCCTTGGAATTTACAACATCCATCATTTGAATATACTGTTATTTATTTAGTTGGTCCCCTTATTTAGATTGCTTCCCTGTTTTTCTTGTCTTTGTAATTCATGGTTTCTTTAGGGTGGATTCCTAAGTGGAGCTCCTAGATAAAAGGAAGCCCAGGGCATAATATGAAAGAAAAGTGTGTGTGTGTGTGTGTGTGTGTCTGTGTGTGTGTGTGTGTGTGTGTGTGTGTCTGTGTGTGTGTGTGTCCCTGCGTGCACATACCTACCCAGCAATTCCCCATGACTGGCCTGGGGAAGGAGGCCCCTGTCGTGTTAGCTTTACCACAACCTAAGTGCAGATTAAACAAGTTTCTTACATGTGTAGAAAGAGAAGGTAACTATGGCCATTAAGGCTTCTCTTTGTGGTATTAAGACCCTCGTGTGGAAGTCAGGGGCGACTTCCCACCGGAAAGACGGGAGAAGACTCTGCACTGCCGCAGCCCTGTGGGCATTTCTCAGAAACTACTGGAGGGACAGAGGCGAAGGTCCACCTCAACTCCAATGTTTGATATGATGGCTGGACAATTCAGTAAATACAGTGTGTCCGTAAAGTCATGGTGCACTTTTGACTGGTCACAGTTGAGCAACAAAAGATGATAGAAATGTGAAATCTGCACCAAATAAAAGGAAAACCCTCCCAGTTTCTGTAGGATGATGTGGCAGCATGTGCGCACGCGCAGATGATGATGTAACACCGTGTATACAGCGGAGCAGCCCACGGCCATGCCAGTCCAGATGTGGAAAGTACAGAGGAAAGTTCAGTGTGTTTTGTGGCTCACTAAATTCAAATCCGTGACCAAAGTGCAATGTGAATATTGGCGCGTTTATAACGAAGCGCCACCACATAGGAATAACATTACTTGGTAGGATAAGCAGTTGAAGGAAACCGGCAGTTTCGTGGAGAAACCCCATTCTGGTAGGCCATCAGTCAGTGACGAGTCTGTAGAGGGTATATGGGATAGCTACCTAAGGAGCCCTAAAAAATCTGTGTGTGAGCCCACATTGAACTGCACTGAATAGGTATGAAACTGGGAGAGTTTTCCTTTTATTTGGTACAGATTTCACATTTCTATCATCTTTTGTTGCTTTCCTGTGACCTGTCAAAAGTGCACCATGACTTTACGGACACACTGTATAGCAAGATTACAGTATTGTTTATTTATGCATCTTCACTACCTCACAATGTTGACCATTTAGCCTGAAGAATTTCAGGAGGGTGATGAATATCAGACTGATGGGAACACAGACCAAGGAAGGGGGAGTCACAGCCTGGAAGCAGCCCCAAGTTCACAGAGGGCTGGGGAAGCATATGGTAGCACCACAGGCTTGTGGAAAAAAGATTTGGCCACTGAGATTGTGTGACTTCCCTTTAGGCATTTGGAAACACAAGACCAGGACCACAGTCATGTCTTCTGCCAGTCAAACAGTATAGAAAATGAATGAAATGTTTACTGCCCCAAACCAGCACAGCTAGTAATTCCAGATCCTGAGTGGGGATTAAGAAAATAGGCTTAAAGAAATAAAGGATGGGGTCAGAGGGCTTTGCAATTGCTGCTAGCAAAAAGAGAGCACGCTTCATGCCCGTTTCTTGCTTTATTTATAGGGCAAAGTGAGGCCATTAGCAAATCAATGAGATCTCTGATCATATTTCCAAGGCAACCCAGGAATTTTACCAAGTGCAGAAAACTCAAGTGCAGATAACATCTTAACTTCACACAAAACAAAGGATAGAAGAAACTTGCCTCTAGTCTTTCCAGGAAACATGGGGGATAGAATGAGTACAAACAACCCAGCACCACAGCTTAACAGCCTTTTGCAACCTAATCAAGCAAGCGAGGTGGAGGGATGGGCAAACTGTCAGCTTACAGCCAGTTCCCCGCACCTCTGTCCCCCAAAAATCTAAACTGCAAAAACCCTGTTGGCTTTTTAGTCCCCAACAATTTACAATCACAAGGACATCTTTCTTCTCTCTGTCCTTGCCTGCAAGCTCACCCTCTCTGTCCTTGCCTACAAGCTCTTACCCCAGTGTCACCTGCTCCAGGAAGCCTCCCATCCTCTGGCAGGTGCCTTCCCTTTGGGCCCACAGGGTCTCTCACATCTCTGACAGCCCTGCACTGAGCTGAAATGTCTGGAGCATTTTGAACGTGGGAACTTAGTTTATCCACCTTGAGAGCAAGAGCCTGGCCCTGGCCGACACTCAGCCCGCCCTCTTGCGGGGACTCCCAGTGCACAGTGCACAAGCTTTTGCACAGAGTGCTGCCAGTGGGAAGTTGTCTCCCTAACACAGAAAATTTATGGACCCCTTATAGACAAAGTGACAGGTCTTATAGCCCCAAAGCTGTTCAAAGCAGCATTAGTGATTTTTGGGTCTGTTTGCTGGTTTGCTGTAATCAGACCTAAACTTACCAGCACTATCAGAGTCCTAATTGTAACAAGGGGTCTTGTATAAACTGCACCCAATCCAAAACCAAGATTATCAAGTGGCAGGATTAAAATTATCATAAGATGGATAGTGATTCATTACACTAAGTGGTAAATTATTCTTTGTGCACTTATCAGTAATAGACCGTGATGATTTGGTGCCTGCAGATCATTTAGTCAGAGGTCTCTGTGGCTCAGGTCTCAGTAGGACAGACACCATGAAGGCTGAGGAACCAGGCACTTGGCTCCTCATGCAGGTATGAGCAGAGGCGGCTTTCTCCACCTGGTGCCTGAGCCTCAGGTGAGATGGGATTCACTGGGCTGGCAACACCACACACATCAGGTTGTACCCGCCGACAGACCTGTCACGAGAGCATCATCCTGACCTGAGGCCATGGGCCAGGCTGCCCGGTGCCAAGTTCCCCTGTGAGCAAGTAGGGACTACACTGTGGGGCCCACTGCACTACACATATCCCACACAGCTTATGTCCCTACCTCACCCCAAAGCTGCATGCAGCTGGGACCCCAGGACAGGCCAGCCCACCAATAAGGGTGTTGGAACACTGCTTGCCTTGTCAGCCCCATTCCCAGCCAGGATCCTTTCCCAAGCCTCTGACCACCTCATAGCCAAGATGCCAGAGTTCAAATGCTGTGGGCTGAGCTTGACCTCTGGGCCATAGACTCCCAGAGGCTGGACCCCAGATTTGCCCTCTTCTGTATGTCAGGTTTGTGCAGCCTTGCTCCTGGACCCCTCAACACACCCAAAGTAAGAGCCTGGCCCTTTCCCAGGCCCTGGGGCTGTGTGAGCTGCTGCACTGAACTGTCTGGTCAGCACCCTGGCATATTGTGGCTGAGCCTGGGGATGCTGAGGCCACTGGGCAGTGCGAATGACACAGAGGGTCTCCCGTTTTCATCATTTCAGTGATTCTAATGTCTGCTCTGTGAAATACTCAAAACTTCATTTGGGGGTACAGCTTCCTTACCCCAGCTTGGTGGGTCCAGAGGGTTGGGGTGGGTGGGTTGCGGGAAGCAGTGGACCATGGCCAGCCACATTCTCTTCCAGGCTGCTTGCCCCTCCAGGGGCAGGGCAGGCTGGCACGAGACCCTGGTCTACTGAGTTCCCCTGGTCTCGGGAGGCCCCTGGACCCCCCCTTCCACCTGTGGGCCCCACACTTGGTTCTCCCTTCTGCCTGGGAGCTTCAAATGCACCTTCAAGGGGCCCCGTGCCCCTCCAGGATGGACCCAAGAGTTTTAAACTTGAACAGGCAGGAGGCAGCGGCTGGCAGGCACCATCTTCCTGACCATCAAGGAGGTTCCAGGGCCGCACTGAGCTATGGAGTCAGGGTTTCTGCCTCTTATCAGGAAGCAGGAAGTCAGCACGGCATGTCTGAGCAGCAGGAGTCATCCAATGGCACAAAGTCCAAGCCTGTAACTCTGTGAACTTTATTGGCAGGAGGGGCCATCTTCCAGGCCTGCTGACCCCTATTCTAAAAGTGGTTTTGGCACCAAGTATATGTGTCCCAGTTCATAGCAAGGCCACTCGGGGCATAGGACAGCTGTACTCAACCTCCACTGAGGCAAAGGGCAGAGGACACAGAAAGCCAGGAGAACCCAAGCTGGGCCTCAGGGGTGGGGCTGGCACCGGAGTTAAAGCTGGGCAGGCGAGCCCATTGCTCGGCCCCACGGTCACACACATGTGAACAAAGTCCCCAGCGCAAACCAAGGCTCCCAGTGTCAGTGTTGGGGGCCACAAAATGACAGGCAGGTGTGGGCGGACTTCCCTCCTGATAAGTCCCTGGCAACCGCTCCAGGTCTTGTCGAGGACAGACAAAGTGACTTTCCTCCCCCTCCTTCCTGGAACCTTCCCAAAGCTGCTGGAGGAGGCAGAGACTGAGCCTGCAGAGAACCTGAGGAGCACACTGTGAGGTTGTAGAGACACCCTCTACCTGTTCCCCTTGGAGCCCAGGGTTGATTCCGCAGGCTCTGCAGTTGGGGTCCTTGTGGCTTTGTGATAAAACCCTCAAGCCCCCCATGTCCCCTGTGCTTTCAGCTGCCAGTGGCTGGCTTCTGCAGGACCCAGACAGGTGAGGGGTGGGCCGGTCAAAGGCCACTGTGCTGGAGCAAAGCCCCATGAGGGAGGAACCCATGCTGGGAAGAAGGAATATAAGAAACTGCTCAACGCACACTTTATACAGAGCTCTCCCTAACATGTATTAAGTGGGGTCCGATATAGATAACAGGTTTAGGGGGAACATCCTGGGACCAGCATGCTTGCACACGGGCAGATTCCTGGCCTCCCAGAAGCACCCTCCCCATCGGGCAGGGAAGGAGGAGATTCTGGGCCCAACACTCAATGCTGCCTCAACAGAACACCTTGCTCCTTTCTGTCTGGCTCCAATGCACAAGCTCAAGTCTGAGACCCATGGATGTCATTAGGTTCCTGGTGTCCCCTTTTGGAATGTCCTGGACCACCTTGATAGTCACACTCCCAGGGACAGTTCTGGTCAGTGGGGAAGGTGAAATTATCTTAGCTGATGGCTGTCATCAGTGATCACAGATGTCACATACCACCCTAAGGTCATCAATGATGTCTGGCCTCCAGGTCCTGTCCACTCACATGTCCAGCCAAACATCAGTTCAGCAAATGCCCAGCAGAACAGGGTTTCTTTTTTTCTTTTTTTTCATTTTTCTGAAGCTGGAAACAGGGAGAGACAGTCAGACAGACTCCCGCATGCGCCCGACCGGGATCCACCCGGCACGCCCACCAGGGGCGATGCTCTGCCCACCAGGGGGCGATGCTCTGCCCATCCTGGGCGTCGCCATGTTGCGACCAGAGCCACTCCAGCGCCTGAGGCAGAGGCCACAGAGCCATCCCCAGCGCCCGGGCCATCTTTGCTCCAATGGAGCCTTGGCTGCGGGAGGGGAAGAGAGAGACAGAGAGGAAGGAGGGGGGGGGTGGAGAAGCAAATGGGCGCCTCTCCTGTGTGCCCTGGCCGGGAATCGAACCCGGGTCCTCCGCACGCTAGGCCGACGCTCTACCACTGAGCCAACCGGCCAGGGCTCAGAACAGGGTTTCTTAATGACCAAGTTTGAGTGGAAGAGTCTACATGTTGTGAGTCCTCAGCAGGTCACCTGCTCATGAGACCTTTCTGGTCATGACTGACTAAAGCCTGCACAGCTGATGGTCGTGCACAGTTGGCTCTAGTGTGGCCTCTGGGAGACAGGAGCTGCTCTTATAAAGACCAGCCCTGTTTATGTCCCTCTAATGGGATTGGAGAGTTTAAGTACCAGAGAACCTCCAGGACATATGCCAATACTCTGCCCTGGAAGTCGATGGTAAAAGAGAGGCACAGTGACTAGAGCAGCAGGCACAGGGCACCGGGGTTGCCATCTGGCTCTGCTCCCCAGCCACAGTCCTCTTAGTGAGACATGACTTATCTGGGTGGTCTGGGGTGGCCTATTCTTCCATTTGGGTTTTGTTCTTTACCAGGCTCGTGGAACAGTTTGGGTCCACCTTACATTAGACTGGATGAGCCCAGAGAACAGGAAGTAGTGTGGCATGGGTGATAATAGGCTTTCGGGTGGGGAGGGGGACATCAGACTCCACTTAAGGAACAGCCCTAACTGCTCAGAAGTCTCTGCAATGTATCTTCACCAGTAATGATGAGGAAGCAAGCCAATGTCACCCCACTGTCTCCTGCCCCCAGAGAGAGGGCCACTCCGCATGACCACTTTTTGCTCACATTCCAGGGGGTGGATCTGCCAGGCTGAAAACTCCAGTGTCTGACTGTCATAGCAGCAGGCACCACCTGCCCTCCCCACTCTACTCCCATAATTATGAAGTGTGTAAAAATGAAACAAGAGGAAGAACTGGAAGGCACGGGACCTGGCTCCTCCCAGAACTCAAGGGCCAGAGCCTTGAGCCTGCACTCAGCCAGCATGTTTACTCCCTGAATTGATCCTTTGCTTTCTAAAGAGCAAGGTTGGGCCATGGCCAGGTTGTTCAGTGGATAAAGCAGCGAACCTGGCACACCAGAGGTCATGGGTTCGATCCCCAGTCAAATCACATATGACAAGCAATCAATGAATGCACAACGAAATGAAACAACAAAGTGAAATGAGTTGATGCTTCTCTCTCCCTCTCTCTCTCTCTCTCCCTCTCTCTCTCTCTCTCTCTCTCATCAATGGAAAAATAAAAATAAAGAGTGAGGATGGTCCTGGCTGGTTGGCTCAGTGGTAGAGCATCGGCCCAGTGTGTGGAAGTCCCAGGTTCGATTCCCTATCAGGGCACACAGTAGAAGCACCCATCTGCTTCTCCACCCCTCCCTCTTCCCTTCCCCCTTCTCTCTCTCTTCTCCTCCCACAGCTATGGCTCAAATGGTTCAAGCAAGTTGGCCCTAGGCGCTAAGGATGAGTCCATGGTATTGCTGCCTCAGGTGCCGAGATGGCCCGGTTGCCTGAGCAATGGAGCAGTGGCCCTGGGTGCGCAGAGCATCGCCCCTTAGGGATTCCAGCAAGGGCACATGTGGGAGTCTGACTATCTCCCTGCCTCTCACTTAATTAATAATAGAAGAAAAAAAAAAGAGTGAAGTTGGCTAAAGGTGACTTGATCGTAAAACGATTTTGGAGTCCTCAGTGTCCACACAGGAGCCCTGCCCATCAGAAGCCATCACAGTGACAGTCCTGTTCTTTGACGAGCTCCTGCCACACCTGCTTTTTCTTTCTGTTCAAATGACAGGATGGTGTCCAATTTAACTAATTGCTCCCGGCAGTTAATCTTCTTTTTTGCTGACAAGGGTGTCATAAACCTCATGAGGCTTATGACTGTGCAGAAAGCAGAGTCTCTGGGTCTCCTCTGAGCCTGGATGTGATGCCCGTCCAGATGGGCAGTGTTCTGGGGAGTGGCCTCTCCCGGCCGCCAGCGCAGACCCTCCATCCCACCCTTGCCTGCCCTCGTGGCCCCAAGTCTTGTTTTCTCCGTTCAGGATCCACAGCATGACCCTGCTGAGGTCCTTGGCTCACCGTAACCCCTGACCACACTCACTCTGATATCTGAAGGTGATAAGGACTCGAGGAGCATCCATAGAGAAGGACACAAGCCCAGGAACAAAGTCCCCCACCAGGGCCCAGAGCGGGTGTGTGTCCAGCTGAGACTCTCACGCAGGCTGTTTTTCCGCCAGCCCGAGGCCCCGGCCCCTCCACTGCCATCCAGTGCCCCATGGAGACTGCCTCTGCAGAAACAAAGAAGACGTCATCTGCCCTGGGCTATCTGAGCAGTCCGCCCAGTGTCTTACTAATAAAGAGTGAAGCAGCCCAGAGGATGTCCCCTCAACAACCTTAAGGCAAAAAGAAACTGAGAAAAGCTTGCTTTCCACATTGTACCTGACTAGCAGTGTGCAGCTCACCCTCGGCCGTTTGAGAGGGGAGGGCATTGTACCTTCCTAGTGTGGCCAAGGCATGAGATGACCCTGGTCTGGAGTGGAGCATGGTTGTTCCTGCCCATCCTTGAGAAATCCTGTCCCACAGAGCACTGAGTCGGAGGGGACAGACTCTACACCAGCAGAAGGGAGAACATACGCGATGTCCGATAGTGGGCACGGTGGTGCAGTGGTGGGAAGGGTGTGTCTCCACAGCTGGGGCCGGGAGGCCGCTCAGCCTCCAACACACGTCAGGACTGAGGGAACAGGGGCTGAGAACAGGCTTTGGAGAGAGGGTAGGTCCCACAGAGGCTGGAAATGGAGGGAGTGAGGGACGCAGTGGCTAGCAACAGGAGACTGAACCCCCCCACACACACACACCCCTTTTAAAAGGCTCTCTTGGCTTCCTGTGGGACCAAGGTCCCGGACCCACCAGGGAGGCAGCCTGAGCAGGGCAGCTGAATGTCAGGTCCTGCAAGCCTTCCTCCAACGGCCATGCTCTCAGTTGGCCCAATCCCATCACCAAGTTCTGCTTCTCTTTGGGGATTAACTAAACTCCATTGTCCTTTCTAGACATTTTTTTGTTGTTTTTTTTTTTCTATTTTTCTTAGGACTATATTTCTAGAGCAGTTTTAGGTTTGCAGCAAAGTTGAAAGGAAGGTAAAGGGATTTCTCTTATACCCCCTGCCTCCCCAAATGCACACAGCCTCCCCTATGATCAACAACCCTCACCAGATGGGACATTTGTCATAACTGCTGAACCTATGATGACACATCATCATCACCCAGTTCATAGTTCACAATCACTCTGTGAGTCTGGACAAAGGTATAATGACACACATCCATCGTTATAGTGTCATACAGAGTATTTTTACTGCCCTAAAATTCCTCTGTGATCCATCTCTTCATCCCTCCTGCCCCCAAACCCTGACAATCACTGACCTTTTCTGTCCCCATAGTTTTGCCTTTTCCAGAATGTCATTGAGTTGGAATCATACAGTGTGTTACCTTTTCAGATTGCCCTCTATCATTTACTAATATGCACTTCAGTTCCTCCACATCTTTTCACAGCTTCAGAGCTCATGTGTTTTTAGTGCTGAATAATATTCCATTGTCTGGTTGTACCACAGTTTGCCCAGTCACCTACTGAAAAACATATTTTTTTCTTTTCTTCCCTTTCTTTTCCCTTTCTCTCTCTCTCTCTCTCTCTCTCTCTCTCTTTCTTTCTCTCTCTCTCTCTCTCGCTCTCTTTCTTTTTGAGGGAGAGAGAGATGAGAAGCATCAACTTGTAGTTGTGGCACTTTAGTTGTTCATTGATTGCTTCTCATATACAATCATGCCATGACCAGGGAGCACCAGCCAAGTCAGTGACCTTTTTATCAAGCCAGAGACTTTAGGCTTCAAGCCAGTGACCTTCAGGCTCAAGCCAGCAACCATGGGATTATGTCGATGATCCCACACTCAAGCCAGCCACCTTGCACTCAAGCCAGCGACTTCATGGTTTCAAACCTGGGATCTCAGCATCCCAGGTCAATGCTCTATCCACTCCACTATCACCAGTCAAAAAACATCTTGTTATCTTCCAAGTTTTGGCAATTATGAATAAAGCTTCTGTAAACACTAGTGTGCAGGGTTTTTTGTACACATAAATTTTCAGGTCATCTGGGTAAATACCAAGGAGTGTAATTGCAGGATCATACACAGTAACAGTACATTCAGTTTTATAAGAAACTGCCAACTCTGTTTCTAAGTGGCTGCACCATGTTGCATTCCCACCAGTAGTGAGTGGGAATTCCTGTTGCTCCACATCCTCACCAGTATCTGGTATTGTCAGTGCTTTGGATTTTGCCCATTCTGATAGGTGTATAAGTGGTATCTTGTTGTATGTATTTATTTTTTAGATTATATTTATGATTTTTGGAGAGAGAGGAGAGAGGGAGGGGGAGAGAAGAAGGGGGAGAAGAGGAAAGCATCTACTCATAGTATTTTCTGCCTGTATGTGCCTTGACCAGGCAAGCCCAGGGATTTGAACCGGCAATCTCACTGTTCCAGGTCAACACTTTATCTACTGCATCACCACAGGTCAGGCTTGTTGTGGTTTTAATGTTTATTTCCTTGACGACATATGATATGGAGCATCTTTTTCACATGCTTACTTGCCATCTGTATATCTTCTGTGGAAAGGTGTCTGATCTGTATATCTTCTTTGGTAAGGTGTCTGTCAGGTCTTTGGCCAATTTTTAAATTGGGTTGTTTGTTTTCTTATTGTTAAGTTCTAAGGTTTCATTGTATATTATCAGACTTTTGCAAATGTTTTCTCCCTGTCTCTGGTTTGTCTTCTCATTCTTTTTAAACTATCCTTTGAACAGCAGAAGTTTTTTATTTTAATGAAATCCAGCTTATCAATTATATCTTTTGTGGATCATATCTTTGGCATCAGATCTAAAAAGTCACCTTCATACCCAAGGACATCTAGATTTTCTCCTGTGCTATCATGTAGGAGTTTTTATAGTTTTGTGTTCACAGTTAGGTCTGTGATCCATTTTGAGTTAATTTTGTGAAGGGTGAATGGTCTGTGTCTAGATTCATTTTGTGCATGAAATATCTTTGTTCCATAGTGTTGCTTTTACTCCTTTGTCAAATATCAGTGAATATATTTATGGGATCTGATCCTGGGCTCTATTCTGTTTCATTGATCTATTTATCTGTTACATCACTTACACCACACTATGTTGATTACTGCAACTTTATAGCAAGTCTTGAAGTCGGGTGATGTCAGCCTCCAATTATTTTTTCTTCTTTTTCAATGTGTGTAGGCTGTCCTGGCTCTTTCGCTTCCATATAAACTTTAGATCAGTTTACCCCAATCTATGGATTACACCCTTGGCGACGTTACTGCCCACAAACCCCTGGCCACCTCCCCCAGCCCAGAGCTGCACATGCTGCCACCCCCTCAAAGTATGATCTCAGAAGGCTAAATCCATCTGAACACTTCCTGGAGCAAATCAATGATTAGTAGCACTTTCTTTAGGAATGAATACAAATTTTGCTTTAAAGCCAAACATGAGTGTTGGAGCTCCCTGACCCAGGCCTCGTTTCCCAAGTGGGGTCACTGGACAAGTCTGACACTGCAGAAGGAGGTCTGTGGAGCCAGAGTCCAATGCAGCCAGGCTCAGGTCCTGGTCTGGGCAGGGTGGCCATCTGGGAACAAGTGCTAGGGTCCACAAAGAAGGCACAGCCACACCCTCTTCTTGTTCTGGGGTCCTGGAGCTTCAGCTTGAGGAACGGGGAGCTGAGACAGGAGCGGTGGGACAGAAGGACAAAGGGTCAAAAGGCAGTGGGTGTCCTGCTGGGGTCAAACACTGGACCAGGCATGCAAGCCAGTTCCTGGGGAAGTCTGAGGTTTGTCTGTGGACCCCCGCCCTCCCCCAATCCCATTCATCCCCACTGACCCTTACCCCCACCTGACCGTCTCTCTGTTTGGCCCTATGCACGGGCCTCCCCAGACCCCACCACACACGGGGCTCTTGCTGACACAGAGAGGCAGACAGTCCAGGTCACCACTGGACACCTTCAACTGCCTTTTCTCCTTGGAAATGCCCCTCACTCTTCAGCAGTGCCAGGCCCCATGTGGCTGTCCCCCTGCAGTGCCCCTCCCCCGCCTGCCTGCTCCCTGGTAGGCTGTTCCCTGCACACAGTGTCCCTGGCCCGCACAGCTCAGGTCAGAGCACTCCTCTGAGCAGACCCTGATCTGAGCGGCCAGGCGTAGCCTTGCTGAGCCAAAGGGTCAATTCTTCCCAAGAGGAGAAGCTCCAAGAGCCCAGACCACTCCTGGAGGCTTGTCTCCCTACTCACCACGCCCCGTGTGCTTACAGACATTATTTCTGCTATTATCATTATTAATCAGTATTTTTTATTATTATTATTATTATTATTATTATTATTATTATTATTACTGTGGGTGAAATGATAGTGTGTCTGGGATGGCTTCTAAATCCTCCAAGGGAGGTCGGGGAGGAGGAGACGAGGAGAGGACAGTGTAGCCATGGAGGAGAGGGGCAAGGCCTTGCCGTGAAAGCTGGAGGACAGAAGACTCTGGACCCAGGATTAGGACCCAGAGCTCAGGCCTGGGCTGGGCTTTAGAAATGGGGCGGGAGCTTCTGCTGCCACCAGAGAAGAGATGGTCCCTTGAGGCTAAGACCATGGACAGGCTCAGAATGGGCAGTTCCCCCCATTGCTCTTGTTGCTCTCAGAGGAGAGGCCCAGGGGCTATTTGGGGCAGTCCCTCAAGTGGAGACAGGGAGCACAGGGAGGGCCTGGCCAGCCTGGGGGGTCGGGTCATGCCGCTGCCCAACCCTGAGCCTGAAACCAGAGTGCCAGCAGCTACCTCTGTGTGGAAGTCACTGTTGTGGATGGTGGTCCAAGGCGCCGTCTGCCGTAAATGGCTGCGCAAACATTAATTAGCACGAGTTAATATATAATTCTGCTCACACACACCCCCCTCCCGGTATCTCACCAGTGCCAGCACTATTGTTTGATAAGGATTTAATGAGAAGACGGAAGGGAAGGCGCCTGATAAGAGCCTTCCCTCATTGTGAACAGCACCAAGGTCACGGGATGGGGTGGTCCCAGGAAAGGGCACAGACCCCTCGTGTTCACTGCCCACTCAGGACCATGCCACAGGGAGACCCCTACAATCATCCAGGCCCTGACGCCCCAGTGACATCAGCACCCACCCCACAGGGACTTTGGGGTGACACCTTAGCACACATCTCCATTGAAAGTTTTGGGGGTATTTTACTATTATTTTGTGTTAACACTCACCACAGGCTGCAGCTTTGCTGAGGGGCTTGTCACACAAGTCACCGCAGGCACCGAGGCCATCCTGACTCTCCATGCTTTGCCCCTTGGCGCACAGACAGCAATCCCAGGGAGGCAAGGCCAGGGGGCGGGTGATTTGTAGAGTCATGCATTCCCAGACAGGCAGCTCCCCTCCTGCAAGCAGGTTAAGGTGGCAGGTAGGGCAGAGCACAAGCATTTGGAATTTAAAGCAAGAATATGGCATGTCATAAACTAGGTTCACCTTCCGGGGGATGCCACCACACTGCTGATTCCGGGCCAGCTGCCAGCGGCCAGTAGGAATGGTGACTAAGTACTGATACCTGCTGTTTCCCAGAATATCCTACCAGGGCAGGTGAGGGAACAGCAGGTGGGTGTTGGCCTTCCAAGGGAACCGTGGAATGTATCTCAGGGAAAGGAACAAGTCATGGGCACCTCTCCCTGACCTGCCCTCTGTCTTTGGTCACCCCAGCCACATAGTGAGTGACTGTGCCAAAGCCAGGTAGGAGTCCTTTGCACTGTCGGGGTCACACCTCCACTCTTCTTTCTGGAGAGGCAAGCAGAGCCCCCACATGACCCTCTGGGTGCAGCCTCCTTTCAAATGAGCTAATCTGGAAGGAAAAGTGGACACACTTGCATGTCAGGGGACAATTTATGAGACTAGGCTCCCGGGGGCTCCCCACCAAGGGCCCTGCTCAAATGTAGACACACAGAGGTCATTGTACTGGTCTCGAGGCACACGCATGCGCACACACATGCACACATGCTCACGCATGCACACACACACACACACACACACACAGTTTGGTTTTAAACATCTGATCCTGGTCTCAAGGACAGATTTCTGTACAAATGTTATTGGTGAGTCAGTCTCCTTTGTCTCCTGCACTGTGGGCAGGTGGACAGTGCCAGCTTGGAAACACATTTGGGGCTGGGCAGTGAGGGAGCATATCTGCACCTAACTCCTGCCCCGGTGCAGGCCTCTCCGCCTCCTCCAGCTGACCGCAGCCAGGTCTGGGCTGTGGGCTGGGATCTGCGAAACACTGGGCCAAACCTTCAAGTACATGTGCATTCTCTAGCTGAGCAAAACCATGGCTGCCACATACGATGACATACCAGACCGCACCTCTAGAGCATTAGTGGTTTTCATAACAAGTCGACTGTGATCTTTAGCAAATGTTTAAGTGATCACTCGGCCACCCCGATGCTGGAACAGAGTCAGGAGAAGTATTTCTCCAAATAGAGCCACTCTTGTGCCGGGGTGTGTCTGGGCATCCTGAGGCAACCTCTTCCACGGGCACAGGGGGTGTGGACAGGCTGAGTACTCAGCCAGCTGCAATTCCCTGCACGTCTCTCAAGACCTTCTATGTGATGGGCTCTATGTCAAAGACTCATCAGCCCTTTTTCCCTCCCTGACCCCCTGCCACCGCCCTGAGCCACCTGCCCGCCTCACCATGCAGGCCTTCCCCCTTGGCCCTCTTGCTTCTCCCACTGAGGACTCCAGACTTTGGAGAGAAACCTGGGTGCCCCTCCTGCAATGATGCCATGGAGAGACAGGGAAGCTCCACCCTGAGGCCTGCTAGTGTGTTGTGCCTGGGATGGGACCCTGCACAGCACTTGCTAGCAGAACACTGTTGCCCAGGGCTGTCTGGGCAAATTAGTAAACCAGATCACTATTAGCATCATCACTTTAAAAATAAACCAGCCACTCATCAGTCCCCTTAGAGGGGGGTGAGTATATTTATTCAGGCTAATCTTTGTGCTGGCCCCATGAATGGGCAGTGGCTTCAATGGGACCATCACAAGTGTCCTTCAGTATACATAAAGAGCCCCCTTCTGCACAGGATGGCTAAAAGTTCACACCTGCATTCACTGACCTCAGATGCTGGCATCAAGCTGGTGAGCTGAGTGCTGTTGCCATCACTATATCTGACAGATAAGGTAGTCAGGCACGGAGAGGTTAAATAATTCCTCAAAGGCAACACATCTGGGAAGAGCTGGGGGCAGGATTCCGCCCAGGCCCTTGGGCTGGTGCATGCCACCCACCACACGTGCTACCTCTCAGGGAGAAGGTCCATGGCCAGGGCAATCAAGGCGCAAGGCCCTGGCTCTGTGACCATGTGATCTTCCGCAAACCACTGAGGGTTTCTGCTTCTTTGCTTTAAAATGGGATGTGGAGGCATGCGAAGAGGGTGTCAGTTGGACCTGCTGTGTGGGGTTCCCAGGGGTATCAAATGAAACCAGGGGTGGGGACTTGTGTGGGGTAAGCAGCCGAGCTGTTGTTATTTTTCTGTGTAGCTAATACCTGGTCTCTAAATAGGGAAGTTCAGAGACAGAACAATGAACATATTCATTTGCAGACAAGCATGGAGGATGGTTCCCATATGCAGTGGGGAACCCCGTGGCAGCAGCGCTGCCTGAAAACAGCGGGTGTCGGGTCTCGGCCACACAGTGGACACACGCCTGTGAGAGCAGAGCGTATTCTTTCTCGGGACATTTTCAAAAATGCCAAAGGCTATGTTACATAAAGGAGACCTTGGCCCCAACCCGTATATAAAAATCAGTGGGACTAGCGAATTCCTGTGGCAATGGTCTGCTCAGGTGAGCGGGCGCTGGTCAAGAGCAGGACACGATGCCTTCGAGATGATGTCAGCGCGGCAGAATTACTGAAATAAAACACACAGGCATTTTTATGTGAGGGAAATGGTGAGCAAGCCAACACGCATCTTATTTATGAGGTTGGTGACATTGGTGACCCTGGGCAGGTGATCCAACAGGGGCAAGCCAGTGGGGGGAGTGCTGATGACGGTGGCTGTTCTGCGGGAGGACAGCACGCTTATCCAAAAAAAACACCCTTGTTTTCACAAGCTGAGATGGCAGATGCAGGAGAGATTGATTTTTGAAAATATTATTCTTGAAATCTAAACTTGCAGCTACTGTTTCCTGGCAGCTTGGCTGTTTGGGCACCTTGGCCTCAGGACAGCAGCATCCACCCTAGGGTTTGGCTGAAACCGGTTGAGGAAGCAGATTGGAAGTGAAGAGGAAACACTTGAATTTACATACTGTCCACCCTAGAGTTGGGGGGACGGGAGGAGCATGGGCGTGGCCTCACATCTTCTCACCTTGTACACCCTCTCCCGGGCCACTAACCGGTGATTCAGACTGTGCTGGCTTTCCAATTTTCCTCAGAATTATACTCAATAAAACTGGTGACTCGTTTCTGGAGAGAAGTCCTAGTGCCACCAATCGCATCTCCTTTACAGCCCAGTTGACCTTGGCCCAGTCTGTACCCACAAGTGCCCTCACTGACAGGCCCAGGGCGGGTCCTGCGGCCACCTGCAGGTTCTGTCCTGCAAGATCCCAGAAAGCGTGAGCGAGGATAGGGCTGCAGAGATAAATGCAGTATGGGAGAAGTCTTCTCTGGGAGGGGAGGGGGATGGAGGCCCCAGGGGGCCACAGTTGCATCAGAATGGACCCCTGGGCTTCAGCTGGAGCTGCCTAAACTACAACCCAAAGCTTCAAGCACAGGAGGCCAAGTGGTCTTCCAGGACTGCCTCTTGGGATGACAGGCTCAGTGTCCTTCTCCCTTCCCTCCTTGAGCTAGATGGACCCTGGCATGTGAGAGTCTCAGTCTACATGGTTTCAGCTACCACCCAAAGGGTCCCCATAGAACCTGGGGACAGCACAGCTCACCACACACGGGGCAGGGCAAGGAAAGACAGAGAGGGACTGCAAGGGTAGGCTGTCATGCACAGGCCACCAGCACTCATGTGGGCTGGGGCAAAAACCTGCCATCTCTCAGTGCCTCAGTTTCCCCACTTACTAAAAGCGAGGTGCAGTCCATGGTTTTACTCTCCCTCAATCCTTTCACAATCATTTTACAGATATGGAAACTGAGGCAAGAAAGGTCAAGTGTTCAACCAGGCTCCATGACTCCCCATGAAGCCCCCGTGTCTGGTGAGCTCAGTGTGTAGCGAGTGCCTCGCAGGCCCCAGCGCCACTGCAGATAACCGGGAGCGCAGGCAAAGCACGCCAGGTGGAGCAGACACTGCAGAGCACCTGTCACAGGCCCATGGTGACACCCATGGCAAAAAAGTGGAGTTTTATCTCACTGCCCTTGGAGATAAAAGCTGGTCTTGGTCACAGAGGCCCTGAAGCCCAGGCCTGGTGTTCCCTGGCTGTGGGGCCAGCGAGGCCCCCAGGTGTCTTGGCTGAGAGGTGGCGTCCTGGAGAGGCCCTAGGGTCAGGGTGCCATGAGAACCACTGTATGGAAATCACATGCTGGGCCTAGTGGGGTCTCAGGGCCCCAAGGGGTTGGAGCAGGGAGGGACAGGAGGCAGATGGGGAGTGTCTGTGCACATAGCTCCCGCTGGGTCCCCCTGGCCACGTGGTCTGTGCAGCCTCACCCTCCTGCCTGCTGCCACAGTTCAGGATAGTCCAGTGGGAGTTGCACTGAGAAGACAGAGCAGATCCACCGAGCTTTCCATGCCTGGAATCCAACTCACCCCAGAGTGCAGGGTACCTGCCAGGCAAAGGATGGGTAGTCTGGGTACCACCTCAGGAATGCCCTCCCCTCTGCTCACCCTTCACCAAGGAGGCCAGAGGGCTGAACAGAACCCCCCTCTCCTGGTCCCTTGACTACGGTAAAACGCTGGGGGTCAGGGACCAAGAGGTCTTTCTGGGGTCCTCTTCCTCTGGTGAGGACAGGTTTCTCAAGAATCCTTATTCCTGTGTTTGTGGTATTTCTCATCAAAGCCTGAAGAGACAGGCGTGCTTGTGCAAGTCTGGCCAACACAGGGAGGTCTCCTGGATGAATGTTCTGGACATGTCAGCAGGGCTGGGTTACAGAGACTAGGGGTAGGCCAGAAAGAATCCTACCCCTCCCACACCTGCCCCTCGGGCAGTGTGAAATACTCATGCCCTGTGGTGTCCAGATATTAGGCCTCCCATCCCACCACCATCTCAGGCCTGCCCAGACCCAAGAGGTTTAAAATGGCCCCAGGCACCTAGGTGGTCCCAGGAAATAGCAGTGAAAGAAATTAGATAGGGCAATGGTGTGACTGGGCTGGGGGTCCATCTCCCTCCTGGACACTCATGAATCTCTGCTAGGCCAGCACCCACCTAAGGACTGTAAGGATTGTATGAGGATCTCAGAAGACGGTACAGGCACAGAGCATTCTCACGGAACACAGAGCAAGTTCTTCTGCTCTAAAAGCACCAGGAGAAGGACAGGCCAGAGAGTAAAGGCAAGCGCAGTCATTCCCCATCCCCACCATCCACACCGTCCCCACCATCCTTACCATCTCCAACATCCCCACCATCCTCATCATCACCACCATTCACACCATCCCTACCATTACCACCATCCCCACCATCCACACCATTCCCACTGTCCCTACCATCCCCACCATCCACACCATCCCCACCATCTCCAACATCCCCACCATCTCCAACATCCCCACCATCACCACCATCCCAACCATCCTCACCATCCTCAACATCACCACCATCCCCACCATCCCCACCATCCCCACCATCTCCACCATCCCGACCATCCCCACCATCCCCACCATCTCCAACATCCCCACCATCTCCACCATCCCCACCATCCCCACTATTTCCACCATCCCCACCATCCCCACAATCTCCACCATCTCCACCATCCCCACCATCTCCACCATCCCCACCATCTCCACCATCCTCACCATCCCCAACATCCCCACCATCCACACCATCCCCACCATCTCCACCATCTCCACCATCCCCAACATCTCCACCATCTCCACCATCCCCACCATCTCCACCATCCCCACCATCTCCACCATCTCCACCATCCCCACCATCTCCACCATCCCCACTATCCCCACCATCCTCACCATCTCCACCATTTCCACCATCTCCACCATCCTCACCATCCCCACCATCCCCACCATCCCTACCAATCCTACCATCCCCACCATCTCCACCATCTCCACCATCCCCACCATCCTCACCATCACCACCATCCCCACCATCCCCACCATCCACACCATCCCCCCAAATCTCCACCATCCCCACCATCCACACCATCCCCACCATCTCCACCATCCCCACCATCTCCACCATCCACACCATCCCCCCAAATCTCCACCATCCCCACCATCCACACCATCCCCCCAAATCTCCACCATCCCCACCATCCACACCATCCCCCCAAATCTCCACCATCCCCACCATCCCCACCATCTCCACCATCCCCACCATCCCCACCATCCCCACCATCCCCACCATCTCCACCATCTCCACCATCCCCACCATCCCCACCATCTCCACCATCCCCACCATCCCCACCATCTCCACCATCTCCACCATCCCCACCATCCCCACCATCTCCACCATCTCTACCATCCCACCATCTCCACCATCTCCACCATCTCCACCATCCCTACCATCACCACCATCCCCACCATCTCCACCATCCCCACCTTCCCCACCATCCCCACCATCCCCACCATCCCCACCATCTCCACCATCACCACCATCCACACCATCCCCACCATCCCTACCAATCCTACCATCCCCACCATCTCCACCATCTCCACCATCCCCACCATCCTCACCATCACCACCATCCCCACCATCCCCACCATCCACACCATCCCCCCAAATCTCCACCATCCCCACCATCCACACCATCCCCACCATCTCCACCATCCCACCATCTCCACCATCCCCACCATCCCCACCATCTCCACCATCCCCACCATCTCCACCATCCCCACCATCTCCACCATCCCCACCATCCCCAACATCCCCACCATCCCCACCATCCACACCATCTCCACCATCCCCACCATCCCCACCATCTCCACCATCCCAACCATCCCCACCATCCACACCATCCCCACCATCTCCACCATCACCACCATCCCCACCATCTCCACCATCCTCACCATCCTCACCATCCACACCATCTCCACCATCCCTACCATCCCCACCATCCCCACCATCCCCACCATCTCCACCATCCCCACCATCTCCACCATCCCCACCATCCCCACCATCCACACCATCTCCACCATCCCCACCATCTCCACCATCCCTACCATCCCCACCATCCCCACCATCCCCACCATCTCCACCATCTCCACCATCTCCACCATCTCCACCATCCCTACCATCCCCACCATCCCCACCATCCCCACCATCTCCACCATCCCCACCATCTCCACCATCCCCACCATCCCCACCATCCACACCATCTCCACCATCCCCACCATCTCCACCATCCCCACCATCCCCACCATCTCCACCATCTCCACCATCCCCACCATCTCCACCATCCCCACCATCCCCACCATCCCCACCATCCCCACCATCTCCACCATCCTCACCATCCCCACCATCTTTATCATCTCCACCATCCACACCATCCCCACCATCTCCACCATCCCCACCATCCCCACCATCCACACCATCCCCACCATCTCCACCATCCTCACCATCTCCACCATCCTCACCATCTCCACCATCCTCACCATCTCCACCATTTCCACCATCTCCACCATTCTCACCATCTCCACCATCCTCACCATCCCCACCTTCCTCACCATCCCCACCATCCCCACCATCCCTACCAATCCTACCATCCCCACCATCCCCACCATCCCCACCATCCCCCCCATCCCCACCATCCTCACCATCACCACCATCCACACCATCCCCACCTTCCTCACCATCACCACCACCCTCACTATCATCACATCCACACCATCCTCATCATCCCCACCATCTCCACCATCCCCACCATCCCCACCATCCACACCATCCCCACCATCTCCACCATCCCCCACCATCCCCACCATCCACACCATCCCCACCTTCTTCACCATCACCACCATCACCACCATCCTCACTATCATCACATCCACACCATCCTCACCATCCCCACCATCTCCACCATCCCAACCATCCCTACCATCCCCACCATCCACACCATCCCCACCATCTCCACCATCACCACCATCCCCACCATCTCCACCATCCTCACCATCCTCACCATCCACACCATCCTCACCATCCACACCATCTCCACCATCCCTACCATCCCCACCATCTCCACCATCTCTACCATCCCCACCATCACCACCATCACCACCACCTCCACCATCTCCAGCATCCTCACCATCCTCACCATCCCTACCATCCCCACCATCTCCACCATCCTCTCCATCACCACCATCCACACCATCCCTACCATCCCCACCATGTCCACCATCTCCACCATCCCCACCATCTCCACCATCCTCACCATCCCCACCTTCCTCACCATCCCTACCATCCCTACCATCCCCACCATCCCCACCATCCCCACCATCCCTACCATCCCTACCATCCCCACCATCCCCACCATCTCCACCATCCTCACCATCACCACCATCCACACCATCCCCACCTTCTTCACCATCACCACCATCACCACCATCCTCACTATCATCACATCCACACCATCCTCACCATCCCCACCATGTCCACCATCTCCACCATCCCCACCATCTCCACCATCCTCACCATCCCCACCTTCCTCACCATCCCTACCATCCCTACCATCCCCACCATCCCCACCATCCCCACCATCCCTACCATCCCTACCATCCCCACCATCCCCACCATCTCCACCATCCTCACCATCACCACCATCCACACCATCCCCACCTTCTTCACCATCACCACCATCACCACCATCCTCACTATCATCACATCCACACCATCCTCACCATCCCCACCATCTCCACCATCCCAACCATACCCACCATCCACACCATCTACACCATCCCTACCATCCCCACCATCTCCACCATCCACACCATCCCCACCATCTCCACCGTCTCCACAACCCTCACCATCTCCACCATCCTCACCATCCTCACCATCCTCACCATCTCCACCATCTCCACCATTTCCACCATCTCCACCATCCCCACCATCCCCACCATTCCCAATTCACCATCCTCACCATCCTCACCATCACCACCATCCACACCATCCCTACCATCCCCACCATCTCCACCATCCCCACCATCCCCACCATTCCCAATTCACCATCCTCACCATCCTCACCATCCTCACCATCACCACCATCCACACCATCCCTACCATCCCCACCATCTCCACCATCCCCACCATCCTCACCATCCTCACCATCCTCACCATCCCCACCATCTACCAGGCGTCCCCAAACTACGGCCCGCGGGCCGCAATGTGGCCCCCTGAGGCCATTTATCCAGCCCCCACTGCCCTTCTGGAAGGGGCACCTGTTTCACTGGGAGTCAGTGAGAGGACCACTGTATTTGGCAGCCCTCCAATGGTCTGAGGGACAGTGAACTAGCTCCGTGTGTAAAAATTTTGGAGACCCCTGATACACCATCCCCACTATCCACACCATCTGTACCATCCCCACCATCTCCACCATCCCCACCATCTGCACCATCCACACCATCCTCACCATCCCCACCATCCCCACCATCCTCACCATCCCCACCATCCCCACCATCCCCACCATCTCCACCATCCTCACCTTTCCCACCATCCACACCATCCGCACCATCCCCACCATCCCCACCATCCTCACCTTTACCACCATCCCCACCATCCGCACCATTCCCACCATCCCCACCATCCCCACCATCCCCACCATCCTCACCTTTCCCACCATCCCCACCATCCGCACCATTCCCACCATCCCCACCATCCCCACCATCCCCACCATCCCCACCATCCTCACCTTTCCCACCATCCCCACCATCCGCACCATTCCCACCATCCCCACCATCCCCACCATCCCCACCATCCTCACCTTTCCCACCATCCCCAACATCATCACCATCCCCACCATCCCCACCATCCCCACCATCCCCACCATCCCCACCTTTCCCACCATCCCCAACATCTTCACCATCCCCACCTTTCCCACCATCCACACCATCTTCACCATCCCCACCATCTCCACCATCCCCACCATCCTCACCTTTCCCACCATCCCCAACATCTTCACCATCCCCACCTTTCCTACCATCCCCACCATCTCCACCATCCACACCATCCTCAAAGTCAACATAAGCCAGTGACAAGAGGCTGCTCGTCATTCCTGTGGTTCTCCTGATGAGGGCAGTCAGTTTTGTCCAGTGGCCTGGAGGGAAGAGGCTGTGTGGGGGCAGGGGAAAGCCAGCCTCTTCAGGGACCTTGACTCTGTGCCCGGGACGCAGAGTCCCCCCAGAACTTGTTCTATGCCGGTCAGGTCTTGCATGAGCAACATTCCCATCTGAAAGGCTAATTTGTGCAAATGAGTGTTCTGCTCACCTCTACCTAGGAATTCCTGTACTCACCACACAAGTTACAGACATTCCTCTCTCTGAAAACTTTCCACTGTCAGGTAAGCCTTGCTGGTCCCATTGGAGGGACCACGTGCTTCTCCTCTGGGGTAGCCTGGCTTCCACACTTCTGTTTCCACTTCCGGCACTGTCTTTGGGTTACGGCAGTGGTCTGCAAACTGCAACTCGTGAGCCACATGCGGCTCTTTGGCTTCTTGAGTGTGGCTTTTCCACAAAATACCACGTGCGTGCACTACCTCGATAAGGAATGTACCTATGTATATAGTTTAAGTTTAAAACATCTGGCTCTCCAAAGATATTTCAATCATTGTAATGTGATATTTGGCTCTTTTGATAATGAGTTTGCCAACCACTGCTGTTAAGGCAACATTTCAGGAGGTCGGGGACATTGACACAAAGGTCTGGACAGAGCTTTCTTCACCACAGGCCCTGGGTTCACTGGCTGGGGCTCTTGATCTGCTGTTCTCAGGCTAAGCAAAGCCAGAGCGGAGGGGCTGCAAGTTCTCAGTGGTGGTTTGGGTATTTAGACCCAGTCACTGATTCTGCCTGTGAGTCCTACCAGTGCCCCCGTGGGGTCCTGACTCTACTGGTGAGAATCCCCATAAACAGGACCCAAAGTGGGGGGTGTATGGCAATCACAGCATGCTTCCTAAAGGGGGTCCCATTGTGACATTTCCAGGCCCCCAGAGAGAGCTCTGGCCAACCAGCCATCCCAGCCTCTCACTTGCTGAGGACAGTGAGGGCTCTCCGGGCCGTGCTGCTGGGTGACCGGGTCCTGATTTTGCCAGCATGGTTCCCAGCAGTCCACAGTGGAATCATAACAGATGGAGGTGAAAATAGAGCTTGAAAGGGGCCATGGGACATGCTGCAGCTTGACCTGTCCCTTGGTACACAGCCCCCGCTTGAGCCATGACAGAGGCTGCTGGGGTTCAGCCCTGTTCCCCACTCGCCTGCCCCCTTGATCAAGGAGCCTACGTCTCCTAGGTTCTCCAGCAGCCTGAGGCAGGAAGACTGGAGGGACAGGGCAGGACTGAATGTGTCCCCGTGGCCCCTGCATCTCTGTGCCAGCTCACCCCCTATCTCCTCAGCACCTTCAGGGATGAGGGAACCCAGCCCTCACTTTGAGGCCTCCAGTTCTCTGGAGGCTGCCAATCAGACTTGAACCTTTGATTACATTTAAGAATATAAATAAAAGTACAAATGCACAAAAATGTTAATAGCCAGTTTTCATCACACGTTAGTAGGAGTTCTAAAGTTATTCTCATCAATAAAGTTGCTATTCCTAGGAGAAATCTCTCTGGATTCCTTTCAGGAGAAATGCTATCAGGAGTGAACATGTTAACAAAGCTTCATCTACCTCTGTGAACAGGGGCTACCGGTCTCTCCAGGGACACTGTGCGTCCCCAGGACAGCACTGGCTCCGAGGGTCCTAAATCCTCTGGCATACTCTACAGCCTTAGACAAAGCCCGGCTGTCCTGCTCTCCCTGTCAAGCCATTGCCACCACGTTTCTGGGTGTTTGCTCTGGTACTATTGACCGACAGGTGAGGTGGGGTCCCAGCCAGGCAAGGCCCACGGTGGTTTTCAGGCCCAAGGGGACCACCAGGCCCACCTCTAGTGTCCCCTGCAAGGGTTCTGAAGGCTTTTTCACACAGTGATATGTTGGTTGTATCTCTCCCCATCTGGGAGGTCCAGGGAGCAGGAGACAGGCTAGCATTCCTGCCCTAGGGCATTTCCAGTTTCTAAATGAGGACCCACCCTGGTGCACAGCACAGGTTGCAGATGAGGCCTCTGGGTCCAGCGCAAAGCCCTATTTATGTTCATGCACCACAGTGGGTGGCCACTGGGGGAAAAGTGAGGCTCTTCAATGTAAACAAGAATGTCCCCAAGGCTGGTGAGAGCCTGGGCCCAGGGTCTGTCTCCCATATCAAGTTCTGGTAAGAAATGCCCAGTGACTTCCAGGCATTTTTAGTCCAAAAGAAAACTATGGAAGTTAGAGTAATGGGAGCATCGGAACTCTCCTCTGGAGGGTGAGTTAGTATCGAGTGAATAATTGCCTGATAAATCAGTTCCTTCCTTCTTCAATAGTGTCCATGGAGTCAGAGTGCAAGGGCCTTAGAAGGCAGACACAGTGATGACCAGGGCCCCATAAGTAGGGCCCAGCTCCTGCCTCTATGGTGACTGGCAGGAATTCCATGAGCAGATAGATAGCAGGAGTGAGTGTCATTGTACGCAGGCCCTCCACATGCCCACTCTGAGCGCAAGTCAGCATTCTGAATGATAATTCACTCCTAGCAGGCACAGCCTCGTGGTCCAGACTCTCAGCCTACTGAGGTGGATGGGAACAAAGAGAGGGCAGGCTACTTACAGTGGATGGTGGGGCCAACACTGGGCCACCCCCTCCTGAGTATCTGCTCCCAGCTGCTTCACAACACCCTGGATGAGTCCAGGGATTCTAAGTACCTGAGTGGGTCCTCAGCCAGCACAAAGCCTAGGGTCAGCTGAGGGCTGCTATGTTGTCTTTGTGGGTAAATAAACCCTCCCAGAGGGTGGGCCTTGCAGGGCTGGAGAGGGGGCCAAAAGCAAGTCTTCTGAAAAATGGGCAAATCCACACATGAGCCAGGTCGAAAAGCCCAGTCCAGAAAACCCAAATGTGTCCAGCTAAAACTTATTCCGGAGCTCCTAGGGTGGGATGGGGGTGGGGTGCTCTAGGCTGGGGAAGAAGCTGAGGAGGAGACCTGGATGACCATTCAAGTGTAGGAAACCTCTGCGGTTTCCCAAAAGCTGAATTCTGCATGAGCAGTGACTGAGAATGCAGCTGTGCAAAGCAGTGGACAGGCCTGGATCTCAGGGACATGGGTGAGGCCCCAGTTGTAGTGCTGCCTCCTGGATCCCTCTTCCTCTGTGTCTCCAGGCTCAACTCTGTGTGCTGTCCTCTGACTGCTACGTGCGAGGGTCCATTTCCCATACATTGACGGAGGACATGTCTGTGCTGCACACAGAACCTAGCAGTCCCAGCCAAGCTGGCATAAGAGAAGTGACTATGACAAGGGAGCTCGGAAATTTACAAGGCCCAAAGGAAGAAGAAAACATTCAAGAACAGACATGCGAGTGAATTCACTTTTCATTGAGCAGAGTCTGAGTGAGTGATGGACCAAACAGAGCTAAGTCTGAATCAGTGATGGACAGATGGAGCTGAGTCAGAATGAGTAATGGACCAGATGGAGCTGAGTCTGAGTGAGTGTGAACTAGACGAAGCTGAGTGATGTGATGGACCAGACAAAGCTGGGTCTGAGTGAGTGGTGGGACAGACCGAGCTGTGTCTCTGGCAGGGAAGTGTACACAACCAGAAAGACAAACGTCTGCTACTCATGTAAACAGCAAGAAGTTAACTGCAACATCCAGATCTTAAATATAATATAGATCAGCCATTTGTGTGTTATTAGTTAAGAATAGATGCATGAGGATAAATCATGTCAGACTTGATGAGAAAACAAAAAAATGCACTTTAAATATACTACTCGCAAAAATTAGGGGATCAGAGAATGTGCAGATACTCCAGTACTTTCAGCCTTTTGTATAGTGCCTTTCCACCAATGAAATAAAAGTTGGTTTTGCATCTCATTTACATAATCAGACAACTGTCTGACTTGTCGTTTGCTTTTCTGATGTTCTTGTTTAATAAAAAAAAATCAAGTGCTTCTTTTTTTAATCTCTTCATATTCATCTTGAAATATCCCTTAATTTTTGTGAGCAGTATATAAGAACACCAGTAGGTTGCAAGCAAATGAATGGGAAATTGTAGACCTTACATGCATTTGGCAAAAGAAAATGGCAAAAGAAAGTCTGAATAGTCTTAAATTTATTTAATAAGTTAAAGCCATAACTTAAAATCTTTCTACCTAGAAAACTGTGGAGCCAGCTGGTGGGTTGGCGAGAACCCTACCATAAGAATCTTGTATATCTTATTGTTGGATTTCTTTTCCCCCAGGTGTTTCATAGTTTTTGATGCCGTATAAATAGTATTTTCATGTTAACTTTTATTTTCTAAAACATTTGTTGTAGTGTACAGAAACAAAATGTTGAGTTTGTAGCCAGAAATCTTGCTGACCTAACTCTCCTTAATTCTAATAATTTGTAAGTCTTTTTAGGTGTTACATACATATACACAGGTGACATTTCACATGCTAAGAGCAACTTTGTTCCTTCTTTTCCCATTCTCATAGCTTTTCTTCCTTTCCGTTCACAAGCATGGAGAACAACAGTGAGCAAGGCATCTGGGCCATTCCTTACCTCCGGGAGACAGGTCCCAGTTTCATCAGCGCTGGGCTCACTCTGTGGTTTGTATGTGCTATTTGTCAGTATACACAAACTTGCTTCTGTTCTAAGTTTACTAAGAGTTTTCCTTCTCACATGTTTTGTCGTGAATGGATTTATCATTTTCCCAAAGGCTCTTTCTGCCCCTGTTGGAACATCGTTGAGCTTTCTCCCTTAATCTATTGAAGTGATGACTCACGGAGCAGCTCTTCCAGTATAAAGCCAGCTCCATGCCTGGCACCTTCTCTGCACTTTGCCGGATTCAGCTGGTCCCTTGTGTTTAGAATGCTTCCAGTTGTTGGTGACTGGGCTGGTTTCTGGGCTGGTTGACAGGCCTTGGATGGGGGCAGATGAGGGGACACAGTTTGGTCACTGGCCAATGAGGAGTTCAGTTTGAGGGTCCTTGATGATCATGGTGGAGGTAGGGGGCTGGGGACCACTGCGCAGGCAGGCTGCAGGGCATTTCCAGGGAAGGGGATCCAGCCAGGGGATGTCAGGGGGCATGGCTCATGGAAGGGGTTCCCTCCCAGGATGGGGGTCTTACCTCCATAAAGGAGAGGGAAGTCAAGACACCTTGGAGGAAGGGGAAAGCCTGGCGCCCACCAACGGGTGTGGCAGGGTTAGCAGGACATCATCACAAGGGCAGGTTGTTGAAAAAGGGAGTGATAGAAGTGATTGGGGGAGGGGCTTTCATAGAGCTTAGTGGGGCTGGGGAGTCCCCCTCATGGAGGGTTCCTGGTGTCCCCGAGGGTGGATGGGGACCTAAGCCAGGGACACAAGGGTCAAGACAGGCCCAAGATCCCCTGGACCTCAACTCTACTTCACACTGCCTCACCCACCTGCTGCCAAGCTTCCCACCAGCAGGGCAATATGGAGTAGGAGTGCAATGCCAGCCCCCAGGTGACCCCAGGCCCTGGGGACTCTGTGGCTGAGGTAGCAACATTGGCGCTGCTGCTCAGCCGGAGACCCTACTGCCCCAGACACTTCTTCACCTGTATGCTGGTCACTGGCCTGGGCTGGAGAAGCTTCAGGCTCACCTGAAGCTCCAGGGTCACCACAGACTGACCATGGAAGAGGCTCTGCTCACAATTTATTTTGAGAAATACAGATGTGTTACAGCAATTAGATAAGGAAGGACAAACACTTGCAATGGTGGTCTGCTCCCAGAGTGGCCTGGTGTCTAGGTAGGAACTGGGCATAGCAGGCCCTCAGTTGGATCACTGGTTGGGAGTGAAATAACACTGGGGTCCTTTCCCTCTTGAACAACTAGTGTGTGGCCCCTGGAGCACCGAGGTAGCAGGGTTTTTTTGTTTGTTTGTTTGTTTGTTTTGTTTTGTTTTTGTATTTTTCTGAAGCTGGAAACAGGGAGGCAGTCAGACAGACTCCCGCATGTGCTCGACTGGGATCCACCTGGCACGCCCACCAGGGGGCGATGCTCTGCCCCATCCGGGGCGTCACTCTGTCGCGACCAGAGCCACTCTAGTGCCTGGGGCAGAGGCCATGGAGCCATCCCCAGTGCCCGGGCCATCTTTTGCTCCAATGGAGCCTCGGCTGCAGGAGGGGAAGAGAGAGACAGAGAGGAAGGAGAGGGGGAGGGGTGGAGAAGCAGATGGGCACCTCTCCTGTGTGCCCTGGCCAGGAATCAAACCCGGGACTTCTGCAAACCAGGCCGACGCTCTACCACTAAGCCAACCGGCCAGGGCCAGAGGTCACTGTTTTAGTCCTGGTCCTAGGCTTGATCACAGGGTCACTGGTTCAAGCCCCGGTCACGGCATATATGAGAAGCAATCAGTGAGTGTGCAGCTAAGTGAACAACAAGTAGATGCTTCTCTCTCTCTTTCTCTCTCCTTCCCCTCCTCCCTTCCTCTCTCTCTTTCTCTCAAAAAATAAAAAGTTAGTGGGTGAATTTTTGGGTTTAAAAATAAAATTTGAAGATAGGTGGTGAATGCCTGCGTTTGTGGCCTTAAACATTTTAAAGTTACATGAAAACTTAACTTTCATTTCTTGCATATTGTCAGCAAAACCATAAATAGATTCTAAAAGTTTTGTCTCTTTATTCACAAGATGTTTGTCACAAGCCATGTGAATGAAATCCATAAGCAGAAATTAGCATGATGAACTAGATACAATGTTTTCCACTTTCATTTTCTTAATTTAGAATTTCAGAAGCTCATGGCAGGTTAGATAAATTGTAGTCCTTCTTGGACTGATTACTTTAATTATTTTAACATTTTTGAGTCAGTCATGTGGTCATGGCATCTCCACATGTGCTATGGGCTGAATGTTTGCGTGCTCCCCAATCCATATGCTGAAGCTGGAGTACCCACTGTATTTGGAAGTGGGGCCTTTGGGAGGCAATTAAGGTTAAGTGAGTTCACAAGGATGGGGCCTTAACCCAATAAATAGGGTTGGTACCCTTATAAGAAGAGGATAAGAAGAGATCTCCCTCCCTATCCTCCCCTCATACCTGCACCCTGAGGAAAGGCCACGTGAGGATATAGTAGTTGTCACCAAAACTGGAAGAAGCTCTTACCAGAATCAGAACCTGGTCCAAAACTTGATCCAAAACTAAAACAATGTGTGCAAGCAAACCCACAGGTGATCCTCACTACTGGGGAGCGGAGAGTAGGCAGGTCTGCAGTGCTGCTCAGCTCTGCCTGATGGCCGTGGTAAGGCGGCTGTCAGATCATCACACACCCACAGGACCCTGAGAGTATCACACACACAAACAAACCCAGGCCTCTGGCTACATTTGGGCACATGGCCATTTGGATTGTGCACTGTATGTTCATAATGGAAACCCTGGAGTGTGGAGTGGTGGTGGGATGTTGCAGCCCTGCTTAAAAAACCACAGCCCTGTTGGGGGAAAAGAGGCCGTGGGGGCTGCCCATCCACCCTGCGGCCCCAGTCCTCATCGAGGGGGTCTCTATGGAGAAGTGGGTCAATGCGTAGGTGGTGTGTCAGGAGGAATGGGGCAGTGCACACACTCCCCACCCACCTAAACTGACTTCTGCTGTGAGGGCGGCTGGTATCGTCACCACTGCATCATTCTCAGCCACGGGCTGAGCAACATCTTCTGTCCCGCAACCTTCCAGCCATCTGGACAAAGGTGTTCATTTTACATGTCCCCAAAGATTCCCGCAAACAGCCTGCTTCTCACGGGAACTTGCCTCCCTGTGCGGTCACACCGTGCTCCCACCATGCCATAGCAGGGGCTTGCTTCCTTTCAACTCTCCTTTGCTTTAGGAAGCCAGTGGCCACCTCTGCCGCACACCATTCAATGTCCAATGACCAGCATCAGCCTTCACTCTGAGTCTGAGAGTGCATGCTACAGTGCTCTGCTCCTCTGCCCTTTGAACTGGGTCTCAGAAGCAACTGCTCCAGGAGAAATGTCGTGAGCTCTTGGGATAGGCTCTGGTAAAAAAATAATAAAAAATAAAAAATACGAGAGTAGCATGGCCAGAGGGTCACTGGGCATCACAGTACATGCCGTCTGGTGAGCATTTGGCCTTCCTGTGGAATGAAAGTGCATCGTTTTTAAAGAGAATACGCTTGTTAAGGCTTCACCCAGGAGCCACGAGAAAGGACAAGAAGGATGTCTGGGTTGTAGGTAATATGATCATGTCCAGCTGTCTCTACATCTGGGACAGGAAGCTGAAAAATGGAGCTGGGAACAGAAGCAGGTGTAGTACGGACAGGCTTGAGCTGGGAGTGACTACCACTCACCCTGGACCATCAAGCAGAGCCATCCTGGCAGCCACCAGTCTCACACTCCCATTGCCAGGTGCTGTGGACCAGATCCTGTGCTCAGCTCAATCCAGCTTCGCCGCCCCCCATGCGCAAAACAACCCTTGAGATGGGCCTTTCTCTCCCAACAAAGACCCCTGTGCTACTACAGAGGCCCTTAGCACTGGCAAGTCCTCCCAGACCCAGCGTCCTCCCAGTGGTCACCCAGCTTCACTCGCCATTTAGCACCCATCCATGCAGCCAAGTGAGCATGATTTGAATTTACTCTCTTTCCACTACATGACTGATGGCCACCTCTCATCAGTAAGGACGTCGGGAGAGAACTCAAGGAGTGAAGTCCTCCAGTTCAGTAGTGCCCTCCCCACCTCCTGAGATGCCAACATATACTCAGACTTTAAAGGATATGCCTTTTCACCCCTCTGTTGATCCATTGTCCGTCCATCTAACCAATGTCTCCTGAGTGCTCCTGTGTGCCAGGCACCATTTCAGGCACCGAGGATGCAGCCACAAGCCTGGTGGGCTTTGTGTAGCCCCTCACTCGGGGACAGACGTTCCCATGGAGAGGCCAGACAGTCAACAGGCCAATCGAGTGGACAGCTTGTGGGAAGCCTGGAAGGCATGGAGGAACATGAGCAGAGGTGGAGGGGGGAGCTGAGAGACCAACGAATGGGACAAAAAGGTGACATTGGAGCAAAGACCTTCCAGAGCTAAGGGAGCCTGGGAGCAGAGCTCCCCAGAAGGGAGGAGCCTCTGGCAGGCGGAGGCTGGGAGGAGGTTAGGGGCCTGAGTCATGAGAGTTCCCCTTAGTTGGAGGGTCCAATAGGAGGGCAGGGCCAAGCAGTTGAAGGGGGTATCTTTGCAGCAGTGGGGGTGGCCAGAGGTGCTAAGCAGTGGCTGGTCCCCATTGTATTTTGCAGGTAGAGTGCCCGGGTTTGTTGAGATGGAAACAGTGGAAGCTGAGGAAGTCAGGTATGCCTCCTAGGTTTGGGGCTGAACAGGAGACAAGGCTGCTCCAGTGAGGGTGCAGGGTGGGTTTGGAGAGGAAATGTGAGGTGCCTTTGCATGTGGAATCTGAGGTGTCCAGCTGAGCCATCTGCAGATTCAGTGCAGGCAGCAGGAGCTTGAGGGCAGAAGCTCCTGACCCCCACGTCGGTCTGAAGCCCACCCTGTGGTATAACGGGCATTTAACATCTGATGCTAGAGGTCTGAGCAGTGCTGCTGGGCTCAGGTGGGGAGGAGGACGAGGGACGGGTCTCTCACAGAAGAAACAGGGGCGATGCCTGGAGAAGGGCAGCGACTTAGATTCTGCACCCCATGGTTGCGGGGTGGGGGAAGGGCTCTAGTTTCTGACAAGTTGTTGGATTTTGTTATGCATGTTCCTGAGGAAGACAGCACGAGGTTGGGGCCCTAGGTCGTGCGTTTATGGAGGAGAGGCTTTGGGGCCAGTGTGCCCACAAGTGGCCTCAGACAACTTCAGGAGCTGAATGAACGACACCGAGGGGCACCCGAAGCACTCACTGAGCGCACACCACCCGTCAGCCAAGCGGGCAGGGACCCCCAGCCCCCGGCGCTGCGTTCCGCCCCCAAGGGAGGTGGCACCCATTGCCCAGCGATGGCGCGTACCTCCCGGCCTGTGCCCTGTGGCCCTGGGCTCCAAGAGAGGGCGGGAGTGCGCAGAGCGGAGAATGTGCAGGCCAGTGAGGGAGGGGGACAAGGGGGACCGGGTGCGCGGGTGTGGGAAGGTCAGGTCAAGGGGCTGGTCAGGCCGGAGGTGGGCGTGCCGAGAACGCGCTACGGTGTCTGCGCTCTCCGGTGCGCAGCGGGGGCGGGAAGGCCCCGCCCCCCGGGGCGGCGGGATTAAAGGCCACCCCGGCGGGCGGGGACCGAGACAGCAGCCCTCACCCGCAGTGCTCTCGGCTGCGCTCCGCCCAACGCTAGTCCTGCCGGCCGGCAAGTCCGGCGGCCCCGGCGCAGCGCGTTCCGCAGAGCGCAGCCGGACTCCCACGACATGAGCATCAAGAGAGGGCACTAATCTGTGGCGACGATGTCACGGTTCGGGGCCTCAGGTCCTGGTTGGGGGCTTCTGCTGGCGCTGCTGCTGGCGCTGGGAGAGCTGCCGCAGGCGCGGGCCATCGAGAAGGACCCTAGCCAAACTTCAAGCCAGGGCTTCCAGGTGGTCACCTTCAAATGGCACCACGTCCAGGACCCATACATCATAGCGCTCTGGATACTCGTGGCTAGTGTGGCCAAGATCGGTAAGCGACCCCGGGTCGGACGGTAGTGGAGTTCTAACTTCGCCGCGACTTTCCTTGCATCGATCTCGTCTACGACCCCATGGACAGAGCGAGGCGCCCGCCTCCCTCCGGGTCTGTGCCGGGTCCACGGTCTTCCCTGTGAAGGGGGCGCGTCCAGCATCGGATGCCCCGGAGGTCGGTCCAAGAGCACCGCGCCCAGGCCCTGGGAATCAGCCCTTGGGGTCAAGCAGGGCGAGGCTCAGCGGCTGCGAGCCTGGCCGGACCCGGAGCGGCCTTGCTGGTCACCGATTCTGCCGGGCAGGTGCAGTCTCGGAAGCCCGCGCGCTCCGGGCTCCCCGGGCCCCGCGTTGGGGACTCAGTTTGCCCATCCAGGCCTGCGTGCCGCGTGCGGCTCTGCTCCTGCGCCCGGTTTTCTGTCTGTCGGGCTCCTGGGGCTCGTTCCTGCCCTGAGAGAGGGAATGCACTTGCCATCAAGCACTGAAGTGATACTTTGTTCCCAGAGCAGAAGGGAAGACGGTGCCACTTAAAATTAAACCCAGTAAATTTCTATTTGTAGGAGCGATTTTCCCATTGAGAGTGTTTCTCTTTTTAAAACCCCTGTCAGTTTTCTCCTAATTTGCTCCAGAGAACCAGCAAAGTGGGGATTGCCCTTACTCCTGGGCAAGGTGATGGGAAGGTCAGCTTCCCTCAGAGCTTAGAAGGACTAAGGTGTCTAAGTGTTGGTGAACACCGGGGAGGTCTTAGTTGAGGTGGTGGAACTGTGAAAGCATTTGTAACTTAACTTGAGGGGACCCGAGGGAGAACCCATTGAGAGGTGGTGTGAGGTCCCCTTCGTCCGCCGACCCCCCACAGAACAGTAGGTGGCAGGGACAGATCACCAATGATTTTGGAATGGGAAGGGGCATGGCAAAGAGAAGAGGGCCCCTTCTGGCACCTTGGGGAGTACTGACGCCCTGGGCAGGACAGGAGGGACAGATTTGGGGCAAGACCTCAGAGGACTTTGGACCTGGAGCTGGGGGGTATCTGGCAGAGTCCGGTTGCAGCTTGTTTTCCCTTCACTTCCTGCTTGTGCCAATGGCCTCCCTTGACATCCCTCTCACGTCTGCTCTTAGAAACTCTCTGGATCCCTCTGCCTCCTCCCTCCTTGTTCCTGGTGTGTGTGCAGCACCTTGGCCCTGCCTGCCTGGTCACCTTGTTTACTTTGCTCCCCACTGGGCTTTCCAGTGGGGGTTGGGGTTGTGATGTCAGGAGTGAAATGTGAGCACTAAGAGGGGGGTCTCATGCTGTGTCTCTGACAGATGCCTCTGCCATGGGGAGACCACTGACACTGGTCACGCCCAATGTGACATTTACTGAGCAAATCCAGACAGACTCAACCTGAGGCTCTGGGCGCATCCTGCACTGATATTCATACTGCCCACCTAAGAACTACATGTTTCTGAGTCAGAGTGTGTGTATATGTGTGTGTGTGTGGGGGGGGGTGTCTCTTCCTCTGCCACCTCTTTTCTCTGTGAAACTGCCACAAGGGTAATGACGTGTGCAGGATGGCCCCGCAACACTCTGGGAGGCGCGGCACCCCTGTTGTGCAATCAGACGTGCACTATCTGTCTGGTCCCAGTATCTGCACAGGTATGGAGCCTGGCGTATGAAAATCCAGTGACAACCATTAGGACACTAGCTGGTCAGCCTTGAGTGGGGCTGGGGGCACTGGGAGGGCAGCACTGACCGAGAAATTTGTTACTGGCCCAAGAAGAGCCATGGCCTGCAGGTCTGTGAGCCCTCGAACCATCGGAAGAGGGCCTTCTCTGGATGGAGCCACCCACTCCAGCAGCTCCAGCTTCCTCTCATGGGCAGGGCAGAATGTGTTTTCCTGCCAGCTCTCACCATTTAAAAAGGCTCACCTTAACAGCACCACACCCCATATGTTGCTGTAATCCTGGCAGGCTGGGGGTGGGGGGCTCTCAGGAGGATCCCAGAGAGAAGACCCATGGCGCCGACCAAGCATTCCTGGAGTGCCCTCTGGCCCGGCTAGGCCTTGCCCCATCCCTGCCCACACAGTTATTCTGTATTTGGAGGCTCCTGCTACAGGGGCATCAGGGCCTCGTCCATGGATAGGCAGCCCTGCAGACTCTCAGTCTCTCCATCTTAGAAAGTAAGCTAGGACTCTCCCCACGCCCACGCCTCTCCCATCCTTGCTCCCTCTCTGTCCTTCCTTGTGCCCCCATAATTCTATCCCCTGGGACCCACTGTACTGACCTTCCCTAGGTCCCCAAGCTCCTCTTCATGGCTCAGCATGGGCCTCACATGACCCCACTCTTTTCCCCAGGCACAGGAGTGCTCCCACCCCTACTGTCTTGTCCTGTCCCCATGTCTAAGGCTGCTGTTCTCTCCACCTTGGGGCCTGTTCCTGGGCCTGGCCCCAGGCCTACCCTAGTCCACTCTCCCTGCACTGTCCCACGCCCAGCACCTCCTGGTACTGGCTTGGTGCCAGGGCCCCATCTCTAGCCCGGGGTTCCCTATAAGTGCATCAGGTAATCAGGCATCTCGGCACAGACATCTCCCCACACTTCAGATGGACCCCCCACACACACACACACACACTTCTTGGCTCTCTAGGCTCAACACCAAAGCTTAACAAATAAGCGGGACCCACTGCTCACACTTAGCCCCACAAACCAAGAGTCAGCTTGAGCCAGTCACCTCATCCTCATGGTCCAGACTCACTCCCGACCAGACCCTGCTGTGCTCCAGGCCCTCCATGACTTGGGCCCCACCCTCTACTGTGCTCTCTGCAGTGAAAAGCAGAGCTCTGACCCGATTACTGCTGGACTAAGCCAGGGGCTTCCCACTGCCCAGCCCTCTGCATGTGTGTTCCCCTGTCCCTGAAATTCTGGACGTACAGTTAGGACCTGACTCAGGGAGCAGGCTTCCACAGACATCTCCTTTCCTGTGCAGCCATCCCTAGTGCCCATCACTCAAACCCCTAAAGACCACTCACACCCATGCCTTCACCTGACTGGAGGCTGCATGGCTGTGGGTCCAGCCTGTGCACAGATGAGGGACGTGTTTGGATCATAGTACACTTCCTGCTGCCCTGCAGTCCAGGGTTCACACTTGTGAAGTTACTTGGCCCCTGTCATCATTTAAAATGGTCAGGGATCATCTAGACTATTTGAGTCTCAAGTTATAGGAACAGGAAAGCTGGATTGATAATGATTTCCAAACATTTGTTGTGCCTCACACATGGTTCTCAGTTCTCAGCCACATATGCTCCTTGTGTTGGAAAGGTTAGACTGTGGGAGAAACAAGGTACAGGGACCATGAGACACAGGCTGTAACTCATGCACATGTTTCGAGGCGGCTTCTCTGCTCAATGGCTAGGAACAGAGAGCAGTGGAGAGTAGGATCCTGGACTGGGTTCTGCCACTTCACAATGCAAGGAGCAGGTGTGCCTGCTGTGCCCATAGATGCCTGAGACCCCATGTCTGCAAGCTCCCTACATGTATACATTTGGGCTTATTAGTCAGGTAGAGAATGAGATTGAAGATCCTTACACAATGGGATGGTGTCTACCCCTGGGTGGATGGGAGGCTTCCTCTAGAGCAGTGGTCCCCAACCTTTTTTGGGCCACGGACCAGTTTAATGTCAGAAAATATTTTCACGGACCGGCCTTTAGGGTGGGACGGATAAATGTATCACGTGACCGAGACAAGCGTCAACAGTGAGTCTTAGATGGATGTAACAGAGGGAATCTGGTCATTTTTTAAAAATAAAACATCGTTCAGACTTAAATATAAATAAAATGGAAATAATGTAAGTTATTTATTCTTTCTCTGCGGACCGGTACCAAATGGCCCACGGACCAGTACCGGTCCGCGGCCCCGGGGGTTGGGGGCCACTGCTCTAGATCAGCCTGGAACCCTGGGACATGTGCTTCCCTGAGGGTCCCAAGTCTATAGCTGCCCACACCAGGGTCATTTTGGACCTTGGATCAGGCCAGGCTTTCTCTCTCTAATAGTGTTTTCAGTCCTCAGGCCTCCCCTGGCTGTGTGGCTTCTGTCTAAACACCCTGCCTAATAATGGATTTCTCTGAGGTATAGCTATTGGGCACTGGGCGTCTGCCCTGACCATGTTCCGGCTGTGGGGAAGGCTTGGGGTAGTATTTACCTCCTGGGGTTAATTCCATGTGCTCTGGGCCCCTGGCTGCACCTGACCCCTGTGCTGCTCTTTCCTCTGGGCTCCTGAGCACCCCCTGCCATACTCTCCTCCCTGCACCTACTGAATTTCCCTTGTTTCTCTGAAGGTAACACATGAGAGGATCTGGAGGAAAAGGATGGCCTAGAAGGACAGAGCGACCAGCAAGAGTTCCCAATGAACCTTATCCTACCAAGAGTAAACAAAGTCAGTGGGCCCTAGCAGACCCCAGCCCTGACAGGACAGATGGAGTTAGAGGACGCATCATCCGAGGCCTGGAACCAGGGACTCTCCCAAGAGTCTACAGGAGGGAGGGTTCCATGCTGGAGGTATAAAGTCTCCTTTCTCAGGAACTGCCCATGGGAGAATTAGCCCCTGGCTGTAAAATAATCCATGGGCATTTGGAGCTAAAGTATTCCTCTGGAATATACTGAGGAAGGGGACAAAGGTCGGGAAGTACGATAGCACCCAGTCCTGCCTGCTCCGTGGAGGGGACTCCCCAGGGAGTCTTCCACCTGGGCCAGCTTCCCGTAAGTGTCCAGGAAACACTCACTACCTGTTCCCAAGACATCAAGCCCTTCTTTGGAGTCTGGCCCTAGGTCAGCCTCGGCACACACAGGTTCTGTGACGTGAATGTAGGAGTTTGCTGAAATTTATTTCTGGGCTCTTTAATCTGGCTTTCAGTCAGTCTCACATTTTCTTTCTTCACAGATGTATCAGCCCCCCGTCCCCCAGCTCTGGCACCTCCAGAAAGGTTCTACTCTTTCCTAGTTGGATGGAGGCGGGTTTTCCTGCCACGGGTGCAGAGGCCTTCGTCATGTGCTCCCCAGGAGCCAGGGAGTGTTTAAAGTTGGAGTTTCCATCCACACATCCTTTCTCCAGTGTCTCCCCACTCCATTTCAGCAGCAACTTCTACCAGGAGATGTGCTCCCAGAGAGGGTGGGGTGCTCCGGGTATGACGAAGGAGGCCAGCCAAGGTCAGGGCCAGCCAAGGTCAGGGCCAGCTCTCCTCAGCTCCTCCACCTGCCCTACCCTGGCAGGTGTTGTGAGTTTCTCTCAAAGAAGGGGCTTTCTGGCTCTGCCCCGGCCGGGGTGCTGTAACAGGCTGCTCCCAGGACCAGCATGCCCATGGCTCTGAGTCTGGCAACTGGCAGCTCTCTGGTGTTGGGTCTCAGACACCAGGCCTTGGGGTGCTGGGTACTGGGGTGTTGGATCTCAGGTACCAGGTGTTGGTGTACCAGGTCTCAGGCAACATGTCTTGTTGGGCACAGGCTCTAAGTAGAGCCTATTTCCCCACCCCTCAGCATTAGAGCCCAGACTGGGTGCTTTCCTGCCTGAGCCGTGCTAGGCACAGTGGGTCCCAGTCTCCTGCGCTAGGAAAAGCTTCAAGGAGGCTGAAGGGTTTTCCTAGTGTTTGGGTCCGAGGTTTGCTCAACTGGGGCAGGTTGCTGCCCCCACCTGTGCCTGTACCTTGCTCATCCTCTGACTTCAGCCCTTCTGAGCTCCCACCTTTATTCCTGACCTCATGCACTTATTTCCAGCCCTTCCCTATCTCCTCATAGCTTTATCTTCTATCTCCCTCCTCCTGTCCCTGTTCCGGCTGAGGAGAGAGCAGCGCTGGGTGAGTCCAGGTGCCTGCAGTGCCCTCCCCACCCAGCCCTCTTGCACTGCCCAGCAGGTTGGGGTGGCGAGCTCCAGGGGCATGTGGGCTTGGGCTGGGGGATTGCATGGCAGCTTCCCATCCACCCCACTGTCACCCTGCGCAATGGCTTTCCTTGGCTTTACCTGAAGCTCAGATTCTGCACACACACCCCTACACACACACACACACACACACACACACACACACACACACACTGCCCAGACAGGCAGTTCGCCATCGTGCTGAGCCCCACCTACCTGGGATCTCTCCTGCCCCACCTCTTCTGAGCTCAGAACCCTCTACCCCCCTACCCCCAGCTCCCGAGGATCCCTCCACAACCAGGACAGTGCTACAAAGGCAGGGACTGTGTCCTTCTGTTCCTGCTGTGTCCCCCAAACCCGGAGCCTTTGCCACCCCCAGCAGTGCTCCTGCACATCTGCTTGTGCAGAGGTGATGAATGAATGAATGAATGAATGAATGTTCTGATGAATGTCAGCTTCTCACCTGTCTATAAGATTTCAACAAACCGTTCAGATGCTAGGCCTGGGAAGTGGCTACATAAGCTTCTCAAGCAAATTTTTTTCCTCCAAATTGCCACACAGCCTTGGTGAGCTGAGCGGCACACCCTATGACAACACCCTCCAGGCAGGCAGACCATTGACAAGCAGCGCCAGCATCAGCTCAGAGCACCGTGGGTGTGTTGGCATTCAGGGTGGGGAGCAGCATCACTCCACAGAGAACTTGCCTGGGTGGGCCGGGTCTCCGGGAGTCGGCACGTCCATCCATGTAAGTCTTAAGTGCCCTCTACCACAGGCTGCAATCTGCTGCCCTGTTTGCATCACCATCAGACATTCTGAAACAAGACAGAATGAATCTGCCAGGTCCTGACATGTTGGCGTCTAGAGACACAGGCACCTGCACAGGTCTTGGCTCATGCACCCTCCTGGGATGCAGCCTGGAACTTGGGTTCCAGGCAGGCTGACCACTTCAGTACAGTGCCGATTCTTTGGGGCTTGAACAGTTTGATTTATCAATGCAATTCAAAATGCTTGAGCTTTTAGCAGCCACAGCTCTGGGAACTAGATGAGCTCTTACCAGTGTGAATTTAACAAATGCTAGTGTCGCTATCTGCCGGGCATTGTTGTAGGCCAGGAGGCAACTTGGAGCAAAACAGGCCCGAACCTTGGAGGGTAGCATTCCTGTGCAGGAACAGACAGACACGGTCATGCCACGGGATAATGGCGTGAAATGCATTAGTGAACAAATGACAGGAGGAGTGAGCCCTGTGGGTGAGGGGGGAAAACATTTTCAGGGGTGGAACAGCCAGTGCAAAGGCCTGCAATGGGCGTGTGTGGGTGTGTCTGAGGAGCAACTTGGAGGACCACCAGGGGACAGGTGGGAAGTGAGGTCAAAGGGGACAGGGAAGTGGGGCCGTGAGGGCTTCTGAGCCTGGGAGAACTTGACCCTAATGGGAGAAATAAGACACCAGGGAGGGATGAGGGTCACCTCATCAGCCCATAAGCTGAGCTACCCCAATGTGATTTGTAATGTGGCAAAACCACTCTGATTGTATACGTTCTTTCCAATAACACTTTCAGAATAAACAAGTGAGAAAACCAGTGCGTATGTGTGCTAGGGTCTGGTCAGAGGTGCAGGATCTTTCCTGAGGAGCTGCTGATGGCCCAGGTGAGACAAGGCCCACCAGGCTGTGGTTTGGGCCTCTGTGCCTCCAGCATCCCAGGAGGGCACAGGCCTGGGAGGAAGGAGGGTACATGGTGCCCAGCTCTGTCAGACCCGAGCTGCATGCAGGGGTGGTGTCTACATACAGTGACCACTGGCAGCACCAGGGCTGTGGGACCCTGTGGCTAACCCCTGGGCAGCACCGGAGCAGGGGCAGTGCTGAAGTGGCCATTCTTCAGGTCATGGAAGGCAAGGCACGTGGGCGGGCCCAGGGTCCTTCTCTGGAGTTGATTGTGTCTCAAGTCTATACATCTATAACCCAGGTATTCATTCAGTTCTAGAAAGAGGTGAGAGCCCCATGGTTTACTGGGTGAGGGGTCAGATGGTGGACAGGTGCAGGCTTCCCTTTGGGGGGGCAGTCAAGATGGGCCTCAGAGGACAAGAGAGGGCTGGGCTGAGTGAGAAAGGCTCAGAGGAAGAATGCTCAGACAGAAACACCAGCCCAGGGGGCCCCGGTGAGTGGGGGGCCAGGCTATTTGGGCTGTAGTGGTAGGTGGTCAGATCCTGAAGATGGAGATGGGGGACAAGGAGAGGTTGAGCCAACTTGTCTCTCAGGCACCCCCCCCCCCCCAGTAGAAGGCTCTGCTTCAGGCACAGACATGGCGCCTGCAGACACACCAGTGTCAGCTCCAGGAAGGTGTCCTGTGAACCGTTCTGGCCCCAGCCTCCAGGCTCCAGCCTCTGGGGGCAGAGGTAGACCAGCTCCCATCAGGGCCAAACCGGAGAAGGGCAGGGCTGCTGGGGGAGGGTCGGGCTCTGTGTCTTCCCTTCGCGGACCCACCACCTGCCGAGCTGTCATGCCAAAGTCCAACCAGGTTTGAGTTCTCAGCTGGAAAGGGCTTTCTTGCAAAGGCAGGATGGGAAAGCTGGAAGTGCCCGTTTCTAACTGCTTTTGGAACAATGTAAAGGGTGGGAACCACCAGCTCAGGGGCTCTTGTTCTTCTTGGATTTAGTCAGCCCCAGTTTTGGGGTGCAATAAGCACAGTGCTCTGACCTCTCCCTCATGCTCTCCCTTAGAACTTGGCCCCCATGTGCTAGGCACTTAGCACAGTTCCCCTCCCGCCACCGCTTGCTATATAGACATGCATGTGAACAGGGCAGCACCACCAGGGAGGCCCGCGTCTGTGCATTTCCATGTGTGTGTCCATGTGTGGCTGTACATGTGTGTGCACGTGTGCGTGTATGTGCACATGTGCATGTGTGCACTGGTTTTTGTGGGGCTGAGGGTTTCAGTCTGCGGCACTAAGATTTATTCCCCATGTGTCCCTAAATGCTGGGCCTGGGTTTGAATCCTGGCTCTGTCACTCCCTGGATCCGTGGGACCCTCAGTTACCTCTGTGGCACCAACACTTCCTGGGGGAGGTCAGTAAGGAGTGGGTGAAATTTGGGCCAGACAGATGGTGGCAGGCGCTGAGGGGATATCCGCCTAACTATTGAGTTCTTGTCACCCCCACACGCATCTGATGGGGTGTTGGCGTGGTTGCTGTGGAACCCTGGACACGGGGTCACCAGGGAGATTCTCTGGACCCAGCCTAATGGGAAAAGCTGGGTTCTCAGGGGAATAGGCTATAGACAAGCCTGGGGGTTCAAGAAGAGGCTGAAGCCACCCCTTGGCCGTCCCTTGGCTGCGCCCGTTGGAGGCTTGGTGCACTGAAAGTATGTTGTGGGGTCACAAAGACCTTCCCAGCACCCCCAGGGCAGAGCCCTAGAGCAGGCCTGTACAGGGTGCTCAACACCAGTGTACCAGAGAGGCCTCAGTCTCCTGCTACTTCCCAAAGGCCAACTCAGAGGCTAGGCTCCCTGAAGGCAGATGTCAGTCTGTGGTGACAGCCGTCACTCAATAACTGAGCAGAATATGCCATTGAGTGCACATTCTGAAGCAAAACCACACTTCCTTGTATGGAATTGTTGCCCATTTCCATGTCTTGCTTCTTCAGCCAAGAATCTGGATGAGAAACCAACTGCCCACATCGCCTGGGGCAGCAGCTAGAAGCCTGATGGGACCAGCAGAGCTTGGCCTGTTTAGTTGCCTGGGGGCAGCTTCAGCCATCTCAGATCAGAGCTTAGGGGGTTGAGGCTGGGCCAGGACCCCAGCTCATAGATCTCCTGGGGGGAAGCAGGAAGGAAGAGGCTGGTCATTGTCCCCAAGTTGATATCACTCTACCTGCAACTTCATGGAATTTGAGGACTCTTCAGGGCCTCCCACACCATGACTCCTACCTGGTTTGTGGCTGCCTCTGAGAGAACTCGTGGTCACCTTGTGCAAGGGCAGGCTGCTGTCCCCTCTGGATCTCGGTCTCCACAGCAGGAGTGTGACCACCAGCAGCACCTCTCTCCGGTGTGGCTGTGAGGGTGGACTCAAGCAGGTGAATGAGTGCACAGAAAGTACAAGGGGCCTGACTAGGCGGTGGCGCAGTGGATAGAGTGTCGTACTGGGATGCGGAGGACCCAGGTTTGAGATCCCAAGGTTGTCAGCTTGAACGCGGGCTCATCTGGTTTGAGCAAAAGCTCACCAGCTTGGACCCAAGTTCGCTGGCTTAAGCAAGGGGTTACTTGGTCTGCTGAAGGCCTGCGGTCAGGGCATATATGAGAAAGCAATCAATGAACAACCAAGGTGTTGCAACGAAAAACTAATGATTGATGCTTCTCATCTCTCTCCATTCCTGTCTGTCTGTCCCTATCTATCCCTCTCTCTGACTCTCTCTCTGTAAAAAAATAAATAAATAAAATAAAAAAGAAAGTACAAGGGGCCTGGTGGGCTTTCTGTGAGCATCGTAATTACCCTGCACAGTGCCCAGCACGTAATAAGAGATCAACGAACAATAGTCGATTAAAAATGAAAATGTCAAGACAGTTTTACAGTAGCCACAGACACCTATATCTGAGGTATGCCTTACAGGACCCAGCAGGGTCAGGGGCCAGTGTCCTCCGATGCCATGTAAGGAGGGGACACAGCAGTTCTGCCCCCATACACCTTTTACCTGTAACATCTTGGTCCTCACCTGTCCTTGAGGTAGGAATGATTTTGTGGTCCCATCCAGGTGGATGCTGGCTTCCACCCACTGTACCCTCAGCTACAGGCTAACATCAGGTAACTTCACGGACCTGGCCAGGCTTGTAGGGAGTGCATCTCCTGTGATGGTGTTGGCCCCACCCAGATGCACCTCACACCATGCCCGCTAATTTACCTTTTTTATTCCACCATCTAACAGTGCTGGCGCTGGCTGGTACAGTGTGGTTAAGATTTGTAGGGATCATCATGACTGCCATTTAAAAACAGAGCAGGGGTCAGGTATGGGGTGGGGCCTCTGGACACTGGCACGACGTGTAGGTGCTGGCCAGTCCAAGCACAGCCCCCTCGCTGTATTCCCCCTGCCCCCATAAAGCTTACTTTTCTGGAAATAAACTGGAAAATGAAGACAGTGTAAAGTTTCTGAGAAGTCCTTGGGGTTGTCAAAATCTTTTACTCATTAACTCAATAATGCTGAGAATGTGCAGACGGCCAAGGCACCCTCAGCCCCGGTCTGGCACGAGCATTGCCCCGCACCCTGCCTCTCAGGGTCCCGGGGTCTGAGAGGAGCATGTCCTGACCAGCACTCCCTCTGGCTTTGGGTGTTCTCCATAGGAGGCACTGGCAGGTGAGGATGGATGCATGTGGCCAGCCATCCAGGGATGGGACAGGCTATTTTCTCTGAATGAGAGAAGCCACTCCAACGCCCTGACCACCAGCTCGGGGTCAGGAAGCCCCCAGCCCCAGCCGGTGCCCCAGGCCACTTCCCAACCATCTGTGGCATCCTCCAGCTGGTGTGGGGTGGGGCAGGGGAGGAGAATAAGGGGATTTGTCTTTGCACTCACCTTCCCTCAAGAGCCTCTCGCGCTACCCACATGGGGGGCACCTCCAGCGGGCTTTTTATTTAAATTCCTGTTTTGCTCGTGATCTGAAATTTTGTTTCCGTGTTAATGAGCTGCATTTGAATCTACTGACAGAGCAGGGTGCCTTACCGAGCCCATGCTGGTGTCTTGCTAAGTGTGTGGCGTGTCCTCTGTAATCCTGAACTGTGCTCATGGCCTGTGGCTAACACAGACTGAGTGGAACTTCTTGGGGAGAGACCTGATATGGCACAGAGGTGTTTGCTCCCAGGAGAGAAGCAGGAAGGATGCCAGCTGCCCTGGAAGCTCTGTCCTTGACAGAGGCCATGCCTGTGATCCATGTGTGTGGCGGCCACCATCGGGAGAGGCGCTGAGGGCAGGCAGCCCTTGAGCTGAGTGGGTCCATCTACCAGCCCAGCCTCCTGCACGAGCCTGAGGGCCGTGTTCAGCTGTTTTCAGCTTAAATCCAAGCTGCCGGGCCTCAGTGCCTGACTGTGGGTGGTTAAACAAGACACTCTCCCAGGGAAGAAGGGTCTCCAGCTTCTTGAGGTAGCACTCCATGCCCCCATCAAGGGGAGCAGGGGAGGGTCTGGGGTCCTTGGGAAGCCTGGCCCCAAGCCTACCTTCCTGCTGTGAGAGCCATTTGGGAGCCACAGCCAGGCCCAGGAAGGCTTGTGCACGCCATGGTGAAGGGGTGTACACGTCATGGTAGATGTGTGCATGCTGTGGTGGGGGCGTGTGGGGGCCATGGTGGGGGGGGTGGATGCTGTCGGGGGCGATGTGGGGTGGAAGATCCTTCCTTCTTGTTGCTCCAGCCAAAAAGCTAAAACTACGAGAAAATAATGACAACTTTTCCCTTTTGCTTTCATCAGGCTTGGGAAAGACGCACTCAATACATTTTCCTTGCAGGAGTCTGATTTTCATCTTTACAACAGCTCAGAAAGGTCTAGACTATCACTTTACAATGAGAAAACCTAGTCTAAAAGAGATAAAATACTAATAGCTTGTAGTAAGTGGCAAGACAGGTCCCTCCTACAGAAAGCTGTCCAATGTGCAGGAATGTGACCCTGACTCCCGCATAGGTGCGGCTCCATGGGGGCCCCTGCAGCAGTGGGTGCGGTGGGGGCAGCTCCCAGCCCGGCCCGTCAGCAGGGTTGCCCATGGCCCCCGGCCCTCCTGCATCTGGGGAAAAGACTGGGATGAGGGGACACAAAAGCTGCCCCCCATGAGGCTGTCTTGGCTCTGGGTTTGCCTCCAGCTTTTGCCCGCATCTGCCTCAGTGAACTCTCCAGGCTCGGTGCCTAGGTGGGACCTCCGGCCTGGTGGTGTCTCATCCTCCCACCTTGGGGAGCCCTTTGTCCTCTGGCTGTGCTGCATCAGTATCAAAATCAACAGTGCCGTCACTTCATGCTGCTTTGTGGCCTGTGACAAAGTCCTGACTTCAGGGGATGGAGCTTGGAGCACCCTGATAGTGGTGATTGTGGGGATATGGTGGCCACGTAAGCAGTCACTGCCTTGTTTATGACACCATGGGACACTGCCCACATGTTGTGTCTGCAGGAAGACGTCCTCAGGGAAAGTGGCCTTGCTGGGATTTTTACATGAAGCTATAAAGGTTCATGGGATCCAGAATCGCTCCCCTTCAGAGCATCTGTTTGCCAAATCCTTGTAGCTTTGGGGGGGGGGGTCCGTCTTGTCCCTACAACCCCACCCCAAAGTGAAGTGCCTGCGCTTTTGCTTTGGTGGATTTCACAATGAGTGTGATGGTTACAGTCAGTCTCCAGCCCTCCAGCCAACATCCCCAACTGAGGGCGAGATTTTTCTCCCACAAAGGCTTCCCATGATATAGGGAACCTTTACTTTCCTGAAACTTAAAGCCGTGAGGAAGAACACTCCCCTTGTTTGCCCAGCTGCGGGAGCCTTCAGCTTCCACATTCTGTGAAAGGTGCCCACCACAGGTGCCCTTCCATGACCTTATCTCCATCACGTGCAGGGAAAGGAAGCTCGTGTGGTGCTGGCCCAGACCTGCGTGACTCTAGGTGACACCCTCACTTCTACCTGTCTTCTCTGCTTTTGTCACACTGGGGATCAGTGAGTCATTTGTCGAATATGGTCTCAGTGACCTGATCACCAGCTACTCACTGAAGTCATGCCCATGTGTCACTCAGTCATCAGCTTGATACGTGCCTAGGCTCTGCCCTCCCTCTTCCGAGAGCCTGGTGGGGCCTCCGCCTCCACCCAGCCCACCCCTGACTCCAGGTGCTGTTTTTATAGGCCCCTCACCTCACCCAGATGTACCTGCCCTGGACCCTCAGCTTATCTCACACCTGTTCCAGCTTCACTTGAAGATAAATCAGTAGGAATCATATAATCTAAAGAACTTCTCTAATCTGTAAATTTGTATGTTTCACTAAATTGGGGGCATTTGGCTATTATTTCTTCAGATTTTCTTTACCCCATCCATTCTCTCCTCTCCTCTTAGGACTCCAGTTACTCATAGACGGGCCTTTCCCTGGTGCTCTGCAGGCCACGGGCTCTTCATGGTGTGATTGTCTCTTCATTCTTCAGACTGGATCATTTCTATTGATCGATCTTCAAGTTTACCGTTTCTTCTGTCCTCTCTATCTGCTGTTAAATAAGCCTATACATTGGATTTTTTCATTCCAATATTGAACTCTTTAATTCTAGAACTTCAATTTGGTTCTTTCAGATATCTTCTGTTTTGGGGTCGGTTGACTACAACCCATAGGTTAGTCACCTGTTTTTATAAATACAGTTATTGGAACACAGCTGTGCCCATTTGGTTATGTGTGTTAAGGCTTTTTTTGTGCTAAATGGTGAGCTGAGTAGTTGATAGACTGGACAGCCCACAAGCCTAAATGATTTACTGTCTGGTGCTTTCTGCCATTTATTTAACCCATCCCCCACTCCCTTCTTCTTTGGTAACCATCAGTGTTTCCTCTGTACTGATAGGTCTGTTTCTGATATGTATTTTTCTTTTCAGATCCCACATGTAAGTGAAATCATATGGCTTTTGTCTTTCTCTGTCAGATTATTTCACTTAGCACAATATCCTCTAGGTCCATCCAGGTTGTTGCAGGATTTCACTCTTTGTATAGCTGACTAATGTTCCATTGTATATATGTACCACATCTTCTTTATCCATTTATCTATTGATGAACATCTAGGTTGCTTCCATATCTTGGTTATTACTAGTAATGCTGCAATGAACATAGAGGTGCATATATCTTTTCAAATAGTGTTTTTTATCAGATAAGTACCCAGAGTGTAATTGCTGGAACCTATGGCAGCTCTATATTTAACTTTTTGAGGAACATCTATACTGTTTTCCATAGTGGCTGCATCTTTTCTTTATATTGTCACCAACACTTGTTAATTTATTGATGATAGCTATTCTGACAGCTGTGAGGTTATTTTATTATGGTTTTGATTTGCACTTCCCTGATGATTAGTGATGTTGAGCATCTTTTCATCTATTGGTCATCTGTATATCTTCTTTTGAGAAGTGTCTATTCAGATTCTCTGCCCATTTTTTAAATTTTATTTTTGGCGTTATATTGTGTGGTTCCTTATATATTTTGAATAGTAAATACCCCTTATCAGATGTATCATCGAAAAATATCTTCTCCCATTTGGTAGGTTGTCTTTGTGTTTTGTTGATGGTTCACTTTGCTGTGCAGAACTCTTTAATTTGATTAAGTCTCATTTTTAAATTTTTAAGTTTGTCCCTGGCTGGTTGACTAGTGGTAGAGCGTTGGCCCAGCGTGTGAAAGTCCCAGGTTCAATTCCTGATCAGGGCACACAGGAGAAGTGCCCATCTGCTTCTCCACCCTTCCCCCTCTCCTTTCTCTGTCTCTCTCTTCCCCTTCTGCAGCCAAGGCTCCATTGGAGTAAAGTTGGCCCGAGAGCTGAGGATGGCTCCATGGCCTCCACCTCAGGTGCTAGAATGGCTCCTGTTGCAATGCAGCAACACCCAGATGGGCAAAGCATTGCCCCTAGTGGGCTTGCCAGGTGGATCCTGGTCGGGCGCATGCAGGAGTCTATGCCTTCCTGCTTTTCACTTAAGAAATATACAAATAATAAATAAATTTAATTTTGTTTCCCTTGCTCAAGGAGGCATAGTCAAAACAAATTTTGCTAAGAGAGAGGACAAAGAGTTTACTATCTATGTTTTCTTATAAGAGTTTTATGGTTTCAGGCCTTACATTTAAATCTTTAATCCATTTTTAGTTTATTTTTGTATATAGTATAAGAACATGGTTCCATTTTATTGTCCAGTTTTCCAACAACACTTATTGAAGACACTGTCTTTATCCCATTGTATTTCTCTATCCTCTTTGTCATAGGTTGACCATATGAGTGAAGATTTATTTCTGGACTTTCTATTCTATTCCATTGATCTATATATCTGTTTTTATGCCAGTACCATACTATCTTAATTCTTGTAGGTTTGTAATGTAGTTTGAAATATGGAAGCTGAATTCCTCCCACTTTGTTTATTTTCAATGTTTCTTTGCCTTTTTGGGTTTTTTTTTTGTAATTCTATATAAATTTCAGGATTACTTATTCTAGTTCTGAGACTATGCCATTGATATTTTAATAGAGATTGCATTGAATCTGTATATTGTTTTAGGCAATTAGGACAGTTTAACAATATTAATCCTTTCAATCAATGAGCAAGGTATAGTCTTCCATTTATTTGTATCCCCTTCAATTTCTTCAATGTCTTATAGTTTACAGAGTACAGGTTATTCAATTCTTTGGTTAAATTTATTCCTAGGTATTTATGCTTGTGGATGCAATTATAAATTGGATTATTTTCTTAATTTCTTCTGTTGATCATTTATTATGATATATAGAAATGCAACACAGAGATTTCTGCATACTGATTTTGTATCCTGAAACTTTGATTTCACTAATTAATGCTTAAAGTTTTTTGGTGGAGTCTAGGATTTTCTATATATATATAATATTATTTGCAAATAAGAGTTTTACTTCTTCCTTTCCTATTTGGATGCCTTTTACTTCTTTTCCTTGTTTGATTGTTCTATCTAGGACCTCCAATACTATGTTGAATAGCTGTGGTTAGAGTGGGCACCCTAGTTTTGTTCCTGATCTAAGAAGAAAAGCTTTCAGCTTTTCACCATTGAGTATGATGTTTAGCTGTGGATTTGTCATACATGGCCTTTATTATGTTGAAAAATGTTTTTTTTCTATGCTCACTTTGTTGAGAGTTTTAATCACAATTTGAATTATGTCAAATGTCTGAATTTATTGAAATGATAATGTGATTTTTGTTATTCACTTTGTTAACGAGGTGTATTATGTTGATTGATGTACTAATGTTGAATCAACAGTGCATCCCTGGTATAAGTTCCATGTGGTCATGGTATATGGTCCTTTTAAAGTATTATTGATGCCTGACCAGGCGGTGGCACAGTGGATAGAGCATTGGACTGGGATACAGAGGACCCAGGTTCAAGACCCTGAGGTCGCCAGCTTGAGCATGGGCTCATCTGGTTTGAGCAAAAAGCTCACCAGCTTGGACCCAAGGTCGCTGGCTTGAGCAAGGGGTTATTGGTCTTCTGTAGCCCCCCTATCAAGGCACATATGAAAAAGCAATCAATGAACAACTAAGAATGCCACAACGAAAAATTGATAATTGATGCTTCTCATCTCTCTCCATTCCTGTCTATCTCTCTCTCTGTCTCTGTAAAAAAAAAAAAAAAAAAAAAAGTATTGTTGAATCAGTGTGCTAATATTTTGTTGAGGATTTTTGTATCCGTGTTCATCAAGGATATTGGCCTGTAATTTCCTTTCTTTGTAATGTCTTTACCTGGTTTCATTATCAGGCTAATTCTGGCTCCATAGAATGAATTTGGAAGCATTCCTCTCTCTTTGATTTTTTGAAATAGTTTAAAGAAGGATAGATATTAATTTTTCTTTTAATTTTTGAACTCATCTGTGAAGCTATCTGATCCTAGACTTTTATTTGTTGGGAGTCTTTTCTGATTACTACTTCAATTTTATTGCTAGTAATCAGTCTTTTAGATTTATTTCTTTTTTTTCTGATTCAGTCTTGGAAAGTTATATGCTTCTAGAAATGTATTCATTTCTTCTAGATTGTCAAATTTATTGGCATATAATTGTAGTATTCTTAAATCATCTTTTATATTTCTGTGGTGTCAGTTGTAACTTCTCTTTCACTTATGATTTTATTTATTTGGGCACTCTCTCTTTTAATCTTGATGATTTTGGCTACAGGTTTGTCAACTTTGTTTATCTTTTCAGAGAATCAGCTTTTAGTTTCATTGATCTTTTCTATTTTTATTTTAACTTCTATTTTATTCATTTCTGCTCAGATCTTAATTATATCCTTACTTCTGTTTACTTTAGGTCTTGTTTGTTCTACTTTTTCTAGTTCCTTTAGGTGTAAAGTAAGATTTTTCTTTAATTTGAGATTTGTCTTGCTTGTTGAGGTAGGCCTGTATAGTATTAACTTTCTTCTTAGAACTGCTTTTACTGCATCCCATAAAATTTGGAAAGTTGTGTTTTCATTTTCATTTGTCTCAAGGTAGCTTTTATTTCCCATTTGTTTTCCTCTTTGATCCACTAATTATTAGTAGCAAGGGCATGTTGTTTGGCTTGCACAGATTTGTGGGTTTTTTTCTAGTTTTCTCCCTGTAGTTGATTTCTAGTTTCATGCTATTGTGGTCAGAAAAGATGCTTGATATGATTTCAATCTTCTTGAGGCTTGTTTGTGGCGTAATATATGATCTATCCTGGAGAATGTTCTATGTGGGCTTTAAAAAGTGTGTATTCTGCAGTTTTGAGTAAACTGTTCTATAAATTTCTGTTAAGTTGATCTTGTCTAATGTGACATTTAAGGCCATTATTTTCTTATTAATTTTCTGTCTGGATGATCTGTCCACTGATGTCAGTAGGTTATTAAAATTCCCTAGTATTATTGTATTACTGTGAATTTCTTCCTTTATGTCTGTTAATATTTGCTTTATATATTTAGATGTGTTGGGTGCATAGATATTTATGATTGTTATATTGACCTCTACTTGGATTGACCTCTTTATAATTAAGTAATGTCCTTCTTTTCCTTTTTCTACATTGTTTCAAAGTCTATTTTGTCTGATACAAGTATTGCTACCTCAACTTTCTTTTCATTTCTCTTTACATGGGATATCTGTCTTCATTGTTTCACTGTCAGTCTGTATGTGTCTTTCAACTTGAAGTGAGTGTCTTGTAGGATGCATATAGATAGGCCATGTTTTTTAGTTCATTCATCCAGTCTGTGTCTTTTTATTGGATCATTTAACCCACCTACATTTAAAGTAATTAGCAAGTAGGCATTTATTGCCAATTTGCTAATTGTGGGGTCTTTTTGTAGTTCTTCTCTGTTCTTCATTTCTTTCCTGTGGCTTTCTGGTTTTCTTTAGTGTTTTGTTTGGTTTTCTTTCTCCTTATTCTTTGTGTATCTTTTGTGGGTTATTTTTGTGGTTTTCATGAGGTTTATGTATATCATTCTATATCCATAGCAATATATTTTAAGGCAATAAACATTGAAGTTTAATATTTTCTGGCAGGGAGGCCTGGTGCATGTGGTAGTGAAAAGGCTTTATTTTTATTCCCCTACCTATGCTTTATGTTCTGACATCACATTTTAGATCTTATTGTTTTGTGACTCTCATAATTACTTATTATATAGTTTGAGTGGATTTTGGCACTTTTGTCTTTTGATTGTCATAGTATTTTTTAATGTCTGATTCACTATATTTATTAAATATTCGGCTTTACCTGTGAGAATTTTTTCTTTCTCACATTTTCTTATGTCTGATAAGGCCTTTCCTTTTATGCTTGAAAAATATCCTTTGCCATTTCTTGTAAAGCTGGTTTAATGGTAAGGAATTCCTTTAGTTTTTATTTGTCCAGGACATTCTATCTCTCCTTCAATTCTGAGTGATAACCTTGCTGGATAAATTATTCTAGGTTGTAGGTTCCTTTTGTGCCACTCCCTTCTGGTCTGTGACTGTTGCTTCTGAGAAATTAGCTGATAGCCTTATGTGGTTTCCTTTGTATATGACTAGTTGTTTTTCTTTTGCTGCCTTTAAAATCGTCTGTTTATCTTTAACTTTTTCCATTTTAATTACAATATTTCTTGGTGTGGGTCTCTTTGGGTCCGTCTTGTTTGGGACACACTATGCTTCTTGGACCTGGATTTTCATTTCTTTCCCAAGTTAGACAAGTTTTCAGCTATTTATTTTTTATTTTATTTATTTATTTATTTATTTATTATTTTTTTTTTTTTCATTTTTCCGAAGCTGGAAACGGGGAGGCAGTCAGACAGACTCCCGCATGCGCCCGACCGGGATCCACCCGGCACGCCCACCAGGGGGCGACGTTCTGCCCACCAGGGGGCAATGCTCTGCCCCTCTGGGGCGTCGCTCTGTTGCGACCAGAGCCACTCTAGCGCCTGGGGCAGAGGCCAAGGAGCCATCCACAGCGCCCGGGCCATCTTTGCTCCAATGGAGCCTCGCTGCAGGAGGGGAAGAGAGAGACAGAGAGGAAGGAGAGGGGGAGGGGTGGAGAAGCAGATGGGCGCTTCTCCTGTGTGCCCTGGCCGGGAATCGAACCTGGGACTTCCGCACGCCAGGCCGATGCTCTACCACTGAGCCAACTGGCCAGGGCCTGTTTTTCTGTCTTTTTAATTTGTTTGGCTTTCTATGTTTGGTTATATGAATTAGACAAAATAACTTCTTTCCAGTCTTAAAAAATTAGCCTTGTGTAGAAGCGACCTCTGTGCTGGCTCCGTGTGCTGGGTAGTTTTGGCAGGCTGATTGGGGCCTGACAAGTGCCTACAGAGCCTGGGGCACTGGCCTGTCAGGCTGGAGCAGCTCTGGGCAGGGAGGCCAGGTCCATGTGGTGACACCTGTTGATCCTGCTTGCTCCCTTCAGTCAACAAAAATGGACTCTGAGCAGTGTGGCTGGGAATGTGCTATAGTGGTGATGTAGGCAGGGCAAAGCACCCGAGTAGGGCTCCCACCTGCCCTATCAGGGTGGAGAGGGACGCAAACAATGGTGCTCACCGGCACCCCTGATTCTGGAGAATTCCCGCAGCTCCCAGAGTGCTCCCACAGCATCCAAGTCTTCTCTATTTGGTCTTTGTCACTTATATGTTTTTCAGAAGCTGTTCCTTCATCCTTTATTTGTTTCTCAGAAGAAATTTCCCTCTGTATACATGAATATTTCAGTGTGCTTGTGGGACAGGGTGAATTCACTGTCCTTGTATGCTGCTGCCATCTTGCATCCCACTATCTAGCCTTTTAGAAAAAAAATTGCCAACCCCTGTTCTATTCCATCGCTAATATTTACTAATTTTTAACTTATTATATTTTCCTTAATACCCTTCAGCATATTATAATAGGGTTTCTTAAATCCTTGTCTGCTAATTCCAACATCTATGTCATCTTGAGGTCTCCATTGATTTATGGGTCCCCCATTTCTGGTTCTTCATATGTTTAGTGATTTTGGAGTGTATCCAGGACATTATTACGGATACATGGTAGACACTCTGTGTTCAGTTAGGTTCTTCTGTTCTTCTGAATATCGATTTTTGTGGTGGTCATTGTTGCTACATTGTCTTACCAGGACTGAACTGAAACTTTAAATAAATCTTTCCTGTGGTGACAGTAGCTGACATCTCTGTCCAGTTCTCTTGGCTTCTGTTGGCACTTGGGCCTGCCTCTCTCATGTGTAATTTAAAGGCCAGCCAGAGATCTGGAAGTTTATACACAGACGACTCTGGGGTTCAACCCCTCCAACTCTTCCCTTTGGAGATTTGCCCCCCTCACGCCTCAGCTGCTGTGCTTACACTGATCTTTGTCCGCCGTTTTTCAATCCAGAAGAACTACAGGCTTCTTCCTAAGTTTAAGCTACTCTGCATGGCCCTGGCTGGGATCTGCTCTCTGGAAAAAGCCATTAAAAAAAATAAATAACAGGGAAATTACTCAGTGCTTGTTCTTTCCTCGAAGTTTAGAGCCCTCTCAGTTTTTGCTTTCTTTGGTCTCTCCATAGCATGTTAAGTAGTTGATATATTTTCAGAGTTCAGGCTCGTTAATTGAGGGAGGAGAGTCCACCAACTTCCAGCCATAAAGATGTACAGGTCCTGTCCCCACCCCCCTCCGCAATTCTAAAATGGAATGTTACTATGAAAACTTTCTTAAGCCAATATGACATAAAGGGGAGAAGCAGTTACCATTCATTTATATGAAAAAATTTTGAGTGTTCTCAGACTGAGAAAATAACCTGCCAAATCATGCCAAATAACACATAAGACCTAAAATAACATTAACATGTAATAAAAGCATTGCCACTCTCCCCGCTGAGGGTGTCGCTGCCTCTGTAATGGCCACTGCAAAACAAACACTAAATGCTTTTTATGCTTTTCGCCATTTTTCATAAAAACAAAAATCCTCTTTGAATTTCTTCCAATTAGCAAACATGGGTACTAGTATAGGTCTTTCATAAGAGCGAAGTGGCATAATGTAAACTTCCGAAAAGCAGGAGGTACCTGTAATTGTCACAAATCCTATCTAAAGTCTTTAAGTTCATTTGTATACCCCCTTGCGCGTGGGTCACTCTGGGAGCAGACTGCCGCAGAGGAAGCACTGGGAGGGAGAATGCACCTGGGGAGCAGGATGCTGCCGCGTGGCGGCCTTGCTGCTGCAGGCGTGGCTGGTGCCGGCTCCCATGGGCGCACCACGGCCACCAGCCATCTGCTCGTGGCCTCACCTGACAACACAACACATACTATTTCATACTATTGATGTGTATAACCACATAATATATCAGTAATACCTTCCAGGCTGTTGCTACCTGCCCTACAAGGAACAGCCCGGGGGTAAATGCCTCTGCATACAGGATTAGGGTTATTTTAAATAAAAGTGATCCTCTGGGTCTCTCGCTAGTGCTTGAAGATAAATCTAAAACTGTCCTTTCATTTTACTGCTGTCCCTGAAACCCCTTCCCTGAACCGAGGACTCAGGAGTTACGGCATGAACACCTGACCAGCCACCAGCCGCCAGCCCCCTGCTGGGCACCACGGAAGCAGTCCACTGAGTTTGTCTCACAGTGGCGTTCTAATCTGACCCCAGAGGACACATTTGTTAGTGACCTGGGTCACAGGGAAGCAGTGGGGCTCTCATCAAAGCTGCCCCCAAGTCTATTTGAGTAACACCCTCTACAAACATATTTATGGGAGGTGATATGACAGATAAAGGGAAATAATGAGGATAACGAAATAATTCAAAGCAGCAACATCTGTGATTTAAATGTATTCTCCAGGCCCTGGCCGGTTGGCTCAGTGGTAGAGCGTTGGCCTGGCGTGCGGGGGACCCGGGTTCGATTCCCAGCCAGGGCACATAGGAGAGGCGCCCATTTGCTTCTCCACCCCCCCCCTCCTTCCTCTCTGTCTCTCTCTTCCCCTCCCGCAGCCAAGGCTCCATTGGAGCAAAGATGGCCCGGGCGCTGGGGATGGCTCCTTGGCCTCTGCCCCAGGCGCTAGAGTGGCTCTGGTCACAGCAGAGCGAAGCCCCGGAGGGGCAAAGCATCGCCCCCTGGTGGGCAAAGCACCGCCCCCTGGTGGGCATGCTGGGTGGATCCCGGTCGGGCGCATGCGGGAGTCTGTCTGACTGCCTCCCCGTTTCCAACTCAGAAAAATACAAAAAAGGCCCTGGCCGGTTGGCTCAGCAGTAGAGCGTCGGCCTGGCATGCAGGGGACCTGGGTTCGATTCCCGGCCAGGGCACATAGGAGAAGCGCCCATTTGCTTCTCCACCCCCCCCCTTCCTCTCTGTCTCTCTCTTCCCCTCCCGCAGCCAAGGCTCCATTGGAGCAAAGATGGCCCGGGCGCTGGGGATGGCTCCTTGGCCTCTGCCCCAGGCGCTAGAGTGGCTCTGGTCGCGGCAGAGCGACTCCCCGGAGGGGCAGAGCATCACCCCCTGGTAGGCAGAGCCTCGCCCCTGGTGGGCGTGCTGGGTGGATCCCGGTCGGGCGCATGCGGGAGTCTGTCTGACTGTCTCTCCCCGTTTCCAGCTTCAGAAAAATACAAATAAATAAATAAATAAATAAAAAATAATAATAATAAATAAATGTATTCTCCAGAGAGAATACAGGAGGGGCGTCAGTGCTTCAGTACTCAGGTACACTGCCTCGAAACAGAGGCCCCAAAGGCTGAGCTCATCAGTGTCTGTGACCAAGGGAGGGAGGGTCTCCCTGTCTGTTGGACATGAGGGGCACAAGGTAGACCACAAGCCGTAGCTGACCCAGAGAGGCCCAGCCTTCCTTCTGTCCTCACGTCTGTTGCTCACATTGGCTCAGAATCAAAGAATCTGCTGCTTCCGTAGGAAACCACTAACAATTTTCATTTTTTAATTTAAAAGTTGACAAAGTTTGCTTGAGTTTTGTCAAGATGTGATGTTTAAAACATTCTGTGGTTTGTAAGGGGCCAGTCCTCCAAGCTGTCTGCGTGTGGTGTCGGAAGTGGTCATCTTGCCGCCCGCCAGTGCGCACCTGCCGGGAAGCAGGGCAGCCTGCACAGCCCTCCTCCAGGAGAGGCCGGGTCTCCCTCAGCTCCGTCGCCAGTGCGCACCTGCCCGGGAAGCAGGGCAGCCTGCACAGCCCTCCTCCAGGAGAGGCCGGGTCTCCCTCAGCTCTGTCGCCAGTGCGCACCTGCCGGGAAGCAGGGCAGCCTGCACAGCCCTCCTCCAGGAGAGGCCGGGTCTCCCTCAGCTCCGTCGGCCGGTGACCTCAGAGCACTCATCTGGAACATCCTTGCCGGCAGGAGGTGTGGGGTTAGTTAGGTAATACTTGTGGACACTATAAATATTATTGCCTCCTGCCCCGGACTCGGCTGACACATTTACTATCATTCCTCACAGGGTGCCCAGTGAGTTCAGGAGGTCAGGGAGGAGCAGACTGGTGGGGAGTGGGTCCACAGAGCCAGCCCTGTCCTGGACGAGAGCTGAGGGGACCCCATATCTTGTCTGTAGAAAGTGCTGGAGAGTTAATGCTGAGGACCCATGTGCATGTTATTTGAGTGTGTCCATGTGTGTGTAATCGTGTCTGTGTCTGTATTTTTATGAAGGTGTGTGTATCTGTCTGTCTATGTGCATGTGTGTGTGTTTGTGTCTGTGTCTGCATGTGTGTCTGTATATCTGTGTGTGAATCTGTGCCTGTGTATCGTGTGTGTGTGTGTGTGTGTGTGTCAGTGTATACCTGAGAGTGTGACATTTCAAGACCAACCCTGACCTGCTCTTCCTACGAAGTGACATGGGTCCCCGGTGCCTCCCATCTCTCCTCTGGAAAGGTGTTACTGCTTGTTTGCTCTGGGCACCCCCCCCCCCCCCGCAGGGTTAATTTACCTGGCTCGCACATGTTAAAGTAAAACCAAAGGATTTACTGTGCTGCTGCATTTGCGTGGACTCAGCTGAATCCGGTGGAGAGGTCCTTGGAGGCGGCAGCGGCGCCAGCCTGACCTGTGGTCCAGGGCCTGGCTGAGTCTCGAGGGGCCTGACACACATCAGTGATGACCTTACCAAGCCCCTCCGGGCCAGCTTTGTCCAGGGCCTGCTCCAGAAGTGGCTGTCTAGCTGGCCAGTGCCTCCCGACCTTTAACATTGGTCAGAGGTTGTAATGAGGACTAAAAGTTTGTATCCCCTGTCGTTACCACCCAGTGGCCATGCCATTTGCGCTTAATTAGCTGTAACTCTCCAGCCTCGGCAATCAGTTACCTGTGGGCTTCGAAGTCACTTTGTTGAAGTTCTTTGCTGGAAGACCTGCCACAGCTGGGGAGCTCCATACCCGTCTGGGCCGTCTCTGCTGTTTGGTGGTCTCCTGTCCTTGGTGCACTTTGATTCTGACCTGATTCATGTCGCCTCTCACCGTCGTTGTTATTCGGTGCTGTCGGCCCAGGGCGTGCATGTCAGTGTCTGTAGAGTCGGAGTTGATGCTGGTGAGTTGCTGCCAAGGAAGCATTTGAGTTGTGCGGGGAGCCAGTGCCTCTCTGCGAAGCTTTGTCTTGGTTCTGGCTCTGGCTGCAGCTGCGCAGGCTGACATAGCGCTGAATGGCGCTCTGCCTTTTACACACCATGAGGCGCCAAAGCACAGCTCCTCTGCCCTTCGAATGGAAAGGGTCTGAATTCTGCCCAGCAAACGTGGAATTTTGATGCACAAGGCAACACCACGTGCTCACGTCCCAATCAAGGCCACCCTGGTAGTGCATGGCCACAGGATACTTTTTCTGTGTCCATGGCTCAGGCCTTGGACAGGCCAGATGTGGACCCCAGAGATGGGGGTCCTGAGGAGGTGACCAGGTTATGGCTCACACATGCCTGCTGGTCCCTTATCTTTTTGGATGTAAAGAGAACAAAGGTTAGGCAGGAACTATGGAGCTTCTCACTGCCATTGGTGTCTGGGTGGCCAAGTCCATCTGAGTATGTGGCCCCTATAGCATGGGCTGAGGTGCTGGGTCTTCTGGTGACAAGGACAGTGGTGGGGAGCAGGGTGAAAACCTGAGCCCCTCACTTGACCTCTGTGTCCTGCTCCCACACTGTGGTACCCTCCTGGCAGGCATCCCCAGGAGACCAAGCTGCCCCAGGCGGTGGCGGCAGCCCAGCTGTTAGATTGGGGATTGCTACACAAGTACTGGGCGGTTGTCCTCCCCACCTTCGCTCGCACAGGGCTGAGGGCTGTGGATGGAGGGCTCAGAAAGGGAAGTAAGGCCCCATGTGTGGTGCTGACACTCACTTCCACCCTGTTACCTTGGTAAATTTTCACAGTAACCCTGAGACATGAGTATTATTACCCCATCCTGGAAATGTGCAGGCGGTGGCAGGAAGGAAGTGTGTGGCCTGCACTGACTCGGGTCCTGACGGAGAGCCGCGTCCCCGCCTGTGTCTGTGGACCATGCCGCACTGGCCAGGCCCAGTTCTGGCCTGAGAACCTCGCCATCTGCAGCGGGAGCAACGCTGGAGGGCACTTTGAGCCAGAACTTGGCTTTCTGACTCCTAAAATGTCCATTATGTGCTTAATTGCTAAACCACTAGCAAATTGCCACTTTAAACCTATCGAGTCTTCAGTTTAATTAGCTCGTTACAATGCAGCCTGCCGTCGAGGGTGTTCATGGGAGATGAGGAGAGCCGCCCGGGGGCCTGACCACTGCAGGCGGGCAAGACACGCTCAAGGAGAAATTCCATCAACCGGAGACCTCCACGTTCTGGGTGAGAACGGAGAGCCCAGACCATCTCAGACTGCCACCCTCCCCTTGTCCCCGCGCCAGAATAATAAACCAGCAACCAGAGGCCGACCATTGAAGTAGCAGGAGGACAGCAGTAGCAGCTAAAAAGACGTCCCCAATATTAGGCAGAAGAAGGAAAATCAGCATTGAGAGCTATTCCTGCTACAAGGATGTTCTCAAGGAGATTTCTTCTGACAACCAGCTAGAAAAAAAACAAGCCAACAGGTGACTCGCACAAGTGAAATAAGTGAGTGAAAGCAGCTGACCTGCCCTTCCTGCTCACACCACTGAGCCCAACGGGGGTGGGCAGGGTCTGTGGGAGGGTCTGGGCGGCTCTGCAGCCCCAGGACACGACCCTATGACACGGGCATCAGACAGAGGTCTGCAAACACGCGAAGGCAGAACCCAGCCGCTCTAGGGTGCAGGAAATGAGAAACGGGGTTGCAGGGCAGCAGTGAGCTGTCTGTGCCCAGGAGAGAACATGAGACCATAGCTGGCCGGGCACCCTCAGATGGGACTGTGTGGGAGCCCCAACCACGGCACAGTGAGCTGTCCACAGACACTCAGACCCAGGGAAGCCTCTCTCTGGGGTTAGGCAGGTTCTTCAGTTTTCATGACTATTTTTAAATATTTTCCCTGTTAAATCCAATGTTAAATTGAATGTTAAAAGTTTAGTAGAAATCAGAGGAGACCGAATGGCTTTCTGAAGCATAACACTCAGAAGCCATCAAACAATAGATTTACCCCAAGAGAGAAGATGTCTGCACAGTGCAAAACAACACAAAGTGAAACGACTTAAGTGGCCATAGCTTTAACTGGAAATATCCCTGGACCAGTATATGAAGAGCAACGTTGTTGACAAGAAAAGGCTTGAGAACCTATGAAGTTGTGAACAAATACTGTGAAGAAACAGGTCACAAAAAAGAAAAGAATGTCTTTCAAAAGTGAAGTTAGGGCCCTGGCCGGTTGGCTCAGCGGTAGAGCGTCGGCCTAGCGTGCGGAGGACCCGGGTTCGATTCCCGGCCAGGGCACACAGGAGAAGCGCCCATTTGCTTCACCACCCCTCCGCCGCGCCTTCCTCTCTGTCTCTCTCTTCCCCTCCCGCAGCCAAGGCTCCATTGGAGCAAAGATGGCCTGGGTGCTGGGGATGGCTCCTTGGCCTCTGCCTCAGGCTCTAGAGTGGCTCTGGTCGCAACATGGCGACGCCCAGGATGGGCAGAGCATCGCCCCCTGGTGGGCAGAGCCTCGCCCCTGGTGGGCGTGCCGGGGGATCCTGGTCGGGCGCATGCGGGAGTCTGTCTGACTGTCTCTCCCTGTTTCCAGCTTCAGAAAAATGCAAAAAAAAAAAAAAAAAAAAAAAAGTGAAGTTAGAATAAATCTACCAGGGCGGGGTGTGTGTGTGTGTGTGTGTGTGTGATATTTCCCACCTGCCTGCCCCTGTGGGCAGATGTGATAAGCACTCTCACACAGGAGGACACAGGTGAGTCCTCAACTTTAAAATGCGCCACTCCCAGGATCCTGCCCTCACAGAGTGTGCCCAGCACTGACGGCAGAATTTCAGAAAGAAGTGCACGTGCAACACACTGTGTGGATGTATGTTTCTTTCTCAGTGAGTAAAAAGTGCAAATTATTTTTTTCTGTGGATTTTTCAGGGCTTACTTCTGACCAAGTGCATCTGGTCTGAAGTTGACCTGGCTTTCATTTGCTCATTTCCCAAATTAATAAGATTTTGTAGTAACCAGCTGCCATACAGGAATGCAGCAAAGGATTAGCTGAAGGTGCCAGTGAGGACTTCCAGTTCCTAAAGTGCAAAGTTTGTTGTTGTTGTCTTAAGGATAAGCCTGGTCCTTCGGCACCTTCTGGCCATGCTGGCCCTGCAGTTGTCAAAGGTAAATTCACAATGCGCCTGATCTGTGATGCATTACTAATCTTGGGAGAAACTGTGACTAAACACTAAGTCCTGTCCACACAACCTGAGCCATCTCTGGGGATCCCTCGTGGCCGCCTCAGCAAGGCACCTTCCAGGGTTCAGAGGTCACTCGGTGCCCCCCAAGTCTGGCCCTAGGCCCTGGGACCCACAGTGCTGTATCTTTGGGTCCCTGGATTTTGTCTTCCTAGAGGTCTAAAGACCAGCGAACATGGAAGGTCCTAGCCTCCCGGCTGCCCCGGGAGCTTTGCTAGATAGTCACCCATCGTGTGATCCTTAAAAGGCGAGAGGAACAAGTGAGGAGGTTGCTACAAATACAGTCTCTGCTGGAGCCTGGCCAGGACATGAAGAGGGATAAAGAACATGCATTTTATAGAAAACAGTGACTTGTATGAGTGATGAATGGAGCTAAAGCCTCCAGGAGGGTAGCTCCAACACAGCTTGCATGGAGATCCTGGGGATTCACAGGGGCAGGAGATGGCACCTCCACCCAGGGAAAGGCATTGACTCACCAACGGCCCAACCGAGAACAGAGAAGCGGGGCCAGACAGGGGCAGAGACCACTGGTCTTCTAAACCCAGCTCCCGTACACCAGCCCCTTTAGGAAAGAAGAGAAGACTGTCGGCTTGGCTCTCTCTGGACATTAATAAACAATTAGGGAGAGTCCAAATGGAGGGACACGTGACCCAGTCCTTTCCAGAGTCCATCAGGTAGGGGCCTTTAGACCCGTTAGAATGCAGATTCCTGTGATGGCCCAGGACGTGCTGAGTCTGGTGTCTGGTGGGACCCTGGGACCCAAAGGGGGTTCTTGTGCTGCCCTATGTGCTTGGATGTCAGGGCCACAAGTCACGGGGAGGCAAGGCCTCCTGGATTTTTCCCAAAAGCATACAGGGTAGGCCCCAACGTTCCAAGGCCCAGCGCAGTTGGAGCATGCTGTCACAGGAAGAGGTGGTCTCTCTGTGCCCTTGCCGGTGGCTAGCCCTATGTGCAGATCTGGGAGGCCAGTTGTTGCCGAGGACAGGGACTCTGGGCTGCTGTTTTGTGGGAGAAGAACTGGGCCTAGGGTAGGCTGTGCTGGACACCTGTCCTTTCTCACCCACATCATGGCCCCTCCCAACTCAGGGAGAACACCCCCTAGGGCAGGCACCCCCAAACCATGGCCCATGGGCCGCATGCGGCCCCCTGAGGCCATTTATCCGGCCCCCACAGCACTTCCAGAAGGGGCACCTCCTTCCCTGGTGGTCAGTGAGAGGAGCACTGTATGTGGTGGCCCTCCAACGGTCTGAGGGACAGTGAACTGGCCCCCTGTGTAAAAAGTTTGGGGACCCCTGCCCTAGGGGATGTGAGCCTGTGACTCTGGTGAGGCCAGGATGTTTTCCTGTTGAGCAGCTGGGGCAGGAGGGAGAAACAGCCTCCTTCATGCCGAATGGTTACCCTCTGGTGCCACCTGTTACCCATCCTCAGGCATGTGGCAACGTCCAGGCCCCAGCCTTGTGGGCCTTTGAGTTTCTCCACAAGGGTGGGAATTCCCTCCGAGGGCTTCCTGGGAGGCTCCCCTGGGGTGGAGCGAAGAGACACTGCCTCCATCTGGCTCGTGTGTGTGATCAGAACAAGATGTGCAGCCAGGCTGGGGGCTCCGGGGGCCTGCAGCTCTGTGGCAGTGGGACCCCAAGCAGGTCCTCCGGTCCCAGAAGCACTAACCCATTTTGCCTCACCTGGCTGAAACCTGATCCTTAGCAAGCATGTAGGGGGACCTTGTAAGTCATAGGTCATAAGCCAGAGGCCATGCTACCTAGAAGGGCCTGTGTTAGACTGGTCACTCAGCTTCTCAGGTGATCTGGGGAAGAAACAACAGTGAGGCCAGGAGACCTTCTTCCGTGGGGAGCCCCCACAGTGACCCATAATTATAAGTGAGGAAACAGGCCAGGGTGGGGCAAGGCTTCCTGACAGCCAGGGTGGGGCTGGATCAGAAGCAGCAGGACCCAGCCTCTGAGCCAGCCTCCTCCTCCAGCCTCACCCAGGACCCTTCCGAGTTGGGACAGGGTCTGCACAGGGCAGGACCCCAGCAGGACAGCGCCCCATGCTCTGCACCCTCCTCCCCACTGGGGACTGTGCACCCGGCAGCTCGGGAGACAGCTCTTCTTAGAGTTTCCAAGGCCTCTCAATAGGCAGAACCTAAGTGGATGAAAAAGATAATTATGCCAAATATTGCTTAAGCAGAAGGAGTACACCATTTATGTCAACATTCCAACTATTTTGAAATCAGGCTTAACATAGGAATTACACTTTTTTTCTGAGTCTTACAATAGAACAAAGGAGAAATGGGCTCCAATAGGCTCGTGCAAGGGGGGCTTCAATACTCTAAGATCGTTGCTGGGTTGATGGTCCAGGGGATCGAGGGAGCCGAGTGGCCAGCTGTGGGTCCCCACAGTCCCCTGAGAGCTAGAATGTGGGCAGTGGAGCTAGTTCCTCTGGGGAGCCCTGGAAACTCTGGCCTTAGAAAGCTGTGTTTCTGGGAGGGGTCATTCTCTGGGCTGAAGATGGGGAGACCCCTAAAGAGAGTGTACTCTGGCCGGGTCCCCAGGGGGCAGCTGACAGCCTACCAGCTGGGCCTCCAAGCCACATTATTGGGAACAAGAGAAGAGTCCACTGGGTATGGGGCCTTGCTTCTCGAGCCCGTGTCTGTCCTGCGGTGCCAGGACTGCCTCTCCTGTGGGGTCCCTGCCCCAACCCCCTCCCTGTCCTCCCACCCCCATGGGGTCCCAGCCCCCCACTCTCCCTCCCCGTCTCTATGGGGGGTGTTCCGTATCCCCAGCCCCACGCTCCTCCCCCCAAGGGGTCCCGGCCCCGTTGACACCCCTCTCCCCTGCAGGCTTCCACCTGTCCCACAAGGTCACCAGCGTGGTCCCTGAGAGTGCACTGCTCATCGTGCTGGGCCTGGTGCTCGGCGGCATTGTCTGGGCAGCCGACCACATCGCCTACTTCACACTCACGCCTACCGTCTTCTTCTTCTACCTGCTGCCGCCCATCGTGCTGGATGCTGGCTACTTCATGCCCAACCGGCTCTTCTTTGGCAACCTAGGCACCATCCTGCTGTACGCCGTCATCGGCACCGTGTGGAACGCAGCCACCACTGGCCTGTCCCTCTATGGCGTCTTTTGCAGTGGCTTGATGGGTGAGCAGGTACCCCAGGCCGCCAGGCGGGTTCCACAGGGTGGGCGACCTTGAGTGGGCTCCGCAGGGTGGTCTCTGGGCAGCCCTATTGTAAGAAAGCTCAGGGTGCAGAACACAGACGTAAAAGGTAGTGTTTAGGGTCAGTGAGAAATGTCACCTGTGGGTCCACTTAACTCTCCTGTTTGTTTAAAATAAGGTTCAATTCATAAATAACTGGTCCACGTACAGCCCAGCATCCCCAGGCCAGGGCACATGTCCTGCTTGGGAGTGAACTCCAGTTGGACCAGATCAGCCAGTGGGCTGAGCAGGTGGGAATGGCCCACTGGCTGCCCCCCCCCCCCCCGGGCAGGGAGGTGGGATCGGCATCACTCCCAATCACCCAGCCCCCAGAGACAGAGTGGAGGAGGCCCCTCTGGCAGAGGCCTGCATCTGAGCCCCACAGCCCAGGTAAACATCCACCTGAGCAGAACATTTGGGTGTCCTTTCTACCCAAACCTTGAAGGAAAGGCCACACCCTGTTACATGCACTTGAAGCTCCGCCTCTGCTGTGTTTCCTGCAGTTTGGTTAACTCAGCCCTGGCGGACCTGCAAGGTGCACCCCACCCACCAGGGAGTGGGTCATTACCTGGAAAACTGGAGCAGGTGAGGCCAGAGATTCACCTGAGGCCTCGCACAGGTGTGCTGGCATGGTGCAGCCCTTAACGATGACCTGTCTGGGGGCTGCTCCAGCTGCCCCTGTTATATCGCGGGTCTGCAGGTTTGCTGCTGGCCCTGGGGTAACCAGGGTGGTGAAAGGGTGGAGGTCAGCATCCACAGGGCGCCTGTCTGAGCATTCAGCCCCACCTCACGCACTTCCTCCATCAGAGCCAGGCTCATGGCCATGAGCCCAGGTCGGCGATTTCCCTCTGAATGAAGGAAGAGCCTCATACAACACCCCACCACCATGTGTATTAAGACCTTGAAATCCTAGTGACAGAGGAGGTGGATTGAGGAAAAAAGGAACAGAGGCCCCTTGGTGAGAACAGTCACCTCACCTAGCACTCTTGTCACCTCAGGACTTTGTCCTTACCATGCTCTCTCAAGCCCCTCACCATTGGCACCACCCACCAGCCCAGCCCAGAGAGACCTACCAAGAGTGTCAAGGGCCACACACTCCTAGAAGCTGCAGGACCGTGCAGTGCAATTAGTTCATGTTTATTGGCATGCCGTTAGGTAGTCAGGACATACCTAAAATAACATGGCCATCTCTGGCCACTGGGCCCAGGGAAAAGTATCAGGGTTTAGAGCAGGGACACCCGTGACTGGCATCCAGGACACAGCTGGTGAGGCTGGGCATCAGCCCAGGTCATGGAGCAGAGCAATGCCCAGGAGCCAACATGTCTGTTCTGTTCCTGGGTAAACAGAGTTGGGAGCCAATGAAGCTAGGAGGGCAGGGCCCATCTGTGCAGACCTGCGGCTCAAGGTCCGGTGTACCCCTCTGCGGAACGGTCAGCATGGGCGACCTGGGTCACTGTGCAGGCGAGCCAGCTCAGGGATAGGCCCTGCAGAAGCTCTGAACAGTTGGAGAGGCCCCTGCAGGTGGGCGAAGCCACAAGTCTTCTTGCTCTTGGTGGAGAGGGGGCTAGAACACACAGCGTGGTGGCTGTGAGCCCTCAGCCCAGTCCACAGAACCGTCCTGGCAGGGCCAGTGGGTAGTGGACTCCCCCACCAGGGAGGCAGGCAGGCTGCTCCCGGCCCTAGGTCGTGTCCTGCTTGGAGTGGCTGGCTTCTGGAATGTACCACTGGGTGGATCAGGGTCCTCCCTAGCTTGAGGCTGATGTTCAAGACTTTTAAGGATTATCTGGCCTGGACAGAAAGTGTGTGTCTGGAAGCCCCTGGTGTTCGAATCCAGGCAGGACTGTGTTCTGACATCTGCCCACTGACAGTGTCTGGGGTGGACAAGTGAAATCTATGATCCCCATTCCAAACGAGGTATTTTAAACTCACTGAAAGCTGGTTCTTTTAACACCTGTCACTTCTTCAGGACACTGTGACACTGGTACCAGGCTATGGGGCTCACAGAAAACTCTCTCTGGGGGAAAGCCTCTGTGGAGACCACCTTCCCCAAGCAGACCTGGGTTTATGGCTGGGCCCTGAGGGAGAACTTGGCTCCTGCAGATGCCCCTGTCCCAGAACTCAGGGCATCCAACCCATGTGTGTTCAGACTCACCTGCCCTCCCTCTAGCTTCCCTGCCCTATAGGAGGAGGGTCTCTTCCAGCCCTAGGGCCTACCTGGATCCTGGGCTTTTGGGGTCCACTTGGGCTGGGGAAGGGACTCAACTCTAACAAGGCAGCAGGAAGACCCACAGCCAAGGTCCTCCTCCAACCAAGCCCAGCTGAAAGCAGGCCTGGCAACCGGACTAAGCCGGACAGACACCCACATGCACCTCCCTGAGGTTGTGGGTTCTTCACTGGGAAACGGGGTGTACACACGACCTGTTGGTGACCTGGGACCTGAGATACCTCTGGGAGGATTACAAAGGGGGAAAGTGCAGTTCAGCACGACCTCCCCACCCAAAGGCACCCAGGAAGCCCCTGGAAGGAGCTGTGCTGCAGAAGGAAGCTGGGGGCTGGGCTCCACATGGACCCGCTCTCTCCAGGGCCTCCTTCCTTCCCCCTTCCCTTCCCAGCACCCCCAAATATGTCATTCATCTCCCCCCTCCCACTCCCCCACCCTCCTCTAGCCACTTATGTTGGGGGCCCTTGGGATTTTCCAAGGACAATCATGGTTCCCAGGGTCCTGTGAGGCCTGCCCCCACCCCATCACCTCCCCTTAAGCTGGTCCTAGTTGTTCCAATCATAGCTGAGACATCATTTCCAGGGGAGCCTTATTCCACCCTGCCAAGGCCCCCAGTGCCTTCCCAGCACCTATGACCCTGCATCTGTGCTCACGTGGACCCGAGCTGCAAACCCCCCAGGGCCGGGTCTGACTGCATGTCTCATGGCCAGGCATCACCGGAGCCCCTCATCTGCCTGCAGCGGGCTCCCCAGTAAGCCGGCCAGGAGCCTGTGCCTCATTTGGAATGGGGATCATAGGTCAGCCAGGCCCAGGGGGAGATGATAAGTAGAGAAGCAGGGGTGGTCAGTCTCCTGTGGATGGGCTGGAGCTCCCTGCCTTTGTTGAAGGACAGTGGGAGCCCCTAAAGGAGGCCAGTGGTCTGACTCAGATTCCCAACTAGCCAGCCTGAACCCTAAGAGTCAGAGTCCCCATCCCGGGGGGTTCCCAGCCCAGCAGCCCCAGGCAGCGTGGGAAGCCGAGGATGTGCTCCTGCCTCCACTCCCCTCGGCCCCTCTTCTCTCCCAGGTCCTGGTGGCCCTGGGATGCTACAGGGACCCTCAGCTGCCCAGCCCTCTAAGGCTCTCCCTGATGCCCCGCTTGTCTCCCAGGAGACCTGAACGCTGGGCTGTTGGATTTCCTCCTGTTTGGCAGCCTAATCGCTGCCGTGGACCCAGTGGCTGTCCTGGCGGTATTTGAGGAGGTTCACGTCAACGAGGTCCTGTTCATCATTGTCTTTGGGGAGTCGCTGCTGAATGACGCTGTCACTGTGGTGAGAGGATGTGGGAGGGTCCTGGACTTGCCATAGAGCATCTCAGAGCTTTTGGTGGGAGGAACCATGTCTATTTAGTGCTGGAAAATGCAGAACCCCCACTCCCGGGGCATTGCCAGTGCCCCTCTTCAGTGAGCACAGGAAGAGCTTTGCTGAGGTTGCCCACAGAGCTGAAGTCTGCTCGTTGGCCCCAACATCCTAAAGACTTCGTGGTTAAACAACAGACCCCGGGTCAGCTCCTTTCATGGGGTGGGGGGTGGGGGTGGGGAGGCCTTTTCCTCCGCTTCCTGCTAACTTGGAATGACTGGTTGTTTTAATCAGATTGCTCCATTTGTGCTTTTACAGTTCTTACCCTCCCCCCAAACACACACACACACACACACACACACACACACTTCTTCACCATGATGATTTCACCGTTAAAATCCCATGGTCTCTGTTCCCAGAGCAGAGGGTCTTTAACTCTGGGTCCATAGTTGGTGTCCTTCTTCCTGATTTTCCCAAGGGAATAAATAAGTAAACAGACAAAATCTCACCAGAATGAGGGAGCACTGACACTGTGCCCAGGACAGTGGTTTTCCCTCTGGAGGCAGTGGCGCCAGGGAGCTTGTCAGGGCCTGTGGGTGGGCAGGGCCAAGAGGCCAAGTTAAAACTATGGGAAGTAAATAGAAGGTTCATGAACTGTCAGCCATCTTTGTGGCCATCTTTAAGTTTTTGAAACTCATCCCCAAATTGGGACCCAACCTTCCTGGAAGTGACAGTGTCTCTGAGCCAGATCTAGGCCAGGCTGCAGGCCCCACCGTCTACAACATCGACCCACAGACTGCAGACACTGTGGGATCTGGAGTTCCCTGTTTGCTCTAAATTTGCCTTTGGCTTCTCTTAGGAAATTCTTGTCCCTGCCATTCCTTCAGGGTTCAGGAAATTGAAGAGCTTAAGGGCAGATTGCACCAGATTCCTTTTGTGGCAGAGGAGATAATCACCAGGGAATTGAAAGTAATTTGAGACTTAATCGGAAACACAGTGCATGGCCCCTTTAAGGCTGGAGCTGCTCTGTCCTGAGGCTGTCGTGTCTCTGGAGAGGCGTCTCAGCTTATTTCTTACATGAGTCCCCATCTGAGTTTTTATAAAGAATCAGTGGTCTGGTTCCCAGTGTGTGCCACAACCCTGTGAGCAGGGATGTCTCCTTTTGTAAATATGCATTAAGCGCCCACTCCTTGGGGGTCCAGGAGAGCACAGATTTGGGAGCACAGAGATAGTTTCTTCCCAAAGGGCCCACAGCCCACCCAGGGCAACACCTTGGCCTCCCTGGGATAAAGCCTGGCGCCTCATTTAGGAGACCTTAGGCTCAGAAAACACAGCTGTCTCCACAATTGAGGCCTAGGATAAGGTTTCTGGGCGTTTTATCTCAACGTCTTGATGGGATGAAGTTTAAACATCAACATGCTAAGATACCAGGGGGTGTGACCCCACATCAGGGGGGCAACATAACAGCAAAGTCACCAAAGACAAAACTCGGGATTTGTCTTGGAAAATGAAATTGAGACTTGAACGCAGTAGGTTAGCTTTTGGCAGCCCATTTTGCCCAGCATAGGAAAGGGCCAGGTTTGCTCCTGAAGATTCTAGCTCCTTCCAGAATGTTCTGCCTCCCAGATCTGCCCCCCTCCCCGCTGGCTCGTCTTTGGCCTTCTTCCTATTGACCATTACTGCCCCGTGGTGATTTTCCTCCCAGCAGTTTTCAGGTTCCAGAATAGATGACTGCTACAAGCTCCTCTCTCCAGCCGCACGTTCCCCAAGGCCCAAGACAGGGAGGGGTCAGTGCTGTAGAAGGGCTGACCCCATGTCTGGTTTGCCTCTCTGTCCCCCAGGTCCTGTACAACGTGTTTGACTCTTTCGTGACGCTGGGTGGTGACAAGGTGACTGGCGTGGATTACGTGAAAGGCATAGGTGTGTGGTTGGCGGGTCTGTGTGCTGGGAATGCTGGGACCGCATCTCTCTCTTCAGAATGCGGCTACTGTTTGTCAGCGTCTCTACGGGCTGTGGAGCTGGGACAGGACAGGCTTTGGTACCAGCCTGCCCCTGCAGCCCACAGCCTGACAGTCCTTCCTGTCCCCAGCATGTTTCACAAACACGGTTTCACTGGGTTCCAGCCACCCTGGGAAGCCCGAGGGTCATTATTCCTTCAGACCCACAAGGAATTCAAGTTGGAGGATGTGGGTCCTGGTATCCTGGAGGGTCTAGGAGGGCCCTAGGTGTTTCTCTGAGCATGGATAATGGCAGTCTGGCTGTCCCTGTGGGTGCAGGGCTTGGTCCTTACTGCTGACCCACGCCCGAGGGCCAATTGTCACAGTGCTCTCTCTGTAATGAGAACAGGCAGCTGGACCTCTATGAGCCACAGGACTGTCCTCTCCCCAGTTTTCCATGTTGAGGCTGGAGGAGTCCAGGCCTCTCTTCCAGAGAATAGGCCTCTTGTTTACTGAGCTGTTGGCGCCTCTGTGGGGAGGGTTACCAGGCAACTGACATGAAGAATGGTCTGGAAGGAAGGCCAGCCTGACCAGCCTGGCCCACGCCACATGGGTCAGGCCACACTGAGGCCACAAAGGGCCATTCAGGCAGCCCAGCGTTGATCCTTGCCCCTTGCAGTGTCCTTCTTCGTGGTGAGCCTGGGGGGCACGCTGGTGGGGGTCGTGTTTGCCTTCCTGCTCTCACTGGTGACCCGCTTCACCAAGCACGTGCGCATCATTGAGCCCGGCTTCGTGTTCGTCATCTCCTACCTGTCCTACCTCACCTCCGAGATGCTGTCCCTGTCGGCCATCCTGGCGTAAGTTCTCCCTCACTCCCGCAGGCCCCAGAGCCCAGAGCACGCCCTGGTGGCCCTGCTGAGTGGGGTGCGCCCGCAGAGCCACTGAGAGCTAAGCGGGGAGCAGGGCCCGCCCCAATGGGCGGGGCAGGAGTGATGCCCTCGCTCCCCTAGCCCTCCGGAGGCACAGCCTCTCACAGCCCTTCTCCAGCCCTCTGTCTGCCTGGCCCACTTTCCAAGCCAGAAGGAAAGTCCCTGAGGGGGAAAAGAATTTGATCTATTTAGCTTTTTAAATATGGAGTTGGAGTTCTGATGCAATTGTCCCAGCTGCAAGCCAGCTCTGAGCCAAAGGGGAGGGGCTTTGTGTTCCGGGCCCACACCCTGCCCCTCCCTCCCGGGTCTGCCCTGCGCCACCCCTCAGAGCCAGCCCGCCTGGCTTGGCCAGAAACTGGCTGCCTGCTCTGCGGCTCAGGGTTCAGGCCCCAGAGGCTCACGCCATATGGCAGTGATATCAGCTGCCAAAGCCCGGCTCGGGCCCAGCGTAGGGTGTTGATTTTCATTTGGAGCCCAGAGTTCATGGACAGTAGGGCTGACCAATTAGGTGGACATTTGACCAAGACACAGAGACCCTGAGGTGCCACCAAAGAACAGCAGGCAAATGACCTGCACAGGGCCCACGGGGAGCAGGACGTGGCCCGTGGCCTCACAGCGGGCCGTTCTGTCCCCAGCATCACCTTCTGCGGCATCTGCTGTCAGAAGTACGTGAAGGCCAACATCTCAGAGCAGTCCGCCACCACAGTGCGCTACACCATGAAGATGCTGGCGAGCGGGGCCGAGACCATCATCTTCATGTTTCTGGGCATCTCGGCAGTGGTCCCCCAGATCTGGAGGTGGAACACAGCGTTTATGCTCCTGACGCTGGTCTTCATCTCTGTGTACCGAGCCATTGGTGAGGGCGTGGTGCGGGGGTGTAGTGGGGCGATGGTGGGGGACAGTGTGGGCATGGGGGGACCATAGATAATGAAAGGGGTTGGAGGACCATGAGGGACCATGGGAGATGGTGGGGGACAGTGGGGATGGGGCATGATGGGGGGTGATGGAGGGTGAAGAGATGGGGAATAGGAAACCATAGAAGACAACGGGGAGATGGCACAGTGGCGGGGTGACATCGGAACTGGCTGAGGGGAGCCTGTGGGAACCAGGGACTCGGTGTTTGCCCCAGTCCAGGGAAGGGTGGCTTAGGAGCCCCTGCAGAGCCTCAGACAGACCTTCAGTAGTCCTCAGAGAGGGTCCAAGCCATCTCCTGGCCTCACCACAGTGAGACGAAGGTAGGACAGCTGAGGAGCAGGATGGAAGGGTCAGGACGGAAGGTTCCAAAACCCAGGAACCCATTTGGTTTCCCACTGACTCACTCTGGATGTGGCAGAGTGACTCAGACACAGTGTAGTCCCTGAGGAAATGACCATGGCATGTGTGAGGCAGGAGCCCACGTGGCCGCACCCAGCACCTGTCACCATCCCTGCTGGGTGGTGCCTTGGGGGCCAGTAGGGGTGAGAGGTTCCCAGTGATCACACCTGCTCCTCCCTCAGTCTCTGGGGACTAAGGGCTCCAGAGAGCAGAGGCCATGACGGGATAGAGTCACTCTCTTCCTGCTGCCCTCAATGTGGCCTTTGGTCCTGGCACTGCCTGAGGTAGCAAGAGGTAAAGACAGCCTTGGTCCCACGGAGACCGGACAGTGTCAGAGCTGCCCAGCGGCCTGACACCACCCACTTGGAGTGTCAGAGTATCCAGAGAGAGACCTGCCTCCCAAGGGGAACAACGCACGTGGTGAGCAGGACTACAGCATGGCGTTTTCACCATCCCCTATGCTAGATGCTAGATGCCGCTGTCACCTGTCACCGCCTTCCAGTCCAGGAATTCCCAGGATGGAATTCCTAAATGTTACCTTTCCAGTGCAGCAGCTGCCAGGGAGGGCGATGGCGGGGCGCACGGTCCCCTGTGGGAGCTGAGTGCATGTCTGGTGCCTGCAGGTGTCGTCCTGCAGACCTGGATTCTGAACCGGTACCGCATGGTGCAGCTGGAGATCATAGACCAGGTGGTCATGTGCTATGGTGGCCTGCGTGGGGCTGTGGCTTTTGCCCTGGTAGTCCTTCTGGATGGGAACAAGGTCAAGGAAAAGGATCTCTTTGTCAGCACCACCATCATCGTCATCTACTTCACTGTCATCTTCCAGGTAGCTTCCTGCACGGCACCAGCCACACCTCGCTGTCCTCCTGACAGCCCTCCACGCCCCACCCCGCCAGCCGCAGGGGCGGCCCCACCATCGCCAGGCTCTCCAAAGAGCCTTAGCAAGCTCCAGGCCCTAATTAGATTTTATAATTTTAGTAAGTAGGAGCTGTTTTGTAGGTTTTCATGTGGCCCCACAGGGGACACAGCATGATTTGGCCTAAAAATGTCCTTCCTTAGCTGTCACTGGTTAACGGAGCCCTAGTTAATATTTTATCACCCCACCTGACCTTGCTTTAGGCTCATCTGAGGAGCTGATTTCAGGCACTCAAGAGGCATTAGTAGACCTCCAGGGGCTGTTGTGGGGGCTCCTCAGCAGGGAAGGCCACAGACCTGCTGGGTCCCTGGATAAGGTGGCCCACTTTACCGTGTGTGTGTGTGTGTGTGTGTGTGTGTGTGTGTGTGTGTGAGGGGGGAGGGCGTGGATTCACACTCTGGGGGCCCAGTGGACTGGAGCAGGGTACCCCTGGGGCCTGCCCAGGCTCTCAGGGTCAGTGTACCCCCATCTCCCAGGGCCTGACCATCAAGCCCCTGGTGCAGTGGCTGAAGGTGAAGAAAAGTGAGCACCGTGAGCCCAAACTCAACGAGAAGCTGCATGGCCGGGTAGGGGATGGAAGGAAGGGAGGAAGAGGTGGGAGAGAGGAAGAGGGTTGGCGGGAAGGGGCAAGCATGAGGAGCACAGGGAGAGCTGTCAAGTGACACCAACCCTCCTATCTGTTCTGGAAAGGCTTTTGACCACATCCTCTCGGCCATCGAGGACATATCAGGGCAAATCGGACACAATTATCTCAGAGACAAGTAAGTGGCTGGCATGGCCCCTGCCTGGGTGAAATGGGAACCTTGGAAGACACTTTTGTCTCAGCTGCTCCTTTCTCTCCCTCCTCCTCTACCCAGTGTATGACTCGAGACCCTCAGGGTACACAGTGCTGCCTTTCCCTTTAAATCTAACCCCACAAAACCCTAACTACAAAGAACACTGCACTCAAAGGAGCCAAAACGTCCAGGTCCCCTCCTCCTCCCGGGACCCCTTCCTCCCCCAGTGCACTGAGCCTTTTCTGGAGGTTCCTCTTCAAGTCTGGTCCAGCCCCCTCTTCTGACCCAAACGAATGGTCACTGTTCTGTGTTGAATTTAGAAACTTCTTCTGGGCAGCCTGGTTCTGTGAGAGCTGGGGAAGGGGGGTTCTCATCCCCTGGCCTGTGCCTCATGCAGGTACAATGTGCCCCGCCCCCATCACTAGCCTGAGCTCGAGGCCCCTCCCCTCCCCCAGCCCCACCCTGTCCTCAGCCTGCCTTTCTGAAGGGTTACCTAGTCACTTGGAAAACTCTCTGCAATATAGAATTAAATGAGAAAACAGACCCCACAATTCTATGTACATTCTAATGAAACTGTCATCAGGTAGGGACGTAGTAACAAAGTATAGAATTGTGAAATAGACACAGTTCCAGTTTATTGCTTTTATTTTAAAACTCACCTTTGTGGTTGTTATAAATACTATATAAAAGCCCGAGAGAAAGGGGTCTTTTGTGTCCACCCAGCTCTGGGAGACCGTGCTCAGTGAGTCTGGGTAGTGGATGGGGAATGCCCTGCCCCATCCTCCTGGGGCCTTGCCCACAGCTCACCGGGTGCTGACACTATCTGGTTCCATCCCTCAGGTGGTCGAATTTTGATAGAAAATTCCTCAGCAAAATTCTTATGAGAAGGTCAGCCCAAAAGTCACGAGATCGAATTCTTAATGTTTTCCACGAGCTCAACTTGAAGGATGCCATCAGCTACGTGGCCGAGGTACCAGGCAGTCTACGTGTCCTCTGTGTTGGAGGTGGGGGCTGAAGGATCCAGACATGGGATGTGGACAACCACTGGGGTCTTCCTGCACCCTAGGCCATGAGTGGGTGGGTGGCTGCTACAGGTGGCACCATACTGTTCTTGACGATCCACACATAAATCTGCATGAGGCTCAGGGGTCCTCCAACACCCTGGGAAAGTTATATGACAGCTCTCTCTCTCACACAGGCAGCTAAGGCATAGAACCCTCCCCCATTATTCTATAGGACACTCTACAGTGCTGACCTCTGAGGCCAGGTAGGGAGTTATGGGACCATGGCACCCAACATCTACGCACACACATGAATGTGCATACACATGTGTGAGCACACATGCACGCACAGAGAGAAACAGCAATGATGTCTTCTTGAGTCCCATGGGGGGAGCATGGAACACACCCGTGCACAGGCTGTGGTTCTGAGGTGGCCTCCGCATCACCTTGTCCCTCCAGGTGAGCAGGACTCTCCTGCATTCACAGAGCCCCCTGCCTTCTCCAGGTAAATGGGTCCAGCCCCAGTTCTCAGAGAAGGCTCTCCACCTCCATGCATCCAGGGTGTGGCGTCAATGAGCAGGGCTCAAGGATGCCACACCCTCATAAGGGATGAGCCTGTTCTGGAGGCTGCATGGTGACACCCAGAGCACCTTGCTGTTTCTCACACCACTTCCCTAGAAGCAGCCTCCAGCCACTCACAGTTAGGACTCAGGATTGTCAGATGGAACGTGAGTCATGGTGGGTCTCAGGTTCAACCCTGCCCCTCATGGGACATACAGCCTGGCTGGCTACTTCCCCAGTAGCCACACACCTCCTAACAGCACTTCCTAGCTTCTCAACACACGTGTCTACCACATGGCCATTACACTGATCACTAGGCTGCCTCTGCCACATGCATGACTCCATGCATGCCTCTTGGGCCTCAAGGTCACCTGATGCCCTGCACGAGCCTGGGTCTAGGCAGGTCCTGAGCTTGCTCCTCCCTGTCCCCAGTGTGTGATCTATAACAGTGACTTCCAGGCCATCCCACACAGCCCTGCTAGGCACTAGTGCCCACACTGGCACCTGGCATTCACAGCAGCAGGGTCACTTCAGAGCCCTGCCCAGGCCTCCTCTGAGGGGCTCAGACCAGGCCCTCCCTGCCTTCCCTTGCACTCTCAGTCTGCAGGTCTCATGTCCTCCCTATGTCCTCTCCCATGCCAGCTGAGGTCTCAGCAAACCCTGTGGCCTCAACACAGAGGTGCGGTTAGGAGACTGGAAGCGTCTTGTTTATTCAGAGGGAAAATGACTGCTGCCACTGCGGGGCTCCTCTGCCCCACATGCACCAGACACTGATGCCAGGTTACTCAGAGGGATCAGGTGCCCCTGGCATAGGAGCTGGGAGCCACTGGGAAATAAGGAGAGGGGCCCCATAACCATCCACTGAGCCAGCGCCGGCCCAACCCACATGCCCCAGACCTCCAGCCTCACCTATACCTGCTACTCCCCATATCCAACCCCTGACTGTACCCGTGGGCTCCTCCCCGGTCAGGCCTACTAAGTCAGCACCAGGAGGTGAACTTGCACCTTGCTGTCTGTCCTCAGTAGGTTGGCCCTACCTGGCCTCCCTTCCCAGCTCCAGCCCCATCATCCCCTAAGGGTTGACCCCAGCACATGGCCCAGCCCCCACCAATAGGAGTGCAGCTATGACCTTGTTCCTCTCGGGTGCTGCTCTGTGTGTTCTCAGTCTGAAGGTTCAACTCCGGAGGATTTCCATCTTGGAGAAATGAGGACAGCTGGTTTGGACTCCCAGGGGGGACAGGGCCACCTTCCTAATCCCATGGAGTTCTGTCACACTTTCCCCACATGCCCACGGTACCCACTGGGGTACTGTGTCCTTCACACACAGCTGTATGCTTGCTTTCCTCTTCAATGTAATGGCTAACTAACCGCTCAGCTGAGTCAAGCCTTGGCTGTGGCCTCTGAAATCTAGCTCTCCAGGCTGAGGTGTCCTGGATCCGGAAACAGGGTGACATGGCTCTGGTGCTACGGGTTTCCCTGAACTCTGTCGGAGTGCCTGGCCCGGCCTGGGGTGCTCGCTGTCCTCGCTTATGCAGGCTGTCTCCTCACAGGGAGAGCGCCGTGGGTCCTTGGCCTTCATTCGCTCCCCCAGCACCGACAACATGGTCAACGTTGACTTCAACACGCCACGCCCATCCACAGTGGAGGCCTCCGTCTCCTACCTGCTGTATGTGCCCAAGTTCACCCCGTCTCCCCCCCCCCCCATGACCCTGGAGGCTGCTGCAGGCAGGAGTAGGGGATGGGTATTCCCTGCCCAGCACCTCCCAGTTCCTCCTGACACAGTCACACCAGGGGCCCCTCTGAATAGACACCAGTCACTGGGCATGTTGGGGTCACTGAGAGGTGTAAACGGGGCAAGTGGAGACTCCCAGCTCGAACACCATGGGGGAGGCATGGAGTGTGAGGAGGAGTATGGAAAAAGGTGGGTACCAGGTGTTCCCCTGCACAGATAAGTTCACCGTTATGATCCCGTCAGTGTGTTAGTGTCGGCAGAGGGAGAGAGGGAGAGAAGAGGGAAGGGAAGCCAGGCAGCAGATCTGGGGCCAGGGCCTCCAGTCTTGGCTGAACCAGCAGCTTAGCGGGTGCTTGTAGGCAGTGGAGGGCTGTTCTTGGCCTTGTCAGCCAGTGCCCAGGTGCTGGGCAGAGGCAGTGAGTACATGGGCACACAGGTGAGCTCACAGCTGGGATCTTTAGAGGGGCTGTGGGAACTGCACACAGGTAAGGTCAACCTTAAATAGGAGGCCTCCTGAGGGTCAGTCTGACCAAAGCCCCAGGGCGAGGAGTCCCAGGACCAACCTTTGAGGCAGCAGCTAGTGCCCAGGCCAGGGGGCACAGGGGCAGGAGGGGTTGGCAGGAGAGCGATAGAGCTCCCAGACACTCCACATGGTCCCATGTAGGAGGGAAAACGTCAGTGCGGTGTGCCTGGACATGCAGTCCTTGGAGCAGAGAAGAAGGAGCATCCGCGACACTGAGGACATGGTCACTCACCACACACTGCAACAGTACCTGTACAAGCCCCGGCAGGAGGTGGGCTTGCCAGCGGGTTGGGGGCGCCTGCCCAGAGCCCCTCGGGATCCCGGCCAGGGAGAGACTCGGGTGGGGCACAGCTTCTCTTCTCCTCTCCCTGGAGCGAAGGGAGAGATCCTTATCTTTAGGGTAGACACCACTCAGGCTGCAAGGTCAGGGCTCAGCTACCAGACAGGTGGTCTCGGGGCTCTGTCTGGCCAGCATCTCAGGGAGCCTGCCCTGGGGTGACACTGGGTGGAAAGGTTGGGGTGCCCCCAGCTCTGCAGATCACCACCAGCTGTGACTGTCCCTCTCACCTCCCCCCTCCCCCAGTACAAACATCTCTATAGTCGACATGAGTTAACTCCAGAGGAGGACGAGAAGCAGGACAAGGAGATCTTCCACAGGACCATGAGGAAGCGCCTGGAGTCCTTCAAGTCGGCCAAGCTGGGCATCAACCAGAATAAGAAGGCAGCCAAGCTGTATAAGCGAGAGCGTGCCCAGAAGCGGGTGAGGGTGCTAAGCAAGTGACCACGGGACAAGGGAGACCATGAGTCTGGGGGTGGGTGGGGCGGGGTGTGCAGAGTGTGAGGGGAGGCATGTGCGGTTGAGGTTACCATGGGACCATGCTGGTCAGCGATGGAACCACCAAGGCAGCCCCGTTCAGGAAAGGTTGGGTGGGGAGGGGATCGGGCTGTACACTTATCTGTGAGGGGTTTCATTCCATGTTTCAGAGAAACAGCAGCATTCCCAATGGGAAACTGCCGATGGAGAGCCCCGTACACAATTTCACCATTAAGGAAAAAGGTACCTACTGGGGCCACGGGAAAACATGCTTGTCAGGAAGAACTCAGGAGACCCTCTTGTCAGAGTGGCAGCGATGACAACCCTCTGGGCGCGCTAGGAGCCCTGGAGCAGGCCTTCCCTGTCCCAGCGCATTTCCCTTGTGCTGCCCTTCCTTTGCCACCAGATTTGGAACTTTCAGACCCAGAGGAGACTCCCAACTACGACGATGAGGAGATGAGTGGTGGGATCGAATTCCTGGCGAATGTCACAAGGGATACAGCTACAGACTCCCCCTCAGGTGAGGGGATGAGGAATGGCCCTCTGCTGCCTCAGAAGTGAACACAGTGATTGGATAAGGACGGGACTGGGGAGGTCTGTGACTGTGCAACTGCACGTGGCATGCTAGTGCTTTCTGCTCTGAGAGAAGGGAGTTCTCACTTATACTGCCCATGCTGTGGAGAGGGAAAGCATGGGGTGGAGGGCCTGAAACCCCAAAGACCCTGAACTTCCAGGTAATCTCCAGGTGATGGCTGCAGGACACACCGATGTCTGACCCCTGGGCAGCACCCTCCCTCTTGCCATTCCAGGTGCAACTGGGAAGCTGATCAGACACTGCCCTTTCTCCTAGGAGTTGACAACCCTGTATTCTCTCCGGATGAGGATCCGAGCATCCTGTCCAGGGTGCCACCCTGGCTGTCTCCTGGGGAGACTGTGGTGCCCTCCCAGAGGGCTCGTGTGCAGATCCCCTACTCTCCTGACAACTTCCACCGCCTGGGTCCCTTCCGCCTCAGCAACAAGTCCATGGACTCCTTCCGGATGGCTGAGGGCTCCAAGGAGCAGCCCCACGCCCCTCTGCCTGAGTCCACGCACATGTAACTGGATCCTTGCCCTTCCCTAGCCCCTAATGCCTGCTCTCTCCTCAGCTCCTCTCCCCAGGCATCTGCCTCTCTCTTGGTCCTGGACCTGACCTCTGCAGACTTTCTTCAGCTGCTCTTCCTCTCGTTAAGCCTGTTCCCACCAGCCTGTTGTTCTGGCCAGACATTTCTTAGGAGACCATCTGAGTCTCTGCTACTCCAGCTGGGATGCTGGGATACAGAACTGGTTGAGGATTTGTCGTTTTAGCCTATTGGTTAGAATTTCCTCTTATTGGATTGTCAGTTTGAACACTAATTACTCTGAGATAAGTATTTAATCCATGCAGTCAGACCATGAATCTAAGTCACAAGCTCAGAGGAGACTGGCATGGTCTGGGGTGCTATGTGGATTGAGAACATCTATTTTTCTCCGAGGGCCCTGGGAAAACCCACATGACAGAAGTCCAGGAGAGACTGGTCCCCTTAACCCTCATACAGAGAGGAGTGCAGTCAGCGTGCCCACATCCTGTTGCTGGCCCAGTAGTGAGGGTGTCCTCCTGGATCAGGAGTGGGCGGGAAAAGGCAAGGAAAGGGCGGTAGGCGAGGGTGGTGGAAGAGAGGAGGCCCCCATTCAGTAAACGCTGCAGGGGGGCTATTTCTAGGTGCTAGAAGGGGCTGACCCCACGTTGTCTTCTGCACGGAGGAGGGCTCAGCCTCCCTTGAGCAAGGTTTTAGGCTTATTTCACACATACCTTGAGTGTTTGGAGGGAACATGGGAGGACAGAAAATAAGACTTACCCCAGGTGAGGCTGATTTGCTCATGGGGTTTCACTTTGTCTCAACTGAAGAAGTAACCTTTTTTGTTTGTTTGTTTCCTCCTGTGGGCATTTGAAGAGGGGTGATTGTCAGTCCAGCCGGGGGGACGCAATTGTGCTGGCCAGGCTGACGAAGTGGTTTCTTGATACACGGGCTGGTCTTTCTCCCCAGAGGTTGCTGGGACTAGAAGTGATGGAGCACAGAGACTAGACGAGTCTCGCACAGTCCCACTGCCGGTCCTGGCAGAGAGCTTGTGGGAAGGACCTGCTGTGCTTCTCTGTTCTTTCTGCCTCCTCCTGGTTTCCTCCCTCCTCGGGTCTTCTTGCACACTCTGGGTCTCCATGCTGGGTGCTGTACGGTGGCGGGCACAGGGGGTACCTTTGAAGGTCTGCTGACCCTATCACTGAGTATCCTGGTGGTCACACAGCCAGGATGTAGCCTGCACGTGTCCCAGAACATTGCAGGTGGTGGAGTGGGCCCCAAGCTGGGTCTGTGGGGGCTCTCCTGTGCCACCAGGTAACACGCACTCACGCTCGTTTCTCCCGCAGGTGACACAGGCTCTGACGCGCCACTGACGGGACACACGTCCCCGCGCGAGGTACCGCGGGCCACGGAGAAGCCCCGGCGCCAGTTCGTTCCGCCCCCGCCCACTGCGCCCCCGGCCCCGCCTACCTCCCAGAACACTGCGTCGGCCGCACCGCGCGACCTCGACCTGGGGGTGGGGCCCGTGTCGGAGGCGGAGACTGCGTCAGAGGCGGGGTTTGTGCTGGGGGCGGGGCTGGAGCGCCGCGGGTTGCCGGGCGCGCACGCGCGATCGGCGGCGGCGCGCCGCGTGCACAGCCGGCGTTCTTTCCAGCGGCCCCGCGCGCGCCGCCGACCCGCGCTGCTCAAGCTCGCGTCGCTCCCGCTGTCTTACCACATGCCGCCACACGCGCTGGAGCAAGAGGAGACGCCACTGTGACCGTTGCAACTGCCTGGGTATCCTCTCCATGGCCTTGACCCTGGGGATCTTCTCCTGGCCTCGTCCCCCTGGGGTCTTCCTTCAGTGGCCTGGACAGCCTTGGATATGCCCCAATCCAGAATCTCGGTGTGGTATAGGCAGCAGGGGAACCAAATGCCTGCAAAGCCCGAACCTCGAAATTCATTGGTGCCACCTACAGAGGAAGACCTGTAGGGCAGGAAGTGGACAGTGGCTAAGCCTGCAGCTTCTGGGAGGTCTGGGCAGGTGCCCTTGTAAGGAGACTGCACACCTTCTGTACACCTGTCCTGGTTTTGAACTGAGCCTGCACTTGTTTCTACCCTGTTGTCACCCCTCACTCAGGGACAGGAAGGGCCCTGGGACCCATAGAGGCCAGGCTCCATGTTTGAGCTCTTGCCACTTTGTGTCCATTCTCTCATCAGCTCTGCCAGGGAAACCGAGACCCAAGCAAAATGAGATTTGCCCTCCATAATATCAACCTGATTCCAGGCCCAGGCTGGCTTCTCTCAGGACCCCAGGAGGTCAGAAGCCATGACTCCAGGAGTTTACAGGCCAAGGGAGTGGGCCATGTCCTCCATTGCACTGTGTGATATGTCCAGTTATCAGTTCTGTGAGCTGCCTGTCATCTTATGAACTGGGACAATTGCAGAACATGTTTGTTCATCCTTTTGTGTTGAGATTCCTAGAGCCCAGCACTTGTTCTTCCTGGGTATTCAGCGCCTCTGGGTACCAGGTGCTGCCCCGTTGTCAAACACCTATTCTCTGGCCTAAGCTGCCCCCACCTGACACTAGCAGATGGCCCAGGCTGGGTTAGAGGTTGCTCTAGCTCCAGCTAAGGCGAGTAGGGCCTTCATTTAGCAACTCTTGTTCAGAATTACAGCCAGTCCTTAAGTGGACCTGGGCCAGGTGGTTGCTCTGGCCCCTCCTAACCACAGCAGGGAGACACTGGTGGAACCCCTGACCTTGGGAGCTGCTGTTTTGTGGAAAGCTAAAGGACTTGAAGGAGGGGTCAAACCCTTGGCCCCACGCTGAGGATGTTATAGCACAGACCTCCTGCCACCTCCTCCAGGGTTTCAGGGATGTGGCCTTAAAGCTGCCCCACCCTCATCCCCCTTGCCAGACCCACTGCCCACCTGTTCTGAGGGGAGCAGTGAGTCAGGAAATGGGCTACCAAGTTGGCCCTCATCTGCCCTCCTGTTCCTCAGATGTAAGGCTTTGTGTGAAGACAGGTAGTGAAGGATGAAAGGGGCAGTAGACTTCAGGACACTCCTAGAGGCTTTTCTGAAGAAACCAGACTCAGCTCTGCTCAGGAAAGGAGACTTTATGCTGTTTAAGGTCTCACAGCCATCACAGGTAAGGACTATTAACAGTCTGTAGTGTTTTCCTGGTGCACATTGAGTTCCTGATGGAAAAGTCTCTACAATTTGCTGTTGAGAAAAACAAGTGACAGCAAAAGGGACATTCAGTGTGGTGTTTGTTCACCAACACAGAAAAGGCTCTTTATCCCAAGGGGAGCAGAGCTGCTCATTATTTGACTCATTAGCTCAGCCATCACAGATAAAGGAGTGATGTGTGGTTTTCAGTAGTTGTTCCCCATACTCTACAGCTATTTTAATCAACACAAAACCCAGCCATCATCTGCACAACAAAACTGCCCGTTGAGTGATCCCAGGCCAGCTGGTGCTGAACCACAGCCACTAACAGCAACTTCAGGAAGTTTGTCTGCTCTCTGCAGGAGTGGTTTGTCCAGAGAAGGCTAGGTACAGGTACAGATGGTCATCCAGGGTCCACAGTCCAACATTTCCAGCTGCCTTAACAACTCCCCTGGGCCATTGGACCCAGATCCACTTTTCGGCTGCAGGGCCAGAGGCTGAGTAGGGTAAAACAGCGCAGGGGCAATTCCTGGATGTCCTACTCACCTCAGGTGGTAAATCTGTTTGACAACTATCTCCTGGACAAAACCTTCAGCCCTGTGTTTCTGTGCTGGGTGGGCAGATTTTGTTTGCTGAACTGCACAGACTAAGCACAGCCATAATGGAACATAAGTTCCAGACATGAAACCTCATTTTGCAGAACCCCAAACCCTACATTTCAATAATCGAAAGACAACTGTCTATTGACACAGTGTTATAAACCCTAGTACTGTGGATACATTTCATAAATGAGAATCCTAGCTGTTCTTGTCACTGTAAAACAGAATGCAAACAATGTCTTATGAATGTATTTCCTTAGGAAAACTGTTGTAAAATTTTTTATTAGGAAAGAATTCCTATTTATTTAATACTGAACTTTGGCCTACTTTGTGGTAGACTATAAAGTACACAAATTTAGGAGTTTCTATTTCTCACTTCTGTATCTTGAAAATAATTTTGTCATAGTGCTCACATACTGTGTACTGTTGATCTATTGTGAAAGGAGATGTAAAGCAAGAATTTTACTGAAACTGGAACTGAAGTGTATTATGAATGGTGAATTGTGAATTTAATTTTGTGAAAGTGATCTTAGTCAAACTTTGTGTAACCCTAATCACAATTGATGTGCCTTAAAGTATCCCCCAAATGTGCTGTTGGCAGTATCTGGGCAGGGGTCCCATCATAGACCCTGCCACAACTGCCTGATCAAATCTATTAAAAACATTTCAAGGCATTTTTTGGTGCAAATTTTATCAATGAGAAATCATATCAAGGAGAATATAAGGAGCAGTGTCTTGAAGGTAGACATTGCTCTGGCACTGGAATTAACGTTGCATGCATGTGCACAAGTGTGTGCATGAGTGTCTGCGCAGGAGAGAAAGGAGGCCCCTTCTGGCTAACTCAAGGTAGTGGAACACACAGTTGTGGGCACAGCCTAGGCCCTGGAAACTAGTTCCTCCTCGGCAGAAACAGGTGGACACCACCACTCACTAGCTTAGACTCGTCACTGCACACAGAGGACAGGTTCCAGGAAGGAAGGGAGCAGTGCCCACCCCACCTAAGTGGGAGGTGAAGCACCTGAAATATCAAAGGGGGGGTTGAGCCTGGGGCTGAACCAAGAGCTGGGTGGGGACAACGGGGTCCAGCGCCTAGGTGAACAAGGAGGGTGCCTGCAGGGTCGAGGTCAGGATAGCTGGGGAGGCATAGATGTGGGTGGACCCAAAAGACAGAGCCATGTGCCTGTCCTTAAATGTCCCAATGGATCACACCCCCCAGGTAAATCCCACCACTCAGGTGGATCCAGCCTCCCCCCAAGTGGAGCCGTACAGGGCGGCCTAGGCAATCATCTTGAGCAGATCATCTCTGAGGTCTTGGTGTCACAGAGAAACATCTTTTAATAGTTAAAATTTTGAATGTTCATTATAAAAGGAAAATAGCGCATAAAAGTCAAGTCCATTGATAACATTTATGGGAGTCTGACCCGGCTCCCTCTGCACCCTATAGGGGTGCTCCCAGCTCTAAAATCTGCTGCTCCTAGGCTTGTGGAAGCATCACCCCGAACCTGTCTTTACTTCACGTCACCTTGCAAGGACACAGTAATATCAGATTAGGGTTCCCAGCTCCCCTTGCCCTGGTTGGCTACCAGAGGGAGCCATTTTCCAGCTTCTCCTTGCTCTGTGTCAGGGGGCACCTGGTGTCCCGTGCCATCCTGGTCAAGGCATGCCCTGCATAGGAAGGCAAGGTAAAGCAGCCCTGGTGATGCCTACTAGGCACAACTGGTTTCCTCTGGATAGAAAGCCCCATTCCCCATGCTCAGGCCTTGTATCTTGGGATTTCCTCATTACAGCAGTCTGGATGGTGCATTAGCAAATGCGAGGAGACAGCAGGCGAGGAGACAGGAGGCTGACTGGCAAGAGCTACACGCACTCTCATCAATTAAACAGTCAGGGACCCTTCCCCACTCTCTGAAAACCCACTGAATAAAATAAGAGTCAAGGAAATTTCCTAAAGATTAACTTTCTCCGGAACGGCAAGTGTTTCTATGGAGAATGACCTTGAGACTCAGTGAGGAGACAGTGGCCCAACGAGATGGGATGCAGCTGGTGGCTCCCAGTACAAGCTGCAGGCTGCCTGTCTGTGGGGCAGCCGTGTGAGGCTTGCCCGCAGGTTTACGGGCTGCAAGCACTTTGCTTGATTGGTGCATGAGCACGTGGCAGAGGTATGTGTGTATAGCCTATGTAAGGCTATGGGTGCCTCCTCTGGGCAGCAATTCTCCCAGATCATTCTCCTGCCGCCACCGTGAGGCGCGGATTTCCATGCTCCCTTGTCCTTACAGCGAATACCAGATTTTCCTTTATTAGCTCTTTCCCTTTTGTTATTTGCTCACCTCTCCTTGTGAGCCTCCAGTAAACGGGTATGGCCCAATGCTTTCTGGCTCCACAGTTCCTCTACCATCCTCCTGAATCCGATATGAACCTGTGTGGGGAAGCTGTGTTTAAGCACTTTGCCTGATTAGTGCATGAGCACGTGGCAGTGCCACATGTGTGTGGCCTATATAAGGCTATAGGTGCTTGTACTCAGGGTGATTGCAGACGCGCGGATTGCCTGCTCACCACCGAGAGGGGCCATTTTGTTGTTTGTTTTCCTGAGAGGCGGTTTCCCCTGCCTGTGTGCTTGTCCACTGTTGTGAGACTTTATTAAATGGTATGGCCCAACCCTTTCCAGCTCGGCAGTTTTTCTACAGTCTGCCTGAATCCAATGTGAACCTGCCTGGCCTCGGCCACTGGCATTACATCTGGCATAGTGGGCAGGGTTTGGAGCAGATGGGTATGGAGCCACTGACCCCTTGAAGGGTGGGATAGAGGAGTGGCTGTTTCTGATGGCTCTCCTGGTGGGGACTGTGGGCTGGCTGTCACAATCCTGCAAGAAGAAACAAGAGCTCTTTGTGAAAAGTTTTGTCAAAAGCTCTAGGATGAGCTGCATAATGAACGCCAACAATGGTGTGAACTGGAGCAAGCGCTGGAGAGGGAGACCAACCAGGTCCGAGAGTTGCAGTGTGAGGTGCAGGCTGAGCACCAATAGCGCCTGGACCTGGAGCGGTCTCTAGACAAAGAATTGCAGGTTTATGAGTTGCAGCTTGCCTGGAAGCTGAACGTTGGCAGTGACAGCTGCTAAAGAAACAACTGTGGGTTCAGGAGCTCAAGAGTCAGCTTCAGGCTGAGAGCTGGCAGCTGCAGGAGCCAAAGCAGGTGTGGAAGATGAAGCTGCATTTCTGCCGGCGGAGCAGCTCTGAGTCAGTGGGAGCAGGCATTTCCAACTCCTCTTCTGAGGGGGAGGCTCAGGCTTCAACTGCCATCCACTGACTCAGAGCCCAGCCGATAGTCACCAAGAAGGTAAAGACCAGCATCCAAGAGTCCCTCAGGGGGTGCCACAGCCTCCTCCCCAGGTAGTGGAGCACTCTGTGGTCTGGCCCTACACCCAGGCAGAGCTGATGGAGTTGGGGGTGAAATTCAGGCAGAAACCCACTGAGCCCCTGGCAGCCTGCTTGGTGTGGCTGCAGGACATAGGGGGTGGATGGCATCATGCTCTCCAGAAGGGAAATGGACCATAAGGCTGTGAGGGCTGGTGCCTGTGCTGCCTCCTACCCCCCGACTAGTAAGAGAAATTGACCTGTGAAAATTACCCAAACACAGATGTGGGTAGATTTTGATTGCAGCCATGGCAGATAGAGAGAAATTAGATGGTAAGCCTAATAAAGTCTTTTTGGAGTTTGGTGGCAGCTTGAGTGAGAACAGAGGTTCCAGCCTCTGACAAAGTGAGGGAAACAGGTGGCCCCAGCATCTGCCAGGAAAATGGCTGGCATGCAGGTTACAGGATCCCCAAGACCCGCTGTCCCAGTTTGAATAGGGGGGAAGGGTGAGGGACCCACATGGCAGGAACAGGCGGGGGCCAGAGGCCCCATGTGAAGTTGGCGATCCACTGGTCCCCTTCTAATATGCAGCAGGTATTGGCATTAGAAGGTAATAGGAGCTTTTTTTTTTTTTTTATAGCAGCAGCAAAGAGAACTGTTAAGGCAACACAGGCCTTGAATGTGTTTGACTCCACCAGGCCCTGTAAGCTTGTTGAGGGGTTTGGATGGGGCTTGTGACAACAGAAAGCACACTATGGAAAGGTGCTGAGGTGTGTTAATAAAGAGCTGTATGGCTAGTTGCCTGTACTGGACCTTTACCTGGGTGATTTGCACAGACAGCTGGGCTGTCTATTGTGGACTGACTCTTGGACTGTGGCTGTGAGAGACCCTGATGGGGGGTGGGGGAGCGTGGCACCTGTGGAAGACTTCCTGCACTGGGAAGCTGCTCTCACCCAGTTGCAGAGATGCACCAAGGACACCTTTTGGGTTCAGTGGACATGGCCCTGGACTGTACAGGCCTCCACCTATGAGGGGTGGCCTTGTTGGCAAAGTGGGGTGGGGAGTTGGAGGAGGGCCTCCATTTAACTCCCTGGGCAGACTGCTCAGGGAGACATTGTGAAGGGCACCTTTGTAATTGTCATTTTTGGTATGTTTATAATGTACCTATTGTGAGGAGTGGAATGTGGGGCAGCTGTATTAGGCTTGCTCACTGGTACCGGCTGTAAGCACTCTGTCTGATTGGTGGGTGGGTGCGTAGCAGCCCGTGTGTGCACGGCCTATATAAGGGTATGGGTGCTTGCGCTCGAGAGATGGGGGGGATTATGGATCGTGGATTGCCTGCCGGCACTGTGAGGGGCCATTCTTGCTGTTTGAGAAGCGGTTTTCCCCTGCCTGTGGGCTTGTCCGCCGTTGGGAGGCTCAATTAAATGAAATGGCCCAATGCTTTTTGGCTCTGCAGTTTCTTTACCATCTGTGCGAATCCAATATGAACCTGCTTGGCTTTGACCACTGGCATTACAGTCCCCAAAGTTGATGTAGCCAGTGACCATCATATAATCAGAGCAGGACACCAGCCAGAACAACATGTGCCAGTTGAATCTGTTATTCTCGAAAATCACCCTGGACATTTATTCCAGAAGTAACTTGAAAGGAAAATAAATGTATTTTTATTAAATAAGGGGCAATAAATGATTATTAACTAATTAAAAATATTTATTGAGTATTGCTAAATGCTGCTTAAGGCATGTCATGAGAAGGGAACTAGGGTAATATGAATATTGACAGACTGCACATTAGCTAGATGTCTTTAGGAAGATTACATCTCTTCTGAGCCAGTAATACTCAAAATAACTGGATTTCATTTTTAGTTAACCACTTCAGTTTTGATTCTTTCAAGAAAAAGTCCTATCTGTGATATTTCCATGTCACGTGAGGGTGAAAGTACACTATCAACTTTGCCATCTGGACTGTGTCTTTGGGGAAACAAGCCTATCCACACACACTCGGACGTTGAGTAGCCCGACACCATGTGCACGAGTCATCCTGCAGAGAAGGAGCAGCACAGACGCGTCCCTGAGACCCTGAATCGGGGTTGAGAGGACATGCGACAGAGGAACGGGGCAAATGCCTCTGCTTCCTGGTTCAGCCAGCACTGAGCAGCTAAGCCAGAACACCACCCGTCTAAAAATTCCTGCTCACTGGATGGTGGTATGGGGGAGGTTTAGGGAGGCACATACAGGAGCTCACTGTTGATCCTGGGTGGACCTTCTCAAGAGCCTGGTATGAAGAGTAATGTGTAAAATGAAGCTATAGCTGAAGAGCGCCACAGAGAGACAGCTGAATGGCAGAAAGAGGGTCTCAGGGAGCCTGTGTTAGGAATAAGCAGGGCCCATTAATCTGAAACAGAGGGCTGTTGCTTGTGTGGCTGCAGAGCAGACACCAGGGGACCCCACCCAGGCGGGGGAGAGCAGGGGCAGCTTTCAGATGCTGCGTCTGAGTCCCTTGCAGTCACCGCTAGTAAGAAAACCTCACAGCTAGGAAACTCACATTCCCCTGCAGCATTTACTTTTATTGAGCAGCAGCGTCAGAAGCACTGACACTACAAAAGGAGTGAGACCAAGAGGCGAATGAGAAGTCAACCAGGATCCTGCTCACAAAGCTGTCCGCAGATGAGAGGGCCAGAACCTACCACCAGAGCACCTGTCCATCAGAAAGCCTTGAGCTTGGCACCGTGAGTCACTGGCTGTCACGTGGGGTGGAGAGTGAGGGACCAGATTCAGACCGGAAACTGAAAGGCTACTTGAGCAGCTTGGCCACATTCAGACTGGGAACTATGATTTCCCTGAAGATGGGCACATAGTTGGGATTCGCCTGTGTGGGGCCCTGCTCCAGTGTCTCAATGATGGTCTGCTTCATGTCCCGGCTTGCATCTCCTCGCATGGCCAGCAGTGCACCAATATGGTCGTCCCTGGGAAATGGGGAGAGGAGGAATTGACAGAAGTGTGAGGGGATGCATCGAGATGCTCACCTTGAGCCTGACTCGAGATCCCCCACTCCAGGGTCCCAGAACTGATCAACAAGTGCAGGTGAAAGGCAAGTCTCCCTTGTCATGTCAGAGGGAGAGAAGCCCAAGTTTTCATATTATAATGTGGTCCTTTGTCCAATCTACAATTACAACATTTTTTAAAGGCTGCATTTTTTTTTGAGAGGAGGGGAGACAGTGAGACATACTCCTGCATGTGCCCCAACCATAATCCACCTGGCAACCCCCATCTTGGGCCGATGCTCAAATCAACCAAGCTATTTTTAGCACCTGAGGCTGATGCCCTGGGATCAACCAAGCTATTTTCAGTGCCCAGGGCCAATGCTTGAATTAATCGAGCCACTGGCTATAGGAAGGGAAGTGGGAGAGGAGAAAATCAGGTGGTCACTTCCTCATGTGCCCTAACCAGGGATCAAACCCAGGATGTCCATATGCAGGGTCAACACTCTAGCCACTGAGCCAACTGGCCAGGGCCAGGCTTACTTTTCTAAATTTTTGATTAATGGACTGTCTCACTAGAGCAGGAGAGCAGGAGACCCTGGAGAGCTCAGGACCACTGGTTCTTCCTGCTCAAAGCCAGCTCCGAGCAACAGCAGGAAGAGAAGACACTGGCTGAGGCAACCTGAATAGGTTCACAAAGGTTGGAGGGAGGAGGCAGCCAGCAGCTGTGGACAGGCCCCTTTCCACATGAAGGCTGGAAGGTGTCCTGGCCAAGCATGGCACACAGTCTCCCTTCTTTGAATCCACCATAAGCACGACACAAGCTTTCTAAAACACTCTGCTCAGCCTCTTGTCCACCCACATCAAGGCCCCGCCTGGCCCCACCTGCACCTGCACTCTGTCACTTAGGAGGTACACAAATCAAGGCAGGGCTGGCACAAGGGCATATGAGACACAGGCATGTCCACTATTGTTCTCAGAAGCCCACTCTGCCTGCAACTGTTGTCTGCAGAGCTTGTTCTCAAAGGTGCCCGGACCTGCCATACTCTCACTCCTTGGGGCCATGACTAAAGCTCAGGACCCTAGGAATGATCCGGCTACTCTGGTCCCTGAGTTCTAGTTGAGACAGGAGGCCGTTACCTAATGTCTGGGTATTTGCTGACCAGAGTCGAGACTTCCAGGTAGAGCAGGGACGGGTCTGTCAGCTTTATCACTTCTGCTACAGCGACGATTGTATCACAGTATCCATCCGTGTCTTCGCCAAACCCCTAGAAGTGAATACGGAGCCCATGAGCAGTGCATGGCACTACCATGCCTCCAGCCAGACACAGGCTAGTCTGGAGTCTGTCAAACCCTCTCCCTAGCTGAGGATGCCTGGCTCTACAGCCCTCTCCCTACTCTCAAGTAAACACCATGACTGGTTCTCAGAGGGGGCTGTTCCCTTGGGAGTACTCAACAGAGACTGCGGTGGAGTCTGGGTAGGTCATGAAGTCAGCTTAGCCCCTCTAAGGGAGGAGGTGTGTGAGCATTGTCTCTGAGCTGAAGTCTGGTTCTGTGCTGCCACCAGAGGAATCTAGAAGCTACTGCGCTGAGTGCACGTGTCCCCACTACAGGTCAGAGAGATCTGCCCACAGATCTTCCTGTTTACAAAGGAAGCAAGAATCAAATGGTCACTTGGTTCTTGATGTGATTGATCTTGATCTACTGGCCCAAAAGTCCTAGGAGTGGAAAGTGGAAAAGAAGCCATAACAACACTTCTTAGTGACAGTGACTCTAAAAGGGCATGAGGCGATGGCACTCACAGACGCCAGCTTGCGGAACAGGAAGCGCAGTTGCTCAGCCTCCCGGACCATCCTCTCTGCACCCTCCTTGCGTTCCTCAGGACTGCGGAAGGAGATGCGCTTCCCCATGACTGCCCGCAGGTACTCCACCACGACACGTCGGTGCGCCTCGGCCGTCATCCGCTGAGGAGCAGAGACATGTTAGCAACACAGACAGGCAGGCTTCGACTTAAATCTAGGTCGATATGTGAACAGAGCACAATCCTTCCCATTTCCCATCAATAAAAACAGAAGAATTCATAGTAAATATATTAAATAAATAAGCACAACTGTGATTTCTAATTATAAATTTTGACTTTAGAAAACCATAGCAGTATTTATTATTTTCCTAAAACCCAGCGAGGAAATCACAAAGGCAGAAGGTACCATGGGCATGAGCTATGCATGTGGACACCCACAGAACTGACCTTGTGCCTCAGATACTGATGGTCCCTCCAAAAAGTAAACAAAATAAAGGTCCTCAAATGACACCTGCTTTCAGACCCCTGTGACACTTCCTTCTAACAGCAGGTATCACTGAAGGATCACTTCCCACCAGGTGCCCAGCACAGCACCTACTTTCCCCAGACCCTCTCAGAGGGCCTCATGCCCACCCCTCTGGGTGACTCTGGTCAACTCCTCTAGCTGCCCCATCCTGCACGCATCTCAGAATACTTCACCCCCAGGATGCAGTGTTGGGTCAGTAGAGCAACTGGGGACCCGAGGTCAAGTCCAGGCAGATGGGATCCACAGGATAGATGTGCATGAAACACATACATCTTGCCTTGTCCACAGAGAGCTGTTTAACAACCACTCTGTAGAAACAGTGACGGAGCTTCAGAGGAAGAAGTTACCCGTAGTCCATCCATTTGAAGACATTTCAAAGGAGGCCATGGTTTTCTCTACAAGTGCGAACACAATGTGGATCCTGGCTCCCACCGGGGCCCACCCCCAGCAACACATGGGCATGAGGCAGGCATCCCACAAATATGTAAATAAAACTGCAGTGATGTGATATGTGGCATCACAACCTCAGACCAAAGAGAAACTGTATCTTCCTGGGCAGGCTGGATGCTCTGCTCCCTGTGCCAAAGGGATGAGGATCCCAAGGGCCCCAAACAAGACAAGTAGATGGCACCCAGCACCCGCACGGGGCCACAGCCGAGACCAGGGCTAAAGGACTGTGTGCTGCTCTAACAGTCCAGGCTCTCGGGAAAGCAGACATTCTCATTTGAGGCACAACTTCCAATCACACCAGGAGATGAGCCACCAAGACTGAGAGTCTACAGAGAGAACAAACTCCCAGTGCGAGGACTCCACACATAGACCCCAGATATCAACTGTTAAATCAACATACAGGCCCTGGCCGGTTGGCTCAGCGGTAGAGCGTTGGCGTGCGGGGGGACCCGGGTTCGATTCCCGGCCAGGGCACATAGGAGAAGCGCCCATTTGCTTCTCCACCCCCCCCCCTCCTTCCTCTCTGTCTCTCTCTTCCCCTCCCGCAGCCAAGACTCCATTGGAGCAAAGATGGCCCGGGCGCTGGGGATGGCTCCTTGGCCTCTGCCCCAGGCGCTAGAATGGCTCTGGTTGTGGCAGAGCAATGCCCCGGAGGGGCAGAGCAGCCCCCCCTGGTGGGCAGAGCGTTGCCCCTGGTGGGCGTGCCGGGTGGATCCCGGTCGGGCGCATGCAGGAGTCTGTCTGACTGTCTCTCCCCGTTTCCAGCTTCAGAAAAATACAAAAAAAAAAAATCAACATACAAAATTTTTAAAGAAATAAAACATAAAACCAAAAACTGTGCAAGCAACAAGAAATTAAAAATTGAACTGGTCCCACCGACCTCTAAGCACCAGAGGCTCCTGACAGCTATGAAGGAACCCCTCAGTCAGGTGGACTTAAAAACAACAGTCTCCATTCAAATACCACTTTTAATGACAGAATTCCCTTTAAAATTAGGAATTAGATGTGGGTGCCCATTGGGCTGGGTGTCTACTGCAGCAAGACATGGAGAAGACATAAAAGCTATAAGGACCAGAAATGAAAACACAATGTCACTGTTCATAGATAAAAATCCGCACAGGGACTTGAAAACATGTGGGGACAATCAGAAAGTTTTACAAAGTGTCTGGATGAGGTCAGCATATCAAAACAACTTACTTTCTAGAAACAAAAAGTTAGAAAGCAGGATTTTATAGAGTAACACTTTTAATAGAAGCAGCAAAAACTACACAAGGCTGAGCATATATGGGAAAGATGACTAAGCCCTGGAGGAGCACACAGTGCTGTGTTAAGAGTAAAGATTTGGAGGAGACTCAGACGAGTAACACAGGAGATCCCTGTTCTCATGGGGTCTCTGTGGAGTGGAGAAGGGCCAGCAGCCAATGTGCCCTGACAGGCATCTGGACAAGGGACTGTCCTTTTTCTGTCCTCTCATCAGAGCTATGGCTACTGCCCCCATGACCTGCAGGGTTCCCAGTCTGCGGCCATATGTCACTGTGGGTTTAGTGGGGTGTTAGAAAGCAGTTAAGTCAGATGAATGGTCTCAATCTTCACTCAAAGGCCATATCACCTCTACCTCTATCTGATCTTTAGATTATCATGCCTTCTATCTACATTGGGTTCATAAAACCACCTGTGAACTTCTCACAGATCTAATTTGACACCGAATTCTACACAAGATACCACATGGGCCCCAGCATACAGGTGAGCTCACACCACACACTGTGCTTCAATCTTACCTTTTTATATGGCTTTTTAATTTTTGCAAAATCATTGAAATAGTCTTCCACAGTGACACAGATGGTGTCTACCGCATTCGATCCCAACAGCCATTTTTTTGTCATCAGCTCACTCAGATGTTGCTAAAAAGCACAGATCATAAAAACATCATCTCGGCATTGTTCCCAAGTCATATGTGTCAAAAGGGAGGCGCTGCATGTCTACCAGATGTGCTAATGTGACAGTATATACATGCACTACTAGTATGTGACCTGCAAGTATGCACTTTACATGACTCAGACACACACACCCATGAAGTATGCAGGCATCTGTGTGTATACATTTCATCTGTAACAACTGTATATACATGGCTGGGCAAAAGTAAGTTTATAGTTGTGAGTATGCAAAAGAGTTTATTCTTGCATTACTATTATTGAATTATTTTCCATACAAACAACTATAAACCTACTTTTACCCCACCCTGTATTATTCAAATACTCTGAATACCCAATTTCGATGGACATTTAAAATTTTTCACATTTTGCAATCAAAAACAATGTTGCTGCAGTAAATTTTTACACTTCTGCAGGTGAAACTCCTAAAAGTGGAATTGCTCAAAAAGTATGCAAGCTAAAACCTCAACTGTTTCCAAACTGTCCTCCAAAAACTGCACAATTCACATTCTACACAGAACACAAGACTGTCTGTCCCTTTGCTCATGCCCTTGGGGTATGAGCAACATACACCGAGGGGTATCAATGTTTGCCATCCTTGCCATCTTAATAAGCAACAAATATTTTTAAAATTTGCATTTCTTTGAAGACCAATAAAATTGTGTGTTTTATTTTGTAGTTAGGACATTTGTAATCCTTTTATTGTGAAGTTTATGTCCTTTGTATACTTTTCAATTCTTTTCATATTTTAATTTCAAATTCATACATTTTCATTGTTTGCCAAACAATTTTCTAGAATGTTACAGACATCATGAAATTATCCCACCCATCATCCCAGGAGCTCATTTCTAGAGGATCCAAAATAATCATGGTTTTATTTTTAAAATATATTCTGGTTTCTGCCAATACATCTATATAATAATGTTGAGCCATCTTTGTAGTTCTGAAATAAACCTTTCTTGTTCACAGGGTATTTATGCCTTTGATATGAAGCTAAATGTGTTTTGTATTGACTTTGTTTTGTATCTTTATTCAAAACAAACTGTTATATGTTATGTGTATGTACCATGTATGTGTTCTGTTTGGTTTGACATCAAGACTCTGCTAATGAATATAACAATCTTCCTGTGACATATTTGATTCTAGTTTGTAATTCACCAATATTTATTGGGAGTCTCTATTTAGTTGTATAGCAGAAGGACCAAAACTTGGGCCTATACCACAGAGTACACCACGTCACAGAAAAGCCACAGTGCTATAACTGTGACTGAGAATGAAGCCACGTGCATACTCAGCTCAAGTGCAGTCAGGGTGCCCCACCTCCAGGTCCAGGAAGACCTCCTCCAGCAGGCTACTGCAGCCCTCCTTTGCGATGGCATCCAGAATCCCATCCATGTTTGGCTGGCTAAGAGACACACCTTCTTCCACTTCATTTTTTAAATACTTCCTCTTTAAACTGACTATAGATTCTCTGCAAGGGAACAGTTGAGGCTCAATGAGGTGGTTAAGTGTACCCACATGCCTGTCTTCATCCCTAATGGTCACTTACTTGAAGGTCTGGCAGTTGTTGATGATGGCAATCATGTACTGGACGTAGCAGTGCGGATGCTGCCGGTTTCTCAAGTGTTCCTCTTTATATAACTGAGCTTCATCTTTGTATCTGAGGATACACAACCCACGTCAAATGCTATGAGAGGATAACTTGCAGTGTTTCAAGTGCCACACTGACATCATGCCTAATAGCTAACATCACATCACTAATACTTGACCAGATGAGCTTTAAAAAAATTTTTTTTTGGATGCTCTATACTAATACAAGAACAAAAATGTTAGTCATTTTAAATGAATTGTTAAAAACTTCATATCAACTCTTTGAAATAGGGTTCAGTAATTTTTTTTTTTTACAGAGACAGAGAGAGAGTCAGAGAGAGGGATAGATAGGGACAGACAGGAACGCAGACAGATGAGAAGCATCAATCATCAGTTTTTCATTGAGGCACTTTAGTTGTTCATTGATTGCTTTCTCATACATGTCTTGACTGGGGGGACTTCAGCAGACTGAGTAACCCCTTGCTCAAGTCAGCGACCTTGGGTCCAAGCTGGTGAGCTTTGCTCAAACCAGATGAGCCCGCGCTCAAGCTGGGGACCTCAGGGTCTTGAACCTGGGTCCTCGGCATCCCAGGCCGACGCTCTATCCACTGAGCCACCGCCCGGTCAGGCTTCAGTATTCTGATTATACAAATATTTTAAAATATCTGATTTTGAGTAATTGGGAAAGTATTACCTTATTTTATCTGACACAATTTGCCTAGAAACTTATACAACAGGAACACTATCAAGTGTTAGATAAAATGTCCCTTTCTGAAACTCTCCCTGAAGAAATCAAATTAAAAATAGACTCTTTAGATGGCATGAAAACAAACCACTGAGATGCCTACATGCTTTATTTTTAAACTTATTATAGAGATTTTCAAACATATACAGGAGTAGAACAGTACAATGTACTACAGATCTTAAGAAAGGCTAATCAGCCCTGGCTAGTTGGCTTAGTGGTAGAGCGTCGGCTCAGCGTGTGGAAGTTCTGGGTTCAATTCCCGGTCAGAGCACACAGGAGAAGAGACCATCTGCTTCTCTATCCTTCCCCCTTCCCTTCTCTCTCTCTCTTTCTCTCTCTCTTCTCCTTCCACAGCTACTGCTCGATTAAGCAAGTTGGCCCCAGGCACTGAGGATGGCTCCATGGCCTTACCTCAGGCACTAAGAAAGCTCGGTTGTCCAACAACAGAGCAGCAGCCCCAGATGGGCAGAGCATCACCCAGTAGGGGGCTTGCCGGGTGGATCCAGTTGGGGCACATGCGGGAGTCTATCTCTGCCTCCCCACCTTTCACTTAATAATTTAAAAAAAAGAAGGAAAAGAAAGGTTGGTCAATGTCACCCTGTTAAATTTAATTTATTAAATAATAAGAAAAAAGGGAGGGAACCAAATGGAAAATTTGGCAATTAAAAGGAAATTATTCAGTATTTATTCTATTCTGTCCAAAATGTGGTTCAGGAAATTAAACACCTGAGGTAGAGGAGGAAAACTTCCTCTTTACAGAAGAATCCCACTTCATTCCTCTAACAAAATGACTAACTCAGGCCAGGACCCCCAGATGGACAGCTAATGGGGACTGTGAGGGCCTGGCTGTCAGCACCGAGCCACCAGAAGAGCATGGAGGGACATGCATCTCTTGATGTACTGCCATGTGCAGCACACATACCACCTATGCAGGATTCTTACAGAACAGTTAAGTAAATACAGGAAATCCCACAAGCCTTTAGAGACAACTTGTGGTTTTTGGACAGATGACAATCTGAGACCTGGGCTATATGATGCTGGTCACTCTACAGGACAATGTATGTGTCTCCACAAACCAATGGCTTAAAGAGGGGAAGAGACTGTTCTCTTGTACCGGAGATCTGAGAACCCAAGAAACCACATGTGATGCAGAATACATAACTATAAAGAGATGTCTGCAACCACTGAGGAAACCCAAATACAGACTGGGTATCAGACTGTCCTGTAGAGTGATTGTACAAGTTTCATGTGGGTTGATAGCACTGTAGTTAGGGTAGAGAATGCAAGGGAAATGCCACAATGTCTTGAGATTTTCTTTAAAGTGACTTCAGCAGAGAAGGGGGGCAGGGGGAGAAAGTCCAGATGAGGCAAGAGGTTTAAAGAAACAATTTTGAACCTGAATGATATGTAAAAAAATTTAAGTCATTTTTTCTTATTTCTGCACAGGTTTGAAAATCTTCATGAAAAATTCAAAAGGAGGGGATGTCCTGGAGATAGTCCCTCTGAGCCTCCTGTTCAAGGCTGACTCTGCTGGAGGTGCTTCCCACTGGTAGAAATTCAGTGACCACTGTGCCTGGAGCTGTCCTCCCTTCCCCAGAAATTCAGACTATAGGAAAGGTAAGTGTTTCAGGATAAGCTCTAACTCCAGTCTGCAGCATGCTGACTATACTGCTGGGGATGTCACAGATTAGATCTGGGCTCTCAGGGAACTCACAAAATACACATTCAATAGGTTGCCTTTATAAATAACAAAAGACGGTGACTACAGTCAACCTGGGCTTAAGTTCTTTTTTAATATCAAGCATATCAGGATCAATATATTTCTGCTTTTAATTTTTAAAAACATATACTTTCTAAATTAGTACACTGGCAAAAATACATACCTACTTAAGAAAGAATTCATTTGCTGAAGACACAAAACTAGTACCTTTGTTTTCAAATCTTCACTTATCTGAGCAGCAACTTGAAGATTCTGTTCGAACATCTAAAAATTGGAGAACTTATTAACTCTAACATAAACTCATAAAAGCACAGGTTTCCCGTTAAATAAAACCCTCATCTGCTAACTGGCAATCAGGACAGTCCAAATTCAGAGAAAAGAAATGAAACCATGTGAAAAATAAAGTTAAACAAAATTCTGAGTAAAAAACCAAGTGAATCATTTCCTAATTACCAGCAAACGGCAGGTCTCCTGGAATGTGGAAGCTGACAGGAAGATGGGGGGCCCAGAGAGGCGGCATGAATGGCAGGGGCTGCACTGTGACTAGTGATGTAAATTTCTTAAAAGAATTAGGGCATATATCGGAGCTGAGGCAAATCAGAGTTGGAAAGACAGAGAAGGGCCAGCAGGCAGAACGTACCCTAAGTTCTTGTCGCAAATGGGCTGTCAGACTTTTCAAAATAAAGAAAAGGTAAGGACCAATCTGTGGCTAACTAATGGCATCATCTGGAGAAAAACACCACCAGCACTCACTTCTGTTGGCTAGAGAGCACTGTGAGTAGACAGAGACCATACAAATAGTCCAACAGGACTCAGCCCTCTTACTGTCAGCAACTCAGAGGGAAATAAATTCCATGGGCCAGAGAAAAAGGACACTGGGGGGACACCAGCAGGTGGCCAGGAATTAAAAAGTAAAATCTGAATGACTCTTCCCCAGATCCATCAGGTTAGACTCAATTTTGTGGCACTTACGGAAACATATCTTGGCCATTAGCAGTATCAGGAAACTCCAAACAAGCAAACTCAAATGTGAGCGTTACACACAAAAATACAGAATTCGGTTATACTTCAAATCCAAAAGGATTGGGAAAACTAAAGTGGCCCAGAACAGCACTACTTGGCAGGTACAACCCTCAGTTTCTTCGGCTCGAGAGAGACAAGGCACCTGAGGCACTAGGAAGGGTTCTTTCTATCTTCTCAATGAGATGAGGCACTTGTGTTCATCTGTAAAACCTGCAGACCCTATTAACTACCCAGAAATGAACCTCAGCATCCACAGCTGGTACCTGGAAGACGATGGCCGGGAGTGTTGTCTGGTAGTACCCATCTTGATCGGCTTCAGGCTCAGTCTCTTTTATCCAGTCTTTCTTGTCTGTTTCTAGAGCTTTCCGCAGCCAGGCAATGATGTTTGACTAAGGAAGTTTAGCATTGAAGGAAGGAAAAAAAGAACAGGTCCTCTGAGCCAAGGATACTGTGGTGTAGCTGCAGAAACCAAACACAGCACCCTAGGAATCCCTGTTCCCAAACAAGGGAATGCCAGAAAAGCCATCCCTAAAGCCAGCTCCACAGTGGCGGTGCCCCTGCCAGCCTCCACCGACTTAACCTTTTGGAGGACAGGATGGGTTTGTCAGAAGTACACGGAAGATGGAGGTAGACCTGTCCGTGGAAGACCAGACACCAGTACCATCACCTCAGGTGCAGAGAACCCCTCCCTGCTTCCCAGACGTGGGCCTCTGTCTGTCAGAACACTGTCTGGTGAGCAGGTGCACTGTCCCAAGAAGCAGACCCTGACCTCCTCATCTTACTGAGACTCCCAGGGGTCACTAGGCAGTATTTGGTGCCTTAACTGCCACCCTCTTACTCCCAGGCTCAGTGCTAAGTGGCTGGCAGGTGCTACCACACATCAGCAGGATGTCCTGGGGTCTTGCCAGCCTACCAGGGACAGGACAGGCTCACTCCTCCAACGAAAGATGGCTTCCACAACTGTGGAATGTACACCCCAGACAATCTCCAGATCCAGGGCCAGAGACTGGGTCCCTCTCCTCATCTAACTGGCAAATGTACGTTTCAAGACCTAATTTCCCAGAAATATAGCCCACACATCTTTAGGAGGCAAATGTCAAGGTAGGGTTTTACTCCCTTCTTTTGCTCACTGGCAGTGGTTCCAGGCTGACATGCAGAGACCCAATGCAATCTTGGCACTAGACACAAACCATATTGGGCCCACACACTGTTCTACTCACAGTAAGAGTTGACATGTACGTGTCCAGCAGCCCAGAGACCACGTTTGGAGAAAGCAAAGGCTCCAGGGTGCTAACATCCACTTCCGGGGCCAGTTCCACATTTCCCATCATCTCTGTGCTACAGCAAAACCCAGGAATGAGAAAGACTAAGAACCAGGAAAACAGACAGAAAATTCTCAGGTAAGTGTTGCTATTGCTTTTCACACACAAATACCCAACCACCCTCATGGCAGTCAGGAGAGGAGGGAAGGTGAGGCCTTGGGAAGAGCGTTGGCCAAGGAGCGTCTGTGCCACGTCACGGGGTACTGGAGGCCCACTTAGGAAGAAAGCACTGTGAGGGTGAGAATTGTTTGTTTCATCCATAATACCTCCCATGGAAGACCAGAGGCAAAAAGGAGGTGCTGAACAGACACATCCTGTGAAACAGGAAAGTAATTTCTAGTGCAGAGAACACATGATATCCATAATGAAGCTCAAGTCAGCAAGGAAAAGTCACTGTGTCCAGTCTACCATGCTTAAGAAGGCAGGGACCTGTGTACGTGGTTGGGTTCTTAAAAGTCCAAGGTTCAACTTCTCAGAAAATTCATATGCCTTATGCTGCATTCACTAAATGTGTCTTTAAATGACACTAGTCCACTCTCTGTAAGAAATCCAAGTCTTCGTGACTAAAAAACCACTTTATAAAATTATGCCAATCAAAAGAATATTTACTTAACCCAGATTATATATCCCAGGAACCTTAATTTTTTTTTGGGGGGGGGGGAACCTTAATTTAGCATGAAAATGTTTGCAGTATGAAAGCAGTTCAACTTTTTCCATAATACAATCCAGTATGACAGAAAGGTATAACAACAGGAAATTGCCCAAGAGTTCTCAAGGAAAGAAAAGTACTTATAATGTAGTGAAGGAAAACAAAATCAACACACAAAACTGGGCATGTCACACAAAACACACACCCCCTGATCAGGTGGCTGGAACACAGGCAAAGGCCCTGGGTCCGGATGTGAGTCCTACTCCCCATTTGACTTGCTGGCCACGTGAAGTGGACACATTACTACTCCCTGTGCCTCAGTTCCCTCACATAAAAGGAAGAGAATCATCAGTGTCTTCCTCACATGTAGGTCATGGCTGCATGGAGATGACTGCCGGAGGTGGCGACCATGGCAGCTGTGGACTCCCAGGCGGTTTCAGAGCAGCACCAGGAGGTGACAAAAGCTGCAGCCACAGGGATCATCATTAAAAGGTAAGATATTTCCTCTGTATTTTTCTGTGTTGAAATGTATAAATTTCCTACTATACCCAATTAACAAAAACAAAAACAAAATAATCCTAAAACCTTACTGAAAAAAGAAGAGGTTTAATTAATTTCTATGCATGAGTGAAAAGACAAAAAAAAATTTCTGATACAGTACTTAATACTGTTGTCTATTCACAAAATGATTCAAGATTAAAATTTGTTTCCTCTCAGCTAGCTCATCTTAAAGAATTTCAGAATACCTCACCATTGCTTCATTTTCCAAACCCTACCTCAAACTAATAGATAAATAAAATGACTCATGTCCCTTTTGTGAAGTGACAAAACCCCAAGGCTGAAATGTGAAAAGGATAACTGATTTTCCCAGCATACTAAAGAGAAGACACCAAACCTGGGGAAGGAGCAACCCCGCCCCAAACACATGACTCTGAAGGAACTCCTAGGCCCAAGTGTCCTCACCTGCCAACTGAGGGGAAACTACCCGCTCAGTGCCACCTTGAGGAGAAAGCAGGTTAGTGCATAGTGAACACTTAGTACCAAAGGAAGGTCCAATCTGAACTACTCAATACGGACTGGACGTCAAGGGCACCACCCAAACATAAGAGCATTAACCAACCAGAGGCTGGGCCCTGACCTCAAGGACAAGCCCCCATAGACGGACTAAAAATAAGGCTTTCATCAACTACAAAATAATGCCTATGGGTGCTGACCACCTGACTGGAGCAAAACAATAGTAGCTGTTTAGAGACGGTCAGTATGTTATTGTACAGTTTCTAAGTACAAGAAAACACAAGATGTACAGTTGGTGTTACCTCGTGTAGGTGTTTAAGACCCAAGTCAACAGGCTCACAATCTCATTTGCTTCTAAGTCTTCCGATGCAAGCTCCTGCATCCTTGTGGTCAGGGCCTGGTGGTACATGCTCAGGAGATTCTTGAAAATTTCATAATGGGGAGGGAAACACTGAACCATCAGGTTTTTAGCAACAATGAGGTCATCTAGGACATACTTCCTTATGATTTCTAGGTGACGAACAAGCCACATCTTGTCAGACTCCCTGGTGTCTGCCTGTGTGCCCTCGATTCTGGTAGTTACAGTTCTGTCCAAGATGGCAAACATCTTTTCTTTCCAATTCTTGGGCCTCCCTGGAGGAACAAAGCTAGTCTGCTTTTTTCGGTCAAGTATGCGCCTGTCAATCTTTTCTTCTCTTTCGATGATCCTGACAACTGACACCAGCAAGGTGGGGTCACGGCGGACAGTGACCAGTGATCTCTGCAGCACCATCCACAGCTGCTTGGCCAGCTCATCGGAGAGCCCCTGTGTACTCCCAAAGTAGCTGTGGATGAGGGTCATGTCACGAGTGTTCCCACTGTCCATGCGGTACTGCTCATACATCAGTCCATCCCGGGAGCACTCCAGATCCATCAGCTTCCGGTGGGCCTGCAGGAGTGCCCCTTGCTCTATGAGGTCCTCGGTTTCCCTCACAATCTCAGGCACTAGGAAAAAGGGCACAAGATGGCACTGTATAAAAACCACATAAGGCTGTGCAAGATTCTGGGAAGATGGAAGAGAAGGAAGCACCAAGAATCTGTCTCCCCTCTATCTGGAAAACAATTGCACTGACAGAATCTGCCGGATGTAACTATTAGGTTAAAGCTGTGGGGTGGCTGGTACACTGGGGAAGGGGAAAGCCTCCTTTCAGCTTCCCTTGGCAACTGGAAGGTTGGTATAAACCCTGGACTAGGTCTGACCTGGCCAGAACCCCAGTGGACTGCCTTATCCAGTATGACAGGGGTCGGGAACTTTTTAGACCGAGAGAGCCATGAACACCACATATTTTAAAATGTAATTCCGTGAGAGCCATACAACGACCCGTGTACCTTACGCATTATCCAATAAAAATTTGGTGTTGTCCCAGAGGACAGCTGTGATTGGCTCCAGCCACCCGCAACCATGAACATGAGCGGTAGGAAATGAATGAATTGTAATACATGAGAATGTTTTATATTTTTAACGTTATTATTTTTTTAATTAAAGATTTGTCTGCGAGCCAGATGCAGCCATCAAAAGAGCCACATGTGGCTCGCGAGCCATAGGTTCCCAACCCCTGCTGTATGAGATAGCTGACAGGCTAAACCCCTCTCGAGTCTATGGTTGGGCACCGAGGAGAGCCAAACTGAAACACAAGGCTAGTGTATTCCAAAAGGATAGTTTATTTAAAACGCTTAGGCATAAGCGTGCCAAGATGGACCCAAATGCCATGTTTGCCAGGGGAGGGTTGGAGTAGGATATTTATAGATTAATCAGGGATCTTGGAAAAAGCGACTAATGTCACTGCTCTATAGGTACAAAGTAGTATTTTTTCCTATGTGGATTGGAGAGGCACCACAGTTTCCCCAAATTGTTTATCTCCCCGCCCAACTGTCTAAAGGAGGCCTGTGCTAGTTCAAAAGGTCCCAGGCCAAGAAATACAAATGGCCAAAAGATATATGAAAAGATGCTCATCTTCATTAGCTATTAGAGAATGCAAATCAAAACTACAATGAGATACCACCTCATACCTGTCAGATTAGCTATTATCAACAAGACAGGTAATAACAAGTGTTGGAGAGGCTGTGGAGAATGATAGATATATGAATTTACCAGAACTCCAACTGCCCTTTGTTATCCCACCTGGCTGCCTGACCTCACCCTTACTTACTGGATAATCACCCCTGAGGCAGAAGAGTTCCAGGAAGCTGGTCAACCACCTTAAGAAGGAGCGTTCCAGGAAGCCGAAACCGTAAAACCGTAAAAAGGAACATACCAGAACTTCTTACTCAGTACCCCCTCAGGCTTTCCCAAACCCTATAAAATTCACCCATAGTCTGTAACCGGTGCCCTTCTCCCCAGAGAAGTGCCTGGCAGGGTTCCTTTCTTCCTTTCAATAAAGCCTGTTACTCTGGTCTTTTCGGACTCCAATGGATTCCAACATTTGGTGCCGAAACCCGGGACAGGGTACTAACTGCCTGGACGATCCCTCTTTACCATCCAAACTTATAACCAGGGAAGCAATGGGCAGCAGCAGCTCGTCCCGGGCTTACTCTCTGATTCTGTTTGAACGTGTAAATTGTAGGTTGATTGGCCGGCGATCTGTTCCTGTCCCGAAACCCTGCTGGACCAGAAAGGTAAGGAGTTTCTTCCTCCCCCTTCCCCAGTTGGCCTCCAAATTTCTCTCTAAAACCACCGCTTCCTGGTCAGATGGTTTTGACTTTGGACCCCATATCTACAAGTGGTCTGCCTCTACTCCTTTATGGACTTCTACGAAAGTCTAGGTGCGCCCAGTCAGGCCACTCTCCTATGTCCCGGGATCTCAGCCTTGGGGTGATACCTCTTGTCTGAGACTCTCTTTCTACAGAGATTTTCTCCTCTCGGAACTGTGACTGAAGCCAGGACGCCCCCTTCTCTCACCAGTCTCCTCTACTGTGGGCTCCCCTCAGTCCAAACCGTCCAGCCAGACTCCTTTCTTTCCACTCTGGAGCAGGGCCCTGATGGAATCTATGAAGCCCTTTAAGTCGCTGGAGCCTTTAAGAGTGTATGCCAAAAGCTGGTATTTCCTGACCTCTTTTGGGCCTTATTTGCCTTTTTCTGTTACTTCCTTGGCCATTATAGACCTTAAAAGCCATGCTGAGAAGATCCCCTCGGAACATGGGCTCCTCCCAATCTCAGGCCTCAGAGACTACTCCTCTACTCCTTCGGGATGCTCACTCTACTCTACTGAGGTTCACAGTTTAGGAGGTTTCTACTCCGAGCAGCCTGCTTCTACGGACTTCCTCGAAAGTCTAGGCACCTAGCCAGGTTGCTTTCTACTACCATTACAATATCCTAAGACATCTTGACAATTTCTGCCACTGGACTGGGAAGGTCTCAAAGATTCCTTACGTGCAGGCTTCCTTCTACCTTCACTCCGGTCCTTAATTTCTGTGCTGCTTGTTCTACACGCAGGCCATTTTTGGCCAAAGAAAACTCACCTAAAGCCTCTGCTCCTAATCAGTCCTTCTCCGCAGACTCCCAACTCTCTCTCCCTCCTGCCTGACCCCTGGGGGCACCCCTCTCTCAGGACTTCTCTCTGGTCCCTCTTTTGACCTCTTCCGCTTGGGTCTCTTCCCTCCGAGAGCCTCCTCCCCTCCCTTCACAAAATTCTGTTTCTTATTCACCTGCAAATACCAGTCTCTCTTTCTCCTCCCCTGCTGGCCAGGGGCCCCTCCCTTCTTCGCTGTGTTTTTAAACCCCTCTTCCCTCCTTACAGATGGGCTGTTCTGTCTCTTTTTCTTCTTTGATGCATCCTCCCACCAGCTTCAGCTGTATCTTACCCATTCCCCCTCCCCACCGGCTTCTGCCATCCCTTTACCCATTCTTCCTTCCTCAGAGACTGCGACTGTGTCTTCCACTCCCCCTTGCCCCCTCCCCTCTCCTCAGAATTCTAAATCTTTTTGACTCCTCTGACCATGTGGCGCCACCACCAGCACTTTAACCTCCTCCTCCTCCTCCTCCTGATTCTGACCCTCCTTTTCCATCCAGCTGTTCACACTGTCCATCTGTCTGCTTCCTCTCTTCCTCCCCTCTATGCTGGCAACTCCCTGCCATCTCGAAAAGCTTAAAAAAGCAGAATTGTCTATTAAGCTGTGTGAGTAAGTAATCCGTCTTGTCTCTTTGTTTGTCAGAAAATATCTCTAGTATAATTTGAACTGAAACAAGTAAAGCGTGCTCATTTAAATTCCTTAATTCATATTTGTATGTGAAGTCTTTGTTTAATGTGTAACTATGTCTGTTTCTAAGGCCTTAAACCAATAATTACCCTCCTCTTAAATCAAGGCTTATTCATTCTCTGCAGCCCCTCCCTGCCTGCCTCAAGGAGACACACCTCCACCCTTCTTAACTTCCTCACCATGAAGGGATAGCATGTCTTCTCTGCTAAGGCTCAACTTCACTCTTAGTCTGTAGTCTATCTGGGCATCGCCTTCACCCCCACCACCTGAGGTCTCACCCTAGATCAAATTCAGACCCTCCGCAGTCTCCAACCACCTACCACCGTAAATCAAATCCTTTCTTTCCTCAGTCTAATAGGCTTCTTTAGACACTGGATTCCCAATTTTGCTCTCTTAGTCAAGCCCCTCAGTGAGATCTTCTCAGCATGGCTTTTAAGGTCTATAATGGCCAAGGAAGTAACAGAAAAAGGCAAATAAGGCCCAAAAGAGGTCAGGAAATACCAGCTTTTGGCATACACTCTTAAAGGCTCCAGTGCCCTAAAGGGCTTCATAGGATTCCATCAGGGCCCTGCTCCAGAGTGGAAAGAAAGGTCATTGAACTGAAGCCTGCAAGTCTTTGCTGTGGAAAAAGGGACACGAGAAGGTAAGCTGCCCCCTTGCTCCATGGAGGGAGGGTTCAGTCTCTTCTAGCCCTGCTCCAGCTACCTGTGACCTGACCTTGCCCAGCATGCTGGGAATTGCCACTGAAGGCCCAACAACATCGTTCATGAACCTAAGGTATTTCTTCCAAGTAGCAGATAAGCTGATCTCATTTCTTGTGAACACAAGGGCCATCTACTATGTCTTGCCTGAATATTTAAGTTTTATTTATCCCTCGAAGATCTCTACTGTGGGTAGTGACAGTTTGATTTTGTTGCTTTATTTAATGTATAGTATCTCCTTTATTCTTCTTGTCTCAATGCCCCATGCCTATTGTAGGCTGGGACCTGCTGCTAATTCCAGCTAGAAGCAGTGGTCACTAGGACTTAAACTCTAACTGCAAAGTGTAGAAATGTAACCACCCTTTCCCTAAGTACTTGCAGGATTTACAGGTTACTCAGCAAACAGTTCAAAGACTGTCCAAGAGGCACTTCCACCCAAGGACTGACTTTCACGTGGACAGGTCCACACACTGTGATCCTGGCAATTCCCATTGCTGCTAAAGTAGAAAAATGGCATAACACCTATATGTGTCTCCCTACTAATTGGACAGAAACCTGTACCTTAATCTATCTCACCCCAAACATCAACCAAATCCCACCCCATGAGCCTATTCCAGTTCTTAGTACACTACCCGTCAATCTAAGGACCAAACGAGCTGTACAGGTAATCCCTTTTCTTGTTGCTTTAGGAATCTCTACAGAAGTAGGTCTAGGGCCAGGGGGACTGGCCACTTCCCTGTCTTATTCCTACTCTCTCTCTCTCTCCCCTTCTCTCTGAAGCCCAGCGAATTCGTAAACATGGAATCTGGTTTCACACAAACTGGGTGTCTTGACTACTGCCTTTCATTGGTCCACTCACTCTCCTATTTATTTTTCTAACTTTTGGACCCTGTCTCTTACGTCTGTTCACTAGTTTCTTACAGAACCACATGCAGACCTTCACCAATCAGAAAACTGGAAAAATCTACCTAATCCTACACACCAACCCTGAAACCTGCCCTTGCAAAACAGAAAAATCTGGAACCCTATAAATACACCCCTACTCCAAATAATGGTGGAAAAACCCCTTGTTCTCGATGCTAGCACCAATTATAGGACCACTCCTAATTTTGTGCCTAATTTTAATGCTTGCCTCTTTCTTTATCAAGTTCCTGCAGGCTCAAATGAGAGAAATCTCCAGGATTACCTACAATCAAATGCTTTTACAACCCCTACTCCAACTACCCCGGGGGGGGGGGGGGTTCACGAAGGAGGCCCCCAATAAAGATAACAGCAGGAAGTAGCTCCAGAAGATGGCCGGTCTGAGACAAACCTCCTTCCTGAACCCAATACCCTTTCCTTCCCCCCACCTCTTTCACTTTTTATCATACCACAGAGTTGAGAAATGATAGATATATTAATTTACCTGAACTCCAACTGCCTTTTTGTTGTCCCACCTGGCTACCTGACCTCATCCTTACTTACTGGATAACTGCCCCTGAGGCAGAAGAGTTCCAGGAAGCTGGTCAACCACCTCAAGAAGGAGTGTTCCAGGAAGCCGAAACCGTAAAACCATAAAAGGGAACATACCAGAACTTCTTACTCAGTACCCCCTCAGGCTTTCCCAAACCCTATAAAATTCACCCATAGTCTGTAACCGGTGCCCTTCTCCCCAGAGAAGTGCCTGGCAGGGTTCCTTTCTTCCTATCAATAAAGCCTGTTACTCTGGTCTTTTTGGACTCCCATGGATTCCAACAGAGAAAAGGGAACCCTCATCCACTGTTGGTGGGAATGTAAAGTAATACAACCATTATGGAAGAAAGTATGCTGGTTCCTCAAAAAATTAAGAATAGAACTACCATATGACCCAGCAATCCCTCTACTGGGAATATACCCCCATAACTCAAAAACACTGGTACATAAAGACACATGCAACCCCATGTTCATTGCAGCATTGTTCAGTGGCCAAGACATGGAAACAACCAAAAAGCCCTTCAATAGAAGACTGGATAGAGAAGATGTGGTAGATATACACTATGGAATACTACTCAGCCATAACAAATGATGACATCGGATCATTTACAACAACATGGATGGAGCTTGATAACATTATACTGAGTGAAATAAGTAAATCAGAAAAAACTAAGAACTATATGATTCCATACATAGGTGGGACACAAAATGAGACTCAGGGACATGGACAAGAGTGTGGGGGTTACGGGGTGGGGGGGAGGAGAGGGAGGGGGAAGGGGAGGGGCATAAAGAAAACCAGATGGAAGGTGACAGAAGACAATTTGACTTTGGGTGATGGGTATGCAACATAATCAAATGTCAAAATAACCTGGAGATGTTTTTTCTGAACCTATGTACCTTGACTGATCAATGTCACCCCAATAAAATTAATAAAAAAATTTTAAAAATAAAAAATAAATAGGCCCTGGCCGGTTTGCTCAGTGGTAGAGCGTCAGCCTGGCGTGCAGGAGTCCCAGGTTTGATTCCCGGCCAGGGCACACAGGAGAAGCGCCCATCTGCTTCTCCACCCCTCCCCCTCTCCTTCCTCTCTGTCTCTCTCTTCCCCTCCCACAGCCAAGGCTCCATTGGAGCAAAGATGGCCTGGACGCTGAGGATGGCTTCATGGCCTCTGCCTTAGGCGCTAGAGTGGCTCTGGTCGCAACAGAGCGACACCCCAGATGGGCAGAGCATCGCCCCCTGGTGGGCATGCCGGCGGATCCCAGTCAGGTGCATGCGGGAGTCTGTCTGACCACCTCCCCGTTTCCAGCTTCAGAAAATACCAAAAAAAAAAAATAATAATAATAAATAAATAAATAAATAAATAAAAATAAATAAAAAATAAATAAATAAAAGGTCCCAGGCCCAGCCCAGCAGGTCGAAGCTTCAGGCAAGCCAATCCCCCCTCCTCCCACTGGTTTGCATTGCCCTTGGAATGGGTGCGGGGGAGGGCTAATCTGCTATTAGAAGGCAGTGCCCCTGGGCCTGTAGCCAGGCTTTTATTGTGATGTAAACTCCACTTAGTTATCAGGCCCCTTCCCAATGTAAGCTTTCCCTAACTTTTGCAAAATAAACTTTTTTCTATATTTCAAAATGAAGTTCAGGAAGCCATTAAGCGAGAGAATATCAAGCCAATTAACTACAACCTCACAGTGGGGGAAGGAAAATGTGCTGCTTTGAGCCTGGGTAAGAAATTGGGTGAGGGGGAATTTTAGTTATAAAGGGGGTCCTGGTTTTAAAAGCCACCGTGAATGCAAACCTTATCGAAACTTTTCTGGAATTCTAGTCTATTGAAGGGTTACAACTTCCAAGGGAAGGCTCAGACAATAAATTGCAATTAACTTTGGTCAATTTCAGCTCTTAACACAACAGCAACTATCGTTCCCCCACCCCCTACCATGCCCACCACATGTTTCTAGCAGCAGCTTACATACAGCTTATGGGAGCCAGAGTATATAAAAAGGACCCTCCCCTCCAAATACTGGGGATCTGTGCTCCAACTGCTGATTGCTGCCTCGGATCACAGAGGTGCAGACACAGAGGCAGGCACCATTATTGCTGCAGCCCACCCCCCATGTTCCAAGCCCCTCTCCCACAAGGTGAAGTGCGAGAAGTGACTTCCAGGGGACTTACAGGACCAGTACCATTTTACTCCCTTCATTTTTCTCTTTTTCCCTTTTGGAAACTAGATGTTTAAAGACTAGGACTAGGACATTCAAAAGCAATCTCATTTCCTGGGGAATTTAGAAAGTGACTACACAGGCCCAGGGAAAGGCACAGGCTCAGAAAAGACCTGAGACCTTAAGTTTATATCTGAGGCTGATCCTCAGCACACACAGCCTATAACAATAAAAAAACCACAATAAACAAAAATCAGCATACTTAATAAACAAAAATCAGCATACTTAATAAGAAAGAGGAGAATTGATTTTGAGTTACCAAATTATCATTAATAGATTCAAATGTCTAGTATTCAACAAAAAAAATCACAAGATATACAATGATATAGAAACATATGAAAGATCAAAGTAAAAAATAAACCAATAGCCCTGGCCGGTTGGCTCAGCGGTAGAGCGTCGGCCTAGCGTGCGGAGGACCCGGGTTCGATTCCTGGCCAGGGCACACAGGAGAAGCGCCCATTTGCTTCTCCACTCCTCCGCCGCGCTTTCCTCTCTGTCTCTCTCTTCCCCTCCCGCAGCCAAGGCTCCATTGGAGCAAAGATGGCCCAGGCGCTGGGGATGGCTCTGTGGCCTCTGCCTCAGGCGCTAGAGTGGCTCTGGTCACAACATGGCGACGCCCAGGATGGGCAGAGCATCGCCCCCTGGTGGGCAGAGCGTCGCCCCTGGTGGGCGTGCCGGGTGGATCCCGGTCGGGCGCATGCGGGAGTCTGTCTGACTGTCTCTCCCTGTTTCCAGCTTCAGAAAAATGGGAAAATAAATAAATAAATAAATAAACCAATAAAAACTCTCCTTGAGAAAGATTAGATGGTGAATTTACTAAAGATAGACTTTAAATCAAGTTTAATTATGCTCCAAGAACTAAGGAAGACATGGAGAAAGCTAAGAAAATGACATATGAACAAAATGGAAGTACAAATAAAGAGAAAAATGGGGGGAATGAACACAGAATACAGTGTACAGAAGATGTGTTGTAGAACTGTACACCTGAAACCTATACAATTCTGCTAACCAGTGTTACTCCAATAAATTCAATTAAAAGTTAATAAATAAATAGGTAGATAAAAATCTGAAAAGAAACAAAGAAATTGGCAAGCTAAAAAGTACTATAACTGAAATTAAAATTTTACTTCAGGGATTCAGACAGATTTGAGCAGGCAGAAGAGAGAATCAGCAAACTTAAAAACAGTACAACAGTCTGTATAAGGAAGAGAAAGAAAAATGACTAAAGAAAAGTGAACAGGGCCTAAGGTACCTCTGAGACACCATCAAACAGGCCAAAATGCGCAATGTGGAAATCCCAGAAGAAAAGAAAAAAAAAGGGGCAGAATTATTTGACTAATGGTAAAAAAATTTATCAAGTTTGATGAAAAACATGAATATAAACATCCAAAAGTTCAATAAACTCTAAGTAGGAAAAACTCAAATACCCATACTAAGCCTTTATAATCAAATTATTGAAAGCCAAAGACAAAAGAATCTTGAAAGCAGAAGAGAGAAGCAACTCATCACATACAAAGAATCCTCAATAAGATTATAAGCAGATTTCTCATCATAAACTGGAGGTAGAGAACAGCGGGCTGGTATATTCAAAGTGCTAAAAGAAGAATAAAAACTGTTACCTAAGAATCCTAGATCAGGCAAAGCTATCCTTCAGAAATGAAGGCAAAATTAAGACATTCCCAGATAAACAAAAGCTGAGGGAGCTCATGACCACTAGACATGCCTCACCAGAAATGCTCAAGGGAGTCCTACAAAGTAAAATGAAAGGACACCAGATACTAATTTGAAGCTATATGGAGAAATAAAGATCTCAGTAAAGATAAATACATGGATAGTTGTAAAAGCTAATTTTTTTTTGTAAATTTGGTTTGTGATTCTACTTTTACTCTACATAATTTGAAACTAATAAATTTAGAAAAAAATAAAAATATTAGTCCAAACCTAGTATTGCTGTAACTTTGGTTTATAATTCCTATTTTGTTTTCTACATAATTTGAGAGACTGGTGCATTAAGAAAACCTATTAGTCTATGTTTTGGGACACATACAATGTGTCTGTAAAGTCATGGTGCACTTTTGACTGGTCACAGGAAAGCAACAAAAGATGATAGAAATGTGATATCTGCACCAAATAAAAGGAAAACCCTCCCAGTTTCTGTATGTTGATGTGGCAGTATGTGCACATGCGCAGATGATGACGTAACACCATGTATACAGTGGAGCAGCCCACGGCCATGCCAGTCCAGATGTGGATGGTACAGAGGAAAGTTCAGTGTGTTCTGTGGCTCGCTAAATTCAAATCTGTGACCAAAGTACAACGTGAATATCAGCATGTTAATAACGAAGTGCCACCACATAGGAATAACATTACTCGGTGGGATAAGCAGTTGAAGGAAACCGGCAGTTTGGTGGAGAAACCCCGTTCTGGTAGGCCATCAGTCAGTGACGAGCCTGTAGAGGCTATACGGGATAGCTACCTAAGGAGCCCTAAAAAATCTGTGCGTGAGACCACATCGAACTGCACTGAATAGGTATGAAACTGGGAGAGTTTTCCTTTTATTTGGTGCAGATTTCACATTTCTATCATCTTTTGTTGCTTTCCTGTGACTGGTCAAAAGTGCACCATGACTTTACAGACACACTGTATTGTGTAAGTATGTAATTCTGTGACATTAGTAACTGGAAGGAGATGAGAACAGAGTTGAAGAAATAGAGGTTTTATATGTTGTTGAAGTTAAACTGGCATAAATTCAAATTAGAGTGTTACAACTTTAAGATGTTAAATGTAATCCCCACGGGAACCACAAAGAAAATAGCTATAGACTATACATAAAAGGAAAAGAAAAAAACATTAAAATGTTTCAGCACACAAAAAATCGACTACACACAAAAGTAGATAACAATGCAGAAAATGAATAAAAATGTTCTAAGGCCGTGATGGCAAACCTTTTTATTAAAACCTCCCACTTTTGCAGTGCTGGTCCACCATGAAAGCTGGAATGCCCACTAGTGGGCAGGAGGGACCAGGTTGACCAGCACTGCAAAAGTGGGCAGTTTTTATAAAAAGGTTCGCCATCACAGTTCTAAGGCATATAAAAAGCAAACGGGAAAATGACAGAATTAAGTCCCTCCTTATCAGTAAGTACTTAAAATATATTAAACTCTCCAGAAGACAGAGAGTGGAAGAATTGGTAAAAATCACACACTCCAACTACAAGAAACTCACCTGAGATCCAAAACCACAAATAGATTTGGACAGTGAAAGGATAGGAAGATAATCCATGCAAATATACTGCTCACAAAAATTAGGGGATCAGAGACCGTGCAGATACTCCATTACTTTCAGCATTCTGTATAGTGCATTTTCACCAATGAAATAAAAGTTGATTTTGCATCTCATTTGCATAACTGAACAACTTTCCTGGTCTTCTTGTTTTTCTGATGTTCTTGTTTAATAAATAAATAAAAAAATCAAATGCTTCTTTTTTTTTATCACTTCATATTCATTTTGAAATATCACCTAATTTTTGTGAACAGTGTAGTAACCAAATAGAGCAAGGGTGACTATACTATTTTCAGACAAAATAAACTTGAAAATTTTATTTTAAAATTGAGAAAAATTACAAAATCCAAAGAAGAAAGTATGTATTAATAAAAGGTTCAATCCAGCAGGACCACACAATTACAAACATTTGCACACAGACTATCAAAATACATAAAGCAAAAATTGACAGAACTGAAAGGAGAAATATATATAATAATAGTTGGAGACTTCAATACACCACTCACAAAGATGGCTAGAATAATTAGACAGAAGGTAAATAAAAAATTAGAGGAGTTAAACAATAGATCTAACAGACATATACAAAACACTACACAACAATTGTACACACATTCTTCTTACATGTACATAGGATGTTTTCCAGGATAGGTTAGAATACAAATTAAATGTCAATAAATTTTAAAGGATAGGTATCATACAAAGTACCTTCTGTGACCACACTGGATCAAGTTAGAAAACTGTAACAAATTTGAGGAAACAACATACTCTTAATGGGTCAAAGGAAAACTCACAAGGAAAATTAGAAATACTTAGGTACAAATGAAAAGAAAACATTTATCAAAACTTACAGGTTGCAGAATACTATGGGGCCATGAAAAAGAAGGAAATCTTACCTTTTGGGACAACATGGATGGACCTGGAAACTATTATGTTAAGTGAAATAAGCCAGGCAGAGAAAAAAAAAATATCATATGAGTTCACTCATTTGAGGAATCCAATGAACAATGTGAATTGAGACAGAGGAGAGATCAAAGGGACCAGAGGAAAACAGGACAGAGGGAAAGGGGATGATAGGATGGGATAAACCTGAAGGGAAGTGGGGAGGGCGTTATGGGGAGGGGGGCAAGGGAGATGTTGAGGGGAATATTGGGAAGGGTAGATGCACTTGGGGCAACACCAGAATCTATGTAAACATAGTAAATTAAAATCAATTAAAAAATAAAAATAAAAAACTTACAGTATGCAAGGAAAGCAGTGCTAAAGGACGAGTGTTATAAATAAAAAACACTCATGTTGAAAAAGATTTCAAATCAACAACCTAACTTTGCAATTTAAGGAACTAGAAAAAATAGCTAAACCCAAAGCTACCAGGAGGGAATAAAAATGATTGGAGCAGAGATAAACAAATAGAGAACAGAAAAATAATAGAGAATATCAATAAAACCAAAATATGGTTCTTTGAAAAGATCAACAATTTAAAAATCTTTAGCTAGATGGACTAAGAAAAAAAAAGGCTCCAGTACTAAAATTGAAAATGAGAGTGTGGACATTACTATCAATTCTATAGAGATAAAAAGATGATAAGAGAATATCATGAATTGTAGGCCAACATATTGGATAGCCTAGAACAGAGGTCCCCAAACTTTTTACACAGGGGGCCAGTTTACTGTCCCTTAGACTGTTGGAGGGCTGGACTATAAAAAAAACTATGAACAAATCCCTATGCACACTGCACATATCTTATTTTAAAGTAAAAACACAAAACGGGAGCAAATACAATTTTAAAATAAAGAACAAGTAAATTTAAATCAACAAACAGGTCAGTATTTCAATGGGAACTATGGGCCTGCTTTTGGCTAATGAGATGGTCAATGTGCTCCTCTCACTGACCACCAATGAAAGAGGTGCCCCTTCTGGAAGTGCAGCGGGGGCCAGATAAATGGCCTCAGGGGGCCGCATGCAGCCCGCGGGCCGTAGTTTGGAGACCCCTGGCCTAGAAGATGATGTGGCAAATTATTAGAAAGATAAAAACTACTGAGACTAAGTCACTAAGAAACAGAAAATCTAAATAGACCTCAAACTAGAAAGGGGTTGAGGGGGTGAGCGGGGAGCTATCAGTTAATGGGTGTAGAGTTTCATGATGTTTTTTCTTCCAGTTTTAAGATACAACTGACATACAGCACTGTACAAAGAGGTTTGGTTTGTAAGATGAAAAGAGTTCTGAAGATTGATGGTGGTGGGTAGCACAATAATATGAAAGTACTTAATACCACAAAATGGTCAAGGTAGCATATTTTATATAATATATATTTACATTTTTAAAAAGTGGGTGAAAAAAGGTTATGTACACAGAACTATTGAATTACAGACAATAAGAAAAGTCTGGAGAGAGCTAAATAATAAACCCAATATCCTCCCAGGAAAAATCCACTCCTAACAAAAAAACACATATAAAACATAGGTACAATTGTTCATCATGGGAATAAAATTATTTTCAATTTCTGTGGATGAACTGCTTTCCAGTAAAGAAACTCTTTGGTCATTTGGCATTAACTTTACAAGATGAAAGGAAATGTTGCCAGGCAAGCACAAGAGGAGAAAATTAACTAGGAAGGCACTGGCTAAATGTTATGAAGGAGATCCTGGTGTGAGGACTTTGTTCCAATTCCAGGCAATCCACAGTCATCAAGAGGAGCAGCTTCCTAGGCACCCACTGTGGAATTGGTAGTGTTGTGCCATTCATAGGAGGATGCAAGAAAAGACATGGCCCCAGGAAGATGAGCATACATAGAATAACGGGGCCAGGTACTCAACAGTGCTGCCATCAGACACAGATATAAGAACAGGACACACCAAAGAACGCTGTGGCAGGAGCAAAGCCTCCTGTGCTGTGGATTTACAGCAGTGGGTAGGTGGGAAGAACCATACTACATTACACTCAGGGGTCAAGCAGAGTTTGGAGAAAGACAGAAAGAACTCACTGAGATCAGGCACAACATAAAGGCAGGGAAGTGATCCGACTATCCAGAGGATTCTTGCTGGGATGCTGACGGAGGCAAGGGGACAGGGGAGGGATGGGCTCTGGAGTAGGGGTTGCATGAGGAGCTCCTAACACAGCAGGCCATGTGAGGAAGCTATGCTAAACACAACAGGAAGGCCACCCAGGTCAGGTGACAGTTAACACTTTCCTAAACAGGCCATAGAGCACTCTCCACCACTATAGAGGTGTTGGGAGATTACTCTGAAAGGGTTATTCCCACACTTTATGCCCCTACACCATCCCCACCAGCCCTACAGCCTCTACCAGGTCTGGTACCAACTAAGACTGAGGCTCCCGGGGGTGCCGCAACCCTGCCCTCCAGGCCCCTGTCCTGTGCATACTCTTCATCCTCCAAGAAACTGCTGCTCTCCTTCGTCACCTACCTCTCCCTCTGGGGAATGCTCCCTCTCTGTCCTGTTCACAGGGCTGCTTCTCTCACAGACCACAAGCTCCTTTCTAGGGTGTGTTGTGGTGCATCTTCATTCTTCTGCATCTGGCAGAATTCCAGCTGGAATACTGATCTAACAGCCACCCTGCCACTGAGGGAATGCAGCTTACACAGTACTGTCTGGATAAACACAGAACTAGCCTTTACTTGCTCAGTTGATCATTTCCATCCATGGAATTATCCAAAATAAGACGCTAACTGTGTAAGCAGGAAATCACACTTACTGCCCACTCTGAGACAGATCTATAAAACAGTGCACAAAGGTGAACCACCTCTGCATCACCCACAGAGCAAGAAAAACCAGGCAAGAGCCGTAGGTATGAGCCAGCAGCACTCTACACTCTACCTTGTGATGCCCAAGGTGCCCACAGCCCCACTATCAGCCCAGCTACCTGAGAAAATGTTCTTGAGGTTCTCCACGGCGGCAGCAAGCTGACTGTGCCGCACCACGGCATCCTTCACGTCCTTGAGGCTCTCAATAGTGTTGATGCTCTGTCTCCAGTCCTTGCTGACATCGGCCAGGGACCGCTGGATGTCCTTCACATCGTGTAGTGCATTGTGCAGCTGGCTCAGGCCTGTGCGCACTCCATCTAACTGCGACTGGATAGCTGCCTGGGGGAGACATTGGCCAGTGAGCCCCCGGGCAGCCACAAACAAATCTTCCCAGGAGGCTCAAGTGGAGAAATGTCACTTCAGTAGCAGGGAACAGTCAATACCCAAGAAAAGAGAATAAAACTCAACAGTACCCAATTGATTCCCAAGGGAACTTTTTCTTTCTTTTTTTTTTTCATTGCTGCCTTAGAACAAAACAATGACTTTTAAAATTTTTTGAGAAAACCTCACAACACTCCTCATCCAGCCCCTCTGCCTGAAGACTATAATAGATACCACCATGGCTGTCCCTCAGGTCCTGTGGACACCCTTTAAATGGTTATCTTTAGGACACCTTTCGTGATCTCCCAGGTGCCTCTCAGTTTCCTAAAAGGCCTTATCTTGGTGCTGAAAACTGTCAGAATTTGCTCATCAGCTTTAGGGATGAGAGGTCTCTTGTCATTCACCCTGAGCCAGACTTTACTCAAAGACTACCAGCCCCACTGCAAAGAGCTGGTATATGTAAGGTTGGGACTCACTCCATGAGCCCACCAAAATGCAGTGAGCTGTACAGTCAGAGGGAGAGGGCCTGACAGAACAGTAGCAGGTGGCTGGGAAGGAAAGGGAAGGACCAAGTAGCACAAAAAGACCAGGACCATCTTTAACCCAGGAGTCTTAAGTTGCATAATTAACAGTGACTATAACAGACCATGCAAGGTTTCTAAGTCACTAATGATAATCCTTAGTTAATCCCAAAAGTTCCAGAATAGATGAAAATTCTGACTAAAAATGCAGATCCACATTCTCTTTAAAATTAATATGAAACTGCTGTTTCAAATCCATCCCATGGGTTTTGGGATGCCTCTTTGGTACAAATGAATGGCCTTATCCTGTCTCATCAGGCTGCCATTACCGTACCTGGATACTAGCATTATCAATGGAGAGCTGACCTCACTGACAGATAGTGTAAAAATTAATTTTCCTCAAAGACAAATCCTCAAGATCACTCTGCTGCCTATCAACCATGCGCCCAGGATTTTAACATTTTTATGCCTATCCTCAGTGCGTACTTTTTTTTTTTTAGTGTGTACTTTTTAATAAAACCTCCCTTTTTTGTACGAATTAAGTCGAAAGCCAATCCAAATCATATAATACCTTGACAAAAATTATTTTCTTTCTTGTCCCCACTTTCACACACTCATTTGTGTGTGTGTGTGTGTGTGTGTGTGTGTGTGTGTGTGTGTGTTTTTCTGAAGTTGGAAACGGGGAGGCAGTCAGACAGACTCCTGCATGCGCCCGACCAGGATCCACCTAGCATGCCCACCAGGGGGCGATGCTCTGCCCATCTGGGGCGTTGCTCTGTTGCAACCAGAGCCATTCTAGCGCCTGAGGCAGAGGCCACAGAGCCATCCTCAGCGCCCGGGCAAACTTTGCTCCAGTGGAGCCTTGGCTGCGGGAGAGGAAGAGAGAGACAGAGAGGAAGGAGAGGGGGAGGGGTGGAGAAGCAGATGGGCGCTTCTCCTGTGTGCCCTGGCCAGGAATCGAACCCAGGACTCCCACACGCCAGGGTCGGCTCTACCACTGAGCCAACCGGCCAGGGCCTCACACACTCTTAATAAATGTGTGTCTCTTTCTCCCTCCTACCCCAGGGCCAGCAGTATTCCTGGCACACAGTCCCCCAGCCACAGAGCATGCTAAAGTGACCTAAAACAATTTTGGAAAGCACTCTGTAGAAGAGCTTTCAAGAAAAAGAAATGGCTGTTATTCTTCTAATATTTTTTAAAAAGTTAAGTGAAAATTCCAGGTGCTTAAAAAGGTTGTTCCCCTGGTGTTTTGTTGTTGTTTAATTTAATGAGAGGAGGGGAGACAGAGACAGACTCCTGCATGCACCCTGACTGCGATCCACCCAACAAGTCCACTAGGGTGTGATGCTCTGCCCATTTGGGGGTTGCTCCATTGCTCAGCAACTGAGCTGTTTTTAGTGGCTGAGGCAGAGGCCATGGAGCCATCCTCAGTGCCCAGGCCAACTTGATCCAATCCAGCCATGGCGGGGAAGGAGGGGAGGGAGAAAGGGGGATGGAGGTGGAGAGAGGGAGAGAAAGAGAGAGAGAGAGAGAGAGAGAGAGAGAAGTGAGAGGAGGAAAGGTGGAGAAACAGATGGGCACTTCTCCTGTGTGCCCTGACTGGGAATCAAACCCAGAATATCCACACGTCAGGCTGACATTCTACCACTGAGCCAACAAGCCAGGGCCTCCCCTGGTGTTTTCAATATTCCTACAATCTTGTTTATAAATCTACTGATTGGTAATATACTTTTGGAAGGAACGTGCCAAATAAAGGTAATTCTCCATTCCACCTCTTTCTAGATCATCACTAAGTCTATAGGAAAGTTATAATAATGAAACTAAGCAAAAACCTAAAATTTGCAATAAATGGGGTGTAGCAGGTGCCTGTGGCCTCTCTGGCCTCATACCTTCAATCTGGCCTCCACGGAGGCCTTTTTCCGGGCCTCTCTTCTGCGATACTGCTCCACTTTGTCCAGCTGATCCGGGCGCTGAAGCATCCCAGCAACCCTTTGGACTGCTGTTGCAACAGCCTCCCGATCTGTCTCCTTCATGGTTAAAAAGCAGGCAGAATCTCTGAATCTGTCATACTAGAGTTACGTACCCTGTGTGCATGGGGGAGAGGGAACAGGAGGGGAAGATGTGTTAAAAAGGTAGAAATGTTAGGTACAAAATTCACCTGTTCCCCATAGTTAGTTGTTCATAGTGGAGCTAGGAGAGCATTTGATTAATCCAGTAAATCTGAAAAAATGTTTAAGTAGAAATATCAACTCCTTTATAAGAAATACAAACCTTCAGAACTCAAATATGGTGAAAGTTCTACCTTTAAAGGGAGCAGAGGCATGCGTTCAGAGGTATAAGATATGAGCATATGAAAGATCCCTCTGTGTGGACCCAGATCACTCAGCCTATCAGGTGTCGGTCTTCAAGGCATATTTTCTTGCTCAGACAGGACCAAATTCTTATTTCCAGAGCTTTCACACCACCCTTTGGCCATGCTGGTGGAGCAGCTGCACCAAAATGTCTGTGAGGACAATGAGGCAAAGGGACAGCACATCTCACCACCCCAACCAAAGTCCCAACACACACCCTACGATTCACCTCAAAAATCCCTACTGCCTGTAGTACCCAGATTTCTGTTTCCTACTATTTAAGAGCCTAGGGAAACAAAGGTAAGAGGGCAGCAGGCTCAGGGGCAACACAGAGCATAGATGCTCTGGTATCAAGCAAATCTGTCTTCAACCCCAGCTCCACCAACATCCTAGTCATGGAATCAAAGGGAGATATGGTTACTGTCTGGCAAACGAGGATAAAACAGGAATCCATTCCCCTTAACTTCAGCCATAGAACTTCTATTTCCATGCATGTTTTCTGTACACAATTTCTCAAAGATATGAAAAAGACTCGCCCTCTCCCAAAATGTTCCTTTTCCCATTCCCACATGCTTTCAGAAAAACACTTGACATCACGGAGGATTTCCTGAGGGCTCAGTGTTAAATAATTCCTCCGTTTGTACATGATATGCCTTTTCATTTCTCTTTCAAATGGATCTATATGCAACCACTTCCTTTTTTATTTATTTATTTATTCTCTGATTATGAAGTTATAGACACCAAGGCAGAAAATCTGGACAGGCAACCCGCCTTAAACCCGTCATTCAGAGGCAGCTTCTTCTACCAGGGCTCCCGGTTTTCCTTTTGTTTTCCAAAGTTGACATCCACCTGCGTACATAACCCTGTATTTGCTTTTGTTTCCCTGTTTTGCTCTGACATGCTTCCAGCATTTCCAGCAACATTAACACCTATACAATTTTCACTTTGTGGAGAGTCGCACAAGGAGGGGTCGCCAGTGGTCGCAGGTGCGCAAAGCATCAGACCGCGCTTGTGGTTGTTAGCGGCCGCAGCCCCGACCGTCGTTCCCAGACAGCCGGGCGTCTTCAGAACTTGACAGTCACCTACTCGCGACAGGATCCCCGGGCGACGGGCGATACTGCGGCCGCCGCTCTTGAGGAGGCCACGACCGACTGCGGCCCTAACATAATTGGGGCGATGGGGCGGCGGTGGCTGTTTCCCGTACTGTGCCTTCCGCCTTCAGGGCGGCGCCCCGCCGCCCGCCCGAGCCCGTGGAGGGACAGAGGCAGAAGCCAGCGACCACCGCCCAGGAGACCCCGTACGCCCCCGCCCCATCTTCGCAGACCCCTCACCGTCAGTACAGCCTCCGCCAGCCGCCCGACCGGAAATAAGGGACCCGCAGCCTCTTCCGCTTCCGGCCGCACGACCGGAAGAGCGGGGCTGGTGGCGTTCCTGCCCACGGACCGCGCCCACCTGTGGAGGCAACTAGGATTCACGCGGCTTCTCTCTCAGAAGGGGTAACTGCTAATGGGAGGCGCTCTTCGGGTCTCTCCTGTCAGTGCAGCGGCCGTCCCCTCCCCTAGACCGCGTCCTCAGAACTTCACTCGCGCTTGCCCTCGGATGTCCTCCCTAACCTTCCTCTGCGGGACAGCCATGCCACACCTCGTTTCGTGTCTCCACCACGGCCTCCACCTCTATGCTCCCTGGTCATCTGCTACGCCTGTCTGCCCGGCACAGTGTGGCGGGGCCCTGTCCCCAGACCAACGATTGGCACGTGGCGGACATTCAGTAAATGAGAGTCATGTGTGACACCCGACAACCTCCGTGTCACTCGGCAGCTTCTTCGTGAGCTGTTGTCGTTGCACCCTAGAATCTGACGTGAACTAAGCCCATCAGGGACCACAAACAGATCAGATGACCACGTGGGAGCAGCCCACCTGGGAATGGCAGTCACAGAATGCCGGAATGCGAGGTCACAGGCCAAGCCCGCGGGTCTTGGAGCATGAAGGTGCCTCGCTGGCAGAGTGCAAGGGTTGGGGACGTGCAGGGTCTGAGCTGGAAAGGAAGCGGAGGAGGAAGGTCCCTGTGTTACTCCCTGAGGGAGAAAGATGGACTAATAAGATTTCAGAATTTGTTGTGGAGAAAATCACTATTTGCCTTAACTGAAACTGAAAAGGAAACCTTTCACTGTTACAACTAGAGCAGGGGTCGAGAACCTATGGCTCGCCAGCCAGGTGTGGCTCTTCTGATGGCTGCATCTGGCTCGCAGACAAATCTTTAATAAAAAAATAATGTTAAAAATATAAAACATTCTCATGTATTACAATCCATTTCCTACTGCTCATGTTCATGGTTGCAGGTGGCTGGAGCCAATCACAGCTGTCCTCCAGGACAACACCAAATTTTTATTGGATAATGCTTAACGTACACGGTCGTTGTATGGCTCTCACGGAATTACATTTTAAAATATGTGGCGTTCGTGGCTTTTTCAGCCAAAAAGGTTCTCGACCCCTGAACTAGACTGTACGATGGGGTCCTCCTGAAAGTCCGCAGACATGGTACAGGCAGGGACTGGATCTGGGGGGGGGGGAGGAAGGTGGGGCAGCAACAGAGGGGTTGGGCGCCTGCACACTTACATGCACACACGCACACACCTGGGTGCACAGCGGGGGCAGGAGGAAGATGGAGGTGCCACTTACTCCTCCTACAGACCAAAGCCGAGGAGGGACCTCATTATTCTAATTGATGCCTGATCCCTTTATTATTTCATCTGCCTAGAAATTATAAAAATAGAGCATTAAGTTGAACAATGAAGCATGTAAACAAAAAAATAAAATTACACTTGAAGTTCTAATTGTAAAGGTATTTCGAAAGTAATAAAAGTGCCAAAGTGATCAAAACTTTTAGAACTGTCACTTCAAAACAGCAAAATCTAACAGAGGAAATAGAAACTTGTGCTATCAGTGTCTGTGTTTGGATATAGGGCTCCCTAATTTCCTCAGTTCATCCAGATGGTTATAAATGCAGAGCTTTGGCCCTGGCAGCATTGCTCAGTGAATAAAGCATCTTCCCTGTGTGGCGAGGTCGCAGGTTCGATCCCCGGTTAAGGCCAAGGCACATTGCAGAAGCAATGAATACACAACTAAGTGGAACGAGTTGATGTTTCTCTCTGTCTCTCTCAACTCAATGGGAAAAAAAAAATTTTTTTTAATGTGATCCTTTTATCTGGCCTACAGACCATGAGAGAGTAAGTTCCAGTTGTTTTTTAAAAAGGGAGATGCTTTGTTAAATGACTTTTTTTATCCTTAAAAACTAAAAACCAAAACAAAACATTGATTAAAAATATTTTTCACTTCTGTTTTTTGGCAATCCAAATAACTGAAATCCCTCCCATAAAACATTGGATAAAAATAGCAATCACCCTTTCAAATGCACAGGAGAATTCACAAGCAAACACAGGAAATTACCAGGGTGACTAAGCAAAGAGGGAAGGGAGAGTGAGGTGAGTGCAAACCTCCCCTGGAGCAGGGATGAGAGGGTGGTTCTGATTTCCAGGGTGGGGTTTTCACACCCACATGGGACAGATGGGGCCACAGTTCCAGCAGGTGGACTCGGAGACTCCTCCACGAAGCCAGGATGCTCAAAGGGTACGTCACTGCAAGAGTGGACCAGGGAAACAGCAACCCCAAAAGGCACCTTCTTCCCAACACTGGGATCCCCAGTCAAGGAAGGCGCCCAAGTACTCTCAGGAGGGGCCTGCACTTCCCTTGGGTTTGTGCCCTCCTCAGCCTAGAAGCTTTCACTGAAACTCACCCTTTGGCAGAAGCAAACCAGGAACATTTCTAGAGAGGCCTCTCCAATGCTAGCAGGAGTAAAGGGAGTGAGGTGGCCTGTTCTGAAGCGTCCTGAGACCCTTGTCTGTTCTGGGGTAACAGAGATCTTGATTAACTCCAAATGAGACTTTGTTAAGTACACACATGTATGATTACCACAAAAGAAATAGAAATAGGGTTGTGGCTTCCAAACAAATGGGGGAAGGAACAGAGGAAACCCAGCAATAGCACATGGCCAGTAGGAAAGGAGGAAATGCCAAAGGATCATATGTAAGAAGGAACATAAAGTAAGTAGAAATATGTTCAACTATATCAATTATCAGAACACAAATAAATGGATTTTAAAACAACAAAACAGTTATTAATGAGAAAACTTAAACAGTATGGCTAGATGTGGAGGGGGTTTGCACATGGCCAGCTGGGGCCAGAAAGCTGGTGTCAGAAAAAATGAGCCTGACCCGTCGTGGCACAGTGGCTAGAGCATCAACCTGGGACACTGAGGTCCCAGATCCCTGAGGTTGCTGGCTTGAACACAAGTTGCCAGCTTGAACATGGGATTGTGACATGATCCCATGGTCCCTGGCTTGAGTCCAGGGTCGCTGGCTTGAGCAAGGAATCACTGGCTCAGCTTGAGGTCCCCAGTCAAGGTGCATATGAGGAGCAATCAGTGAACAACTGAAGTGCCACAGCTATGAGTTGATGTGTCTCTCTTTTAGAGAGAGAGAGAGAGAAAGAAAGAAAGAGAGAAAAAGGGGTTATGTCAAAGGCACTGTCAGAATTAAGACACTAAACACCTAAGACATAAAGAAACAGTTTGCTATTATAAAACCTTAACCTTTTGTATAATTTTAAAAAATTCTTAACTGAAAAAACAAACTGCAGAGACAGCATCTGTAACTGAGGGGTGCTGCTATCCTGAATAAAGAGAACCTCAAATCACCTAGGTATGGTAAACAAGTGTAGGAAAGGGCAGAAGAAACCAGTCCTGTGCCTCCCCAGGCCCTGGTTAGTGTCTTCAGGAGGCCATGAGGGCCCCTCCTGCCCTGCAGCCCTCGCAACCTTCAAACCACAGCCTAGGGTCATTTGTATTTAAAGCCCTGCTACCCCCTCTCACTCAGATCTACCTGTGACCTGGAGGCTCTACAGGACCATGTCCTACCCTCTCCTCCCCTCTTGCTCCAGCCCATGGCCACCTCTATCCCCACCTGCCTGAGCTGTTTCTGTGCCTGCAAGTCAACCTCAGCTCTTGGCTCAAACACAGCCTCTCAGAACAACTTAACCACAAAACTGTCGCATGGGCTGCCCTGCCCCACCCCAGCTAATCTATTTGTGTGGTACCCATTCCCTTCTGACGACTACAGAACTTAGCGGTTCTGTGGTCACTTCTCTTCCCCTTCCCCTGTGCACACACATGGGTGTCAGTTCCAGCACACACTTCCATCTCTGGTATGTCCCCAGCCCTGTCACAAGGCCTGACATTCAGCAGGGACTCAACAACTACTGTTGAATGGTGGAAGAAAGGAAATACACGTAAAACAACTAACCACCATTCACCCTCTGAAGGACAAGACCGAAGCTCTGACAACACCCAGTGTTGGTGGGAACATGAATCCAGGGCTGCTGGTGGGGTACAGGTGTGGGCTGCATGTTTGTGTCCCCCAGACTATATATGCTGAAACCTAACCCCAGAGGTGATGGTGTTAAGAGGTGGACCTTAAAAAGAATGCCACAGAGCTGACCCCTCCCACCAGTGAGGACACAGTGAGGAGTTGGCTGAGCCCTCACCCGCTGTCCGGCACCCTCATCTTGGTGTCCAGCCTCCGGAACATGATAATAAATGTCTGTGTTGAAGACCCCATCTGTGGTGGTGCTGTTACAGCAGCCTGAGCGGACTGAGGTACGCACAGAGCAGGACCCCTTTGGAGGACCATGGCACTCTTGAGGTGTCTTCAGTCCCAAGGCATGCACTCGGGGGTCTGAAATTGACCCCCATGCCCATCTGTCACCACAGAAGTGAGGCAGTCATGCGACAGTGAAAGTGAGTGACCTCCATCTCGTGTCTCAACACAGATGAGTCTGAAGAACAGGGGGCAAGACAGGCAGGGGACACAGGGAGGAGAGGTGGCCACTACAGAGGGAGCAGTTGGGTCTGGCCCAACAAATGGGGGCTGGCTTGCCTACTCCCCCCTGGGAAAGACACAGAAGTCTCAGGACCCCAAAGGAGGCCTGGTTGGGGCTCACCCTGCCACAGGCAGGGGCGGATCCATGCTCTCTGTCCAGGGCACCTTAAACGTGTTCAGTCTTGGTGGTGGTCTTTGGCGAAACAAAAGAAACAAAACCACTGCTCTCTGAGCTTTGGCAGGGTCTGTGCCTGGACCCTGATGACCTTTCCCGCTTCCCACACACCTATCACCAGGTCCTGGACCAGGCAAGGCTGACCCTACAGTGTCCCCCCCCACACACACGGGGGGGCATCTGGTCCCATAGGAAAGGTTGAGTCTGAGGAGTCCTGAGGCACCTGATAGAGTCCCCTACCAGGAGACCTCCCCTGATAGGCAGGGGAGAGGCAGAAGGATGGAGGGAGAAAGCACTGCCTGGCCATGGCCAGAATGCTGCCCAGGTCGTCGGTCTCCCTCCTCCTTGTGACTTTTGGCTCCCCCGTGTTCATTTTTACTTTTATTATTGCCTTGTACCTGCAGGGAAGGGACTGTCTTAGAATGTAAATTAACCAACACATACTTTAAAGGAAATACGGTGACTTCATTTGAAAAATCAATGATATGTTTCCATTTATGATAAACCCATATTACAGTGATTTATTTTACATCAATAATGCAAATGTAATGAAACCACAGTTTCTGAAATACATTTGAAAGTTCCTTGTAAAGGCACCAATGACAAAAACTTACATTATAGTTATCCATTTGTAAAATTCTACAACTCAGTCTAGATATCAAAAACTTCTTTCTTGCAGTAGAAACTGCAAAAATATAAAATATAATGTATGTTTATCTCCCCACCCCCACTCCATCCCTTTATCCCGTTTCAGTAATACAGGCAAAAGCTACAAACAACAGAACGTAGCATATAATTAGTACTGCTACTGACATCTCAGGAGCGGGAATGTCGCAGCTGCACCTTCTGCCTCCCGTCATCATCTTCCCCTCACAGGACAGGAATGAATGAAAAATAACAGAAGTGCTGACTCAAGGAAGTTTTATTGCTGCTGACCCAGCAGCGGAGGGGACCTGGGCCCAAGCACAGCGGAGATATCAAGGACAGAAAACTTGCGGAGTTGAGATCCAGATGCTGAATTCTACATCAGTAAGCATGACCTGTCTGCCCAGCAGCGACCAGTTGGGTGCACATGGTCCAAGGAGAATGCAGACCAAAGCGTTCATCTGAATGTCAGGGAGGAGGCGGGGCAGCATGGGCACTTATATGGGCAGGACAGAGCAGTGCAAGCACCTTGGCCCTCATGGGAAGAGATCACTGACTGTGTTTGGAAAGGTTTCTCCTCACATGAGGTTTATGCCTGCAGCTCTCCTTCAGTTATGCTGGGAGCTGGCTACAGTGTCCAAAGCTGCAATGACATCTCTGAATTCCATCTCAGTCTCATGTTTCCCAGTACTGCCCATCTGCTGCACTCGGAGATGGGAAGGGCAGCGGCCCGCATCACCTCCATTGAATGAAGTGAGTGGAGAGCTGAGGGAGAGACTCCCAGGCGGGAAGCACAGAGTGGACAGTGACTTCTGACAGATGCACAGGGACTCCCTATGATAAGGAGCAGACACTCAGTTTGAACAGGAAAAAAGTTGGAAGATTCTGAAACTCCACCCTCATCTTTGGGATTAAACCTATAGGTATCAGAGAACAGAGATGTGCTATCCTCGGCCCGAGAACTGGGTAGACAGGGGACACTGGGCCAGCATGGGGCGAGAGGGGAAGTAGGCGGTTCTCAGAGTGGCAGGTCCTCTGGATGGATGCTTCTCAGGGTGGCTGGTCCTCACAGATGGTAGGTTCCCAGGGCAGCAGGTCTTCAGGTGGCTGTTCCTCAGGGTGGCACTTACCAGTTTCAGCATTAACCCAGGAAGTGCACACTGACTCCCCAAAGCCACCAGTGACAAAGAGGAGAACCCTGTGCTGAAGGACAGAATTTCCAGATGATAGAACAGCAATTCCTCACCTGGGGCACCTGGCACATCCTAGGTCACCCAGCTGAAAGTGACTTTAAGAACAGATGTCCTTGTCCCATATAAGCAGGCTGGGCCATAGGGAGACCCCAGGGCCTCCCTGATGTGGCCTCTTTCTGCCTGTTGCTGGTTTTCGTACCCTGATGGGATGCCTGGGGTTCCCCCTGGAACTTCCCTATCAACCACAGGCCATCTCTGCGTGGGCACCGGGGGTCACCTTCACTTTCTGATTTATGCTTTGTATTCGAATTTCTTACAATCAGAATGTTTTACCTTTTCAATTAAAATAAAATTACCTGCCTGCTTTTTCTCTAATAATTTAATTCTTCCTGGGATAGTAATTAGAGTTCTCATTTGAAAAACAAGACAGCAGGACAATGAAACCTCCTGTTTATTTGTTTTTTCTCTATGTTTTCAACTTCTTTCTACTTCCAAGCCCAGGCTCTGTGAAATCTAGGTTACACACTGTGCCCCGAGACCGGGGAGCATAAAGCTTCTTCAGAGGCCCCCTCAAAGACCCAGCGAGACTTCCAGAAGGGCCTGGACGTTACCCTGTGAATTTTTACCCCGGTGTGGCCTCATACTCCACTGCAGATCACAGAGGACATGCTGCAGGACTGCTGCTGACGGCACCCTCTGCCTGCAGCTTCCTGGATTCCTTCCACGATGGGTGCAAGGTCACCTGCAGCTCCGTGAGTGGCAGCCCTAAGTTACCATCTGGCAGTGGAATCCCCAGGGTGTGGCTGTTCTCTGAATCTGACCCAGGGGCTAGGAGGCAGGTGTGGGTGATAGGAAACTTCACCTCAGCACACACTGTGGACATAATCGCCAGTCGGCCGGGAGCATGCTGCCCCCATCTCGTGCCTGGAGTCCATGCCACCAGGCCCGCATGGCTCCCTGTGGCCACTTCCTGAAAAATTTTAACCCCTCAGAGAGAGAAATACTGTCGTACTTGAACAGATTTATGACCACTTTGCAGTTAAGAACTTTGGTGATATTTCAGGAAACACAGAACACACTCTAACATCTGCCACTCAGATATAACAGAGGACTGGACCTGTGCAGCTCTGCAGAATTTCACCAAGAAAGGCTCCGACCTGCACCTGCCATACCAGCTGACAGGTAAGTCAGAGTGTGGACAGATGCCACTTTTAACAAATGCCCAGCTTTAAGGTAGAAAAGTGCACTCAGAGGCTTTAGGCGGCACCAGTGTTGCCAAGGCACTTTTGGGGAACATCCTGGGCACCCCACCCTGGCTGTGAGTGGCCCATGGGGGTGAGTCCAAGGGCTCAAGCTTGATTATGGGTGTGGTCCCAGGAGCTCTACAGTCACAGCCCAGATTGGGGGGCTGGTGGTCCCGCACACAGAGGCAGGGGGGCGGCTCCGGTTCGGGAGGGCCATGCCCACGCTCCAGGCAGACAAAGTGTGTAGGGTGGAATGGGACCAGATCCCTGCCAGGCCTGGGGTGGGCCCCCAGCATGGCATGCCCCAGGTGTGGGGGGTACAGGTGGTGCTTGGAGTCTGGCTCTGTTTTCAGGTGCATCCTGGTAGGGAAAGTGACCAGCTGTCTCTTAACCACATCACTGGCTCCCAGCCACACCTGGCTTGGGGACACAGAGTAGCCATCTGCTGCATCCTCAGACCCAGAGTCACTCTCCATCTTGATGGGCACATTGAGTGACAACATGGGGTTGCACGGGGCCTCCGAGGGCATGGGCATACCTGGCAACTTGATGTCCTCCATGGAATAGCCTCCTGCAGCCAGACACTGCACCCCAGGCTGAGGAAGCTGGCTCTCCAGGCTCCCCTGAGGGAAGGGGCAGCTGGTAGGAGGGTGTACCTGGCCCTGATCACCATCTTGCAAGGCTCTGCTGGGCCGGCTGGCATAGGCACTGGGGGACTGGTGAGAGCCAAGTGAATTCCTGAAGGCAGGGCTGGTGCCTGGGGCGCCAGGGTAGGACATGCAGGAGCCCCGGGGTGTAGCATGCACAGAGAACGGATCACTCCTGCTGGGCTCCAGCTTCAGCTTGGTGCCATCCTGGCCATGTTTCCCTGTTGCCCAGTTCAGCTGCCTCACGGGTCCTGGTGTCTCCAAGCGGCAGTCGTATGCGTGTACTTCCCTCCTCCTCCTCACCCCGGAAGAGCTGCTCGGCACCCTCCCGTGCTCCTCTCCTCCCCAGTCCCTGCAGAGAGGAGATGGCCCATCAGACAGAGCAGGGCCAGGGTTAAGGGAGGGCTCTACATTAGGGTGACAGTGGCTGAATCTGTGAGGGCTGCTATGTGCCCACACTACACTGCTGCTCTTAACCTGCCTGCAGCCCTGTGGCGCCAGTGCCAGCATCCTCCCACCCCTCCTGCGCCTGGCAGGGCTCTGAGGGCCCAGGGTGGGGTGGGGGTGCAGGGGACAGCATCTCTGTGAGGCACATGCCATGTGAGAAGGGTCAGCACACCAGCAGCTTCTAACACTGGGAGAGGGGGTTCCGAGTGGTTTCTGTGTGCCAGGTCCTGTCACTGAGCATGCTGCTGCCATACTCATTACATGGCATGGCATCACCTGTGGTGACAGGGGAGACTGTGACCAGGAGGGTGAAGTGGAATCCCTGCAACCACACAGCTAGCCCAGTCCTCTAAAAGGAGAGCCACTGGTCATGGAACAGGGGGTCTGAGCAGCAGTACAGAGGGTTCCCAAGCAAAGGTGAGGGTGGAGGACAGGGTCCAGGCTAGAGGCAGAGGGTAAGTCCAAGGGTCCTGGTAGCCCCCACTGAAGTCCCCTCCCCAGTCTCTAGCCAGTCCCCACACACATAATGACAACCTCTAGGCCGAGAAGCATACACACTTTCTGTGTGTATACGCATGTTCCACTAAGAGTGAGGTTTAGCCATCGTGGTCAAGGCCACCAGTCACTCTTTTCTTTCTTGACACCCAACTGTGACTTAGCTAGGTGAAGCTGGGCAGAGGTACCACTTACCCTGCAGCTCCCTCGGGGTAAAGGAAGAGGTCGGGGCCACCCCTGAGGCATAGGCATGTGGCCCTGGCTGGCACCCGGGCCCAGCGGCAGGCATCCATTTGTGCCCTGAACACTGAAATGCCATTTTCTCCATTGTTTCTTCCTGACAGGATTCAGAGAAGGGAAAACCATCATTGCATGAACTGAACAGCACCTGGACCTGAAGAACTGCTTTGATCTCCATGGACATGACTCACGGAGATCCTCAGAAACGCACAGACCAGCGCCCACGGCAACCAGCCAGTGTCCCCAGCCCCCCTCGCTCCAAACAGCTTTCCATAGAATACATCGTGGTTTCCAGGAGCAGGGAGAGCACTCCCAGGGACACAGACACATTCTACCCGTTTAAAAATGAGTGAACTTTTAAAAGTACCTGCTAAGTAATTGGGTTTTCCATGCAATTCTGACACACACAGACTCCTGGTGGCTTTTGCTCTGCAAAGGACAGATAACAGTGAAATAATAGCAGATTACACACATTGATGGTGGAAGCTAACAACACATAGCATTACTGTCATGGCTGTGAGGGGGAGATGCAGCAGTAACTCACACTTTTGAACTTTGTATATAGATTGTAAAGCCTTTTCTCAGATACAAATTTGCTGAAAATTTTAGGCCATTAAAGGGCCAATGAATTTGCTTCAACAAGTAGACATGCACACAGCATGATTTTTCAGTGCTTTTTGTTTTATTCCAGATGGCCAGAATGAACATTCAGTTGATTCTTGTTATTTACTCTAATTATGTTCTACAAAGTCGCCTGAACACTAAATTGGCGGATACTGAGCCACTGTTCTTAAGTGCGTGCACGCGCACACACACACACACACACCCTCACAGAGCTTATGCTGAATCTTAAGCCCAAAGCAACCCCTCCTGCTTGGTTTTTTAAAAATTATTTTTCAAGAGAAAAGATGAGTCTCAGAAGTGTTAAGTGGCTTGCCTGAGGCCACCCCTCTAGCAGGGGCAAGGATGGGGTTCAAACCAAGTCCACCCTGGCTGGCCCCAGAGCCAGAGATTCCTGCCCTGCCCTGCCCCCACCCTCCATCCTCTGGTCATCTCTGTAGGACAACAGGGACAGGAGAAAAGAGGTGAGAAACAGAGACTGAGAATAGAGACAGGAGAACAGAAACAGGAGGAGAGGAAAGCAGAGAAAGAGGGAGAAGCACCTCCCTCTGTTAGAATATGCTCATCAGGTGACTAAAATATCTGTCACTCTTTATATGACTACAAATGACTGCAAAAGCCCCTGGATGTTGATTTTGGGGCACAAATAAGTGTTAGTGAGTAGGGCTTCACACATACAGAATCCATGGACAATGGAGAGTGAAAATGTGTCACAAACCCATGGGAAAGTTGTGAAGGTCTTGACCCCAACAACACAGGTCCAGAGCAGCCCTCAGGGCCTCTGATCCTCTCAGTTTGCACCTTCCATGGTCTCTGAGCTCAGAGGGAAGTGAACATGCCATGTGCACTGAACCCTGGCTTGGGAATTCCATTCAGAACAGATGGGAATTCCAAAATGAGGAAGCCAAGGAAGCTGTTCGCTTCTTTCTTAAAATGCTAGGTAGAATCAACATTCTCCCAGGACCTTTGTCTTCCCCTCATCTGAGTTTAATGATGCTCTCTGTACAATATGATGTCTGGTGTTGGCTCAGCTGTCATTTTGAGTGCCACCTTCCTATCCCCTACTGCCGTGCCAAACCTCCTGCCCCCTCTGCGCAGGCAGCTCCAGTGCAGACACCCTGCACTTCCCCTCATGGGCACCAGGGGATGGCGGGAGCCCACCTTGCACACCGACCTCTATGAGGCACTGGGAAGGGTAGAATTTTCTTCTCTTTTGTTTTGTAGGGTTGGAAAAACATACGCATAAAACAGAAAACTCATTGTGTGAGTTTCAATTATAAGTATCAAGCCACAACAACTTAAAAACGCAGAACACTCGAAGTCAGTAAATGAAGATGGAGAATATTTCGGAGTACTTTAGTGTGTTAGTCCAGGTGGTGAGAAAGCAGGTATGCATGGACCTGCTAAGCACATGAGATGTTTGCAATGGGCTTTGCACAAGTGTGTTGGTCTCTGGGCAATCACTTCTGCACTCAGCAGACCTTCCTGATTCAGCTTCATTACTTGTGCTTACAGATCTTTAAAAGTAAAAAGGCATATGTTACTTAAAACCACTGCACAAAACTGCATGCTGGCATGTGTCGGGGACCCGGAGGATGGCCCCAGGCTCACAGCCAGCTGTGTCCCTGGAAGCCACCTTCAGTGCAAACATGTGAGGCCGCCAGCGGAAAGGCGGGGGCTTGTGCCATGAAAGCAGTGGCTCACCTGCAGACCCAAGGTGGAACACATCGCAGGGAGCGGAACTGAGAATGGCGGGCGCAGAAAACCAGAGCACACACCGGGAGCGCTCCAATCACCGTGGCCACTGTCAGATTTCCTAATGGTCTACAGTGGTCGCTGAAGATGTCAGAGGTGAATCGCGAGTGCTGAAGAGGACTAGACACCCACAGCCACTAGAGGGGAGGGTTATGAAGGTGGCCTTTGGGGCTTGCGAGAGAAGCCTTCTGTGACTGGACTGTCACTGGACGATTTAGGGATGAAGTGATATAGACAGTGTTTGCTGCCACAGTTCACAAAAGCATTTCCTTTTTCTAATAGTTGCTTCCATCATGTGCTAGGTTTAAAAACACCAAATTTCTCATTTTATTGCTTCCTGGGAATGAAGAAAAAGTGGACAGAAAGTGCTACGTGTCAGGCACTTTGCTTTAAGCACCAGCGCCAGGGAGTGTGGATGCTGAGGGCTCGTACTCACTTTGTGTCCATCGTAGCCGAGATGTCTGCCCTGTGCTTCGCCCTCAGAAACGCACCCTTCATTTTCACCTCGGCCACAGAAGGCAGGAGGACGGGCACCACGACGCAGAACAGTGAGAGCCGAGGGGACAGGACGGTCCCTGATGGCGCCTTCCTCTTCTGTCCAAACAGGAACTTTAGTTTTCCTTGAAACTGCATCGTCTGGTGTTTTAAAGACAGAAACATGTTCACAGAGCAATTAGCCCCATGGTCAAAGGACACAAAAATGGCATTCTCCGGGATAGAAACATGGACAAGAAGCTTATCCTAAGTCACTGAGGAGACGCTAACCAACTTTCTCCATGTTTGGCCTCCTTGGGAGAGTGGTCCATGGTTTCCCTGGATCTCTTTAATATCCTTTAACTGACAGTCGGGTTCTCATGTGAGCAGTCACAGGTGTGTGGGTAGTGAGTTGACCCTCGCACATGAGCGTGAATGTGCATCAACTTGGGCTGTCACTGATCCAGGGCACAGCCATCAGCCTGCCCCCTGCCCCCCTGGAGTGGATAATCTCTGAGGACTGTTCCATCTTTTACCCTCTATTTCCAAATTATTGTTTCTTCACTCATGATGACAAAATTTAAGGACAGATTGATTTTGTTTATCTATAGTATTTAGTGTAAGTTTAAAAGGCAGCAAGTAACACTTTGTGATAAGAGAAAGTAAGATCTTTCTATAATAGGAAAGCTGATTTATGATTAAGTTAGTTACCAAGTGCTTTCAGAATGCTTGTGCTCTGGCCCTTGTTAGAAGAATGACCCCACAACATGGCCCCATTTTCTCCCTTTCCTTCCTTCCTTCCTTCCTTCCTTCCTTCCTTCCTTCCTTCCTTCCTTCCTTCCTCCCTCCCTCCCTCCCTCCCTCCCTCCCTCCCTCCCTCCCTCCCTCCCTTCCTCCCTCCCTTCCTTCCTTCCTTCCATCCATTTATCCTTCGATCTCCCCACATCAATCTGTCCATCTCTCCATTTATCTATGGGTTTATTAAATGAACAAATACTTGAAAAGTACCTACTATATGCCAGCCACACCTTGGTACGGAGGAGTCAAGGCCGTAGTATGCTGGGATATCAGACTCTCCAGAGGAAAAAACACCTGAGTTGTACTGTTTGCCAATTTTCTTTGGTGTATATATTTCTGCCATGGTTGATTACAAGCTATCAACATAATGTCAACTGGATCTCTAAATTCCTGAAATTTTAACTAGCCAGCTGTGTGTAACGCCACCTCGTCCAGTCTGTGGAAACCGGGGTTCACCCAATCTCAGGCAGAGCGGGGAAGAGCCCTGAGGTCCTGCAAACGCGGCGGTGCGCACGGGCTTGCTCTCAGCACAGTCCTCGTGAGTGCCCGCGCAGGCGCGGTACAGTAATGAGCTTAAGGGTAAAATATAACCAGACAGTCCTCACCTTATTTTTCTTGTTTCCTCTACTCAGCACTGTTACCGTTTCTTTTTTAATCTATATTGCAATCCCCATTTGACTGTATAGTCAATTGTATCTATATCTAGTTACGTAAAACCATCTTAGTTTCCTACAAAATTTAGAACAAAAAAAAGACTTTATGAATAACCAGTGGCCTAAATAAAACATGAGCAATTATGTGTATGTCAGGATTGTGGTATAAATAAGCAGTTGCTTTTCTTATGAAGGGTCTTGGTGAGGACTGGGGGTCCTGCAGAAGCAAGCAGGACACTCCTGTGGGGCTGGGCCGCAGTCCTCAGAGAGCTGGTTCCCACCAGCCACCTTCTTCACTGTCCCCTTGAAACAGAGAATAAAATTCAGGGGCCGTGAAGCTGTCAGTTCTCTACCAGATGGTTGAAGCCAAAATATTGCCATAAACAATATGGTTACCCAGAGGCAGCCAGGAGTGACTCGCTAAGCTGCCTCACTCTGAGCAAATACAAAGCACTTGGGCAGGTTGGGTGGCCTGAGGCAGGGGAGGTACGGCTGGAAGCACAGCCTCTCTGGTGGGGGCCCAGTTTGGAGAGGGGTCAGCTAGGCGAGGCTTGAGGAGAAGCACACACAGCGCTGAGTCCTGGGGAGGGTCTCCCAGACCCAACAGTAGCTCAGCTTCCTCACTGGCCAGGGCGGAGCAGAGAGGAAGGGATGGGGGGGGAGGGCGCAAGAAGCTGGGGAAACACCTCCAGATGCACCGCAGTTGGGGTGGTAATGTCTGGAGAAGGGGCCTGGGTAGCCAAGGAGGAACATATTTTTCATTCTCTGCTGTTCTGAAGTGACTGAATTTGTATTGTGTACAAATATTGTTTTATTAAGAAAAAACCCACAACTGTTAGTGCAGAAACAAAACAATCAACCAACAGAAAAAGGTTCATTGAAACTACAGCCACCGAGGCTGGTCACAGGCCTCTCTGCACTGAGCCCAGTAAGGAGAGGACTGCATGCCAAGGGTCTCGACCCCTGAGGGGGCTTGCCCCTCCGCCCAGGACCAGTGGGCATCTCCAATGTGAGATGGTTTGGGTGTGCACTTTCCAAAGCCCTGGGGCTCTCGAGGTGGCTCAAAGGGCCACGAGCTGGAAAAGCAGCTGCAAAACAAGAACAGCGAGACAGGCACTGATGCAACAAGCCAGTAGGTGGCGCTCGAGGGCTGGTCTGCAGGGACTGCTCCCTCTTCCAAAGCCACTTAGAGGATAATCCACAGATACAACACTGTCCTCTGCTCTCCTTCCCTCCTTACATGCATGCTGAGCACCCGCTAGAACTGGCAAGCCCAGCCCTGGCCCAACACTCAGGGGCTTTGCCAAACATCAAACACCAGGGGTTCATCCCTCCCAGGGCCACAGCCCAGGTGGAGACATGGACCCTTGAGGGGCCCATAGTCCAGATGGAGACATAGACACCATGTACGGGCCCAAAGTCCAGGTGGGTGAGACAGACCCCTCAGGGGCACACAGTCTAGGTGGGGCTGGGGAGGGGTGTGCAGTGGTCGAGGGATGGGGGCAGCGGTGCACTCACCCAGACACCGGAAGCTGAGCCCAAGGGGCCTACCCTGCAGCACTGATGGCAACAGGCCCTGGGGTCATAGGGTCTCCGGGTGGAAGTGCTGCCCAAAGATGGGGGCACTGGGGCTCTTGAGAGGCTGTGACCCAGAGGAGAGTGCGGGGACCTGGCTGGGGAGGGGGTAGCGGCAAGGGCTCTGGAACACCAAACAGCCTGGGAGGTCGGCAGAGCTCTGGCATGGGGTCCCCAGCCCTGCGGTGCCCCCAGGAGGGCGTCTCCTCCCTTCAGTGAGGAGCTGGAGGAGGAAATGGTCAAATGTGCTGAGTGGGAACCCAAGTATCTGTTTCAAGAAAAGAGATTAAACCAATGAGCCTGACAGGGACGTGGTCTCTTGTACTTGTGGGTGTACTGGGAAATTTTTTTTAAATGAATTTGAAATAAAGGTATGACTAAGCATAACTGAAAGCCCAGTAGAGTGCAGACCTATCCTAGATTTTTAACATTTTAGCTGCGCCATGTCATCGATTTGTAGCAGATGTCACATGTTCACTTGCTCACCCACCCATCGTCACGCAGTCCTGCCGAAAACTGTGTGCAGTTTACCCCAGAGCCTATCACTTCCCCCTCCATCCCTCCTACAACAGGACACAAGGCACCCAGACCTCGCTGCAGCCCCTGCTGCTCACTCACCAGGAAGCCTGAGGTGCTGTCCAGCAGGCAGCGGACCCGGCAGACGAAGCAACGTGTCAGGAAGGCCGAGTACTCGGTGGGGCCCGCGCCACCCTCCTGGGCCTTGAGCAGCCTCCCCAGGACGGCATCCTCTCCTGTCCAGGTGGGCACAGGCAGCGGTGAGAGCCAGGTCGGCAGTGACCAAGAGAAACCGGAAAGAGGCTGATAAGCAAGGTCGCACATGTAACAGCCAGCAGTCACTATATAACACGCAGCCCGGTGGGGCCCAATGCCTTTGCCCCTCTGTGCTCCCACCCATCCCGGTCCTCATGACCTCACAGAGACAGCTGCTCTGACAAATGTGTTCACAGTCCTTTGCCCTTAAAAAGTCACTTCACTGCAACTGCACGTGCGACACCACTGGTTGTTAAGCCTGCCCCTTTTGAGCTTTATAAAATAGGATTGTGTGCTGGCCTCTGCGGTGTGCTTTCTTCACTCAGCTTTACGAGGCAAATATGCCGTTGTGTGAGGTAATGTTGGAAAATTTTCTTGACTCATTTACAATTTCTGGGGAGACATGTGAAAGAACTGGGGCGCACTCTCCCCTATTGGTGCCCAGGTGGATGGTGCCCTGTCTCCTAGCACCTGAGGGCATTGTCCCCAGAGCACCTGTCTGCTCTGCTTCCTCTGCAGGAGCCAGACGCCTGACAAGCATGTCTTGAGTGGGCAGGGACCTTGGTCTGCTAGGGCTTCACAGGGAGTCCTGCCCGCAAGGGGCAACATCTATGAGCAGACAACAATCTTGGGGGGGCTTTTTAAATAGTAAATCTTAAGTGGGCCAAAGGAATTTCCTGGAGGACTATGTCCCCAGGGAAGGACAAGCACTGCAGCTTCTTTGGTGAGGGCTTCTCAGGTCCTGGCAGAGCACAGAGAAGTGGCCAGAGAGGCCATCACACTCGGGAGCCTGGGAGCCGCGCGGGACTGCCTGTAGGAGACAAGAGGTGCGCAGGAGGAGGTCTCTGGAAGAGGCGGCATGCTGCGTTCAATGTGAGGACAAGAGATGAAGGCGGGCCGGCAATTTCTTGGGCAGTGTCCATGTGTTTATGTGACGGGCTCCCAGTCTTGGTGAGACGCACCTGTCTCTGGGCGTAGGGGCTGCCCACACACCACCTGGGGAGGGTCCATGGCCCAGTGGAGCTGCCGGCAGAAATCCTGGCGGTCATCCACGTGGATGTAGTCATAAATGTTTTGGTGCATCACGTCCGTCTGAAACATTGCAACAGTTATTTGAGCCTTACCTTGAAGGAGTTTTCACATCATACCCAGTGATTACTATCTGTACAAATGCCTCATCCATCTGTCAAGAGTAAGTCACATCCTGAAGAGAAGAAACCCTACAGAAAAGGCCAGAGCTCGGTCTCAAGACCACCCCTCCCCTGAGAGGACAAGCCACGAGCCACGCAGCCTGGAACACAGAGCCCCTCAGCCCCCCCCCACACACACCTGCCCAGCAGTACAGGAGGTTCAGAGACCAAATGTCTTCTAGGGCTGAGATAACCAGTTTTCTAAATTGATTCTGACCCTCAGTGACTCGGGGAGCTCATCAAGTTGAATTATTTGGTCACTTTGCAGCCTGTATATTATACTCGAATCATTAAAGTTTATTAGGAAACCACCCCTGGGAAGTGAGGTAGGAGCCACCGATGCCTCCTGGCCAGTGATTTCCTCCTTCCTGGCACCTCCAGGCCACATCCACCCCCTTCCAGGATGCCACATGGGCTCACCGTCCACAACCCTCTCTGTGGTCCGCTGTCCTCCCATTTGCTTGGGCACAGAGGCTGACCCGCACGAGCACCAGGCCCACACTGGGCAGCCACCATCTGGGACACAGAGGTCACAAGCACAGGCCACGAAGACTGTTGCTACTGTCAGTAAATAACAAGGGCCTATATACATCTCGCAGTACCTTCTCTTAACTGTAACCCTGTGTCTAAGGCTGGCTGGGAAGCCCTGTATATCAAGCAAGATACAACCTCAGGAAGGTAGAACAGGAATGTGATTGAAGATTGGACTCCAATCACCTGTGTACCTCGTAGTCCAAAGAGACTACATTTTCACAGCAAGACGTGAACGAAGAGGTCAGAAGTGGTGTTGTCGTTGGTCGTGTTGTCCGGAGTCAGGGCTCTGGACATAAACATGAGACCAGCAGGCAGAGACCGACCAGGCTTTCCCTCAAGCTCCAGACCTGGCAGCTTCCCAACTCACCTGAAGGTTCTTTTCTCACCTGGTGGCTTCCAGCTCATCTGATTTGATGGCTGTCACCTTACCTGGAGGCTCTATGATCACAAGCGCACTTCCCACAGGGATGTTTTTCTAATAAACTTCTGTGATGTAGGCATAACATATAGGCTGAAAAGTGCCCAAATCATAAATATACAGCTTGATGAGTTCCCCATATAACCACCAGGAAACAGGACAACAGCAGCACCTTGGAGTCCTTTCTCTCCATCCTCCCCGGACGCAGTCACAGCACTGACCCCACTGGTTCCGTACATACGTGGAGCACTCTGCTCTTTGGTTCCCGTCCATTTACCCACATTGTGTGTGTGGCAGGTTTCACCCCCATCATTGTACCAGTTTCGCTGTACAGATACCCTACCTCTGGCTAACCCTCTCTCCTGCTGATGGACATCCGGGCTGTTTCCCGTCTGGGCCTCTTACGCGTGACACTGCTGCATCTCTGAGTGCACAGACAGGGGCGGAATTACTCAGTCACAGTAGCTGAAGTTCAGCTTCAGTAGATATTGCCAAACAGCTTTCCAAAGGGCGTGTACAAATAGTTCTGCTGTGGCAAGTGCAGAAGTCCAGTTGCTTTACATTCTGGCCAACACTCGGCACTTCAGCCTTCCACGTTTGAGCCACTGTGGCACACGTGTCATGGTTTCTTAGTGTGGTTTTAATTTGCATGCCATGAAAGCTAAGGAAATGGAGCATCTCACATATTTATTGGTCTTCAGATGTGAGTCTGCGTGTGTACACGTGTCATGTGCGTGCGTGCATGTCGCCCACTTGTGTCTTCTCCGTTTTCCATGGAGCTGTCATGCTGATGTGTCAGTGTTCTTTGTCTGTTCTGGACATGAGGACTTTGTTGGGCGTGTTCCATTGCAAACATCTCCTCCCCCTGGCCTGCCTTCCCTCTCTCTTAATGGATCTAACACAGTTTAATTCATCAATCTTTCTTCAGGAGTGGGGTTTTGTCCTAAGAAATTTTCCTCATAGACCTAACTGCCCTGTTATCTTCTAGAGACTTCTATCATCTGCCTGATATTTACTGTGTGTGGTATGAGGCAAGAGTCAAGATTTCTTTTTCTGCCAGTGAATCCAGTTCACCTCACTCTGTTTATTGACAAGACCCACCGATGGCAGTGCCACCTTTATGATAAATCTTATCCACACACCTCCAGTTCTCCTAGGGCTCTGTTTGTCCTTGCACCGAGGCCACACTGTGAAAACTGCTGACTTTTACGAGAAGTCTTGCATCTGGGATCATAAGTCCCCCAAGTCCCCCCAACTCCTTTTCCCTGATCAATTGTCGTAGTTGTCTGTACTTCCAACCAGCTTGTCAATTTCCAAAAAAGCTGCTCAGTTTTTGTGGTAATGTCATTAACTCTAAACTTGATCTGACACCTTTATAATAATATTGGGGGTCCTCCAATTCACGAGTATGGCATATCCCTTAATTTATCTGAATCCTCTTTAATTTCTTTAGAGAATGTTTTATATTTTCTGTGTGTTGAGTCATTACTGCGAATTTGGTGTTTTTCCATCCTTTTGTAGATGGATCACATTTTTTCCTCTGTTGTTTTGATTAAAGAAAAGACTATGCTGACCTCTGAGCACTGGGTAGTCATAGTTCTTCTCACTGTGGTTCATGCTATTCTCTCATGAGTTTTAGTTAGTGCCCCCAAGCTTTACAGAATCAGGAAGGTGGTGAGCTGCCCACAGGTCTCCCTGGGGCCCCATTCATCATAGTCACATCTTAGCTATTAACAAAAGGGATGGGTGGAATTAACATGCAAGGTATGAGTCTGCAGCTCAACCAAACCCAGGGACAGATTAACTTGGAGGAAGGCATAATAAAACTGGAAAAGACATTTCTAACTAAGGCAAATTTTAAAAAGTTAAATGTGCGCCCCGGCCAGATAACGTCTCAAAGCACACAGACTGCCGGTTCAATCCCTGGTCACGGCACATATAGGAAGAGATGGATGTTCTCTTTCTCTCTCTCTCTCTCCTTCTCTCACTAAAATCAATAAATAAAAGTTTTTAAAAAAATTTTAAAAAGAGTTCCACTCCCCCCCCCTGCAAAAATTAAATGTGAATATTTTTCAGTTTGAAGAAACTGAAGTCTGTGTTACAATAATTAGCTGTGGCATGTCAGACCACCCTTTGTCTTTCTCCTACAGTTTGATTTCTATGAAGTGAGGTCAAGAGAAATAGTTTTGATCAAGTAAAAGTGGTCGTTATTTTAGCTCTTAACCATCATTTATGGAATTAAGAATAAAAGCATCACTTTAACGAAGGCCTCACGCCAGCAGTTATCATCTTTACTTTTTGCAAAGCGTGTGCACATCTGTGATCCACACCTGTGCTTCTATTAACAAATTCCAGCAAGTGCCTTGGCTCACACAGGGACAACTTCCCCCGACTGCTGACCTTGGAGAGAATAGACAACTTCTTCAATCAATAAATGTCAACATCAACTGAAATATACATCTAAACCTACGTATTTATCACAAAAAGTGCCAGACTTGAAGATAAATCATGGGCCCAGGCTGTGATAGGAAGAATCTGGCTCCTAACTTTGTAAAGCATTTTGCACAAGAATCTCACAACAGCACAAAGCTGTTCTAATATTTTTATGAAATATTTTGCATAAATTAGAGTCAATGCCTGATTTAATGACATTTGGAAACAATTTCCTTACAATTTTCTTATAATAACTCCTTTACTTCTAACTCTTGGAGGGAAATAACTAAGCTCCAAGTAAACAAAGGACCAATGACAAGTTCAGACTTGGAATCAAGGCTGCTCTACAGCACCCCTGCCTTGGTCACCGAGCCAAAGCCTGTGCTGACCTTCAAATTATGGCTAAAGAATTCACAGGGCAACTCAAGTGACAGCACAAAAAAGCCGACCAAATCGTGTTTCTCTAGATTCAGGTCCTGTGCAAGCAAGCCATCGTGGGAAGTCAGCTGAAAGCTTCACCACCTGGGGGCTGGAGTCGAGTGATGTCCGCATCCTTGTACTGTCCACCGCGGTCCGTGAACTCTCTGCTCTGAGTGACCTCAGTGAGGGAGCCATCAACCTTGACCATGCCCACCAACCTACTGGTCACTTAGGGGTGGACAACGGTGTGTACACAAAGTACCCCAGAGTGACCAGGCAGGGACAGTGGAGAAGGGGGCATCAGGACTCAGCCAGCCATGGCTGGTGCTCGTATCATCTTAGGAACAAGAGACTCATTACCCATCACTTCCCATCTCCCTGAGATGGGACATCTTCAGGAGAGGCATGTGGTGACAGAGCTCTTGTCACACACTGTCAGGTGCAGCCAAAGGGAGAAATACCTCAGGGAGCCTCCCCTGTAGTGGGGCTGGTGGTGGGGATGCCTCTCACGAGTGTCACAGGCACCAATGCCCTTTCCAATGCTCTGCATGTTCAGGGACCCATGTTGTCTAAGCAGATGCCTCGGAGTGAACAGAGCTGCTGCCCATCATGTGCAGGAGCCAAACATGGCTCAGAGCAGTCACTTAAGTAGACAGCAGGGCCAAGGCTCTGCCATGCAGCCCGGGAACACCACTTGGAGGTCTGGCCCACTGCACTTCACTCGCTCATCACACACCAGCCATTCCATGGGGTCCCTCGGGACCACACCTCCATGTGCTGCCGGGTCTCACCCAGGCCACGTGGTCAGCTGCACCAGAAGCTGGGGGTACTGGGAGGAAGAGGGCAGCACCGTGTCCTACCGTGGAGACTATAGGACCCCCCAGGGCCCATGATGAGAAGGAAGCCTGGTAGGACAGGGCGTGGTAGTCATTTGGTCCTTGCACTCAGGTGGCAGGAAAGCAAATACAGAGGCAGGTGTAAGAGAAAGGGCTCCTCAGAATCCTGGCGGAGTGAAAGCTACTTTAGTTTTGCAAACATTCAAAATGATAGTTTCTATGGAAATCAGATCAAATGCTTCCTCAGCCTCCGGCAGACTTGAACTTCCATGGGCTGTCAGCACCCACATTCTCAAACCTTGGCTCCCACCCCGTCCCTCGCTTCCAGGCACCCTGTTGGTGTTAGGCCCGACCAGTGAGGTTTTTGTTCCTAACTTCACGGCTTGCCTCTTGGCTCCAAGCCCTCCTTTCATAGTTCGGCTCTGATCCTGGATCCCACAAATGTTTCCCCTCAGCCGGCAAAGCTGCTCCAGGCTCTGCAAGGGGGAGGCCCGCCCCCTAAGTGTCAGGCTCCCATCAGCATTCCGGGGAGCACCCCACCCCAGCAGCCTCCTCAAGAGTCCCGCCAGCATACCAGTGGGCGGTTCTCTGCTGGCCAGTCCTGGCCTGGGGGCGTCGAGGGACTTCTCTACCCAGGGGTCAAGGTCTCCCCTGGCCAATGAGGAGAGGTCTCCAATGTGCCCTCCCTGGACGCCCAGCCTCAGCGCTGTGGGCACTGCTGCTCTCCATCCGCTGTGTGTGTCCATCTCTGTTCTCCCTTGTTGCTAATCCGTGTTACTAGTCTTTATATAAATTCATAATAATTCCTTATATTAAACTGTTCAAATCATTGCATGGTTTCTGCCTCTGCACAGGACCCCGACTGACTGACACACTGTCTCCTTTATTTTTGCAAAGTGCTATTTTGTTCTTTCTCAAATCCACCTGTTCCTTATGGTGAGCCCTCAGGGAGTGCATCAGCCCCAGGCAGGCCATGACCTCCCACGTGTCTGTGATTTCATGTTGCACACTCCTCTTCCCAGACTCAGGAGTCTGCACTCTGTGGGTGTGTAAATTGCTTTTGGGTGTTGAGAGTTCTCACAAGAGACTTCTTCCCCTTCCCAGAGGCCACACAGAGATTCCTTTTCCCTTCCTGGGCTGTAAGCGGGACTTCTCGTTGAACTTCTTCTTGGAGGAGCCGCCCCTGTGGGTCCCAGCGTTTCGTGGGCCTCAGCCGCACCCCGTGACCCCAATGTCTGGAACCTCTGTCCCCCGCTCCCAGCTGGTCTGAGGCAGTGTTCCAAGGGGATTATTACACATCCATGAGGGTGCTTCCAGGACATACTTTGTCCTGGAGTTTAAGGCATCGATGCTGCTGGCGAGAACTCATGGGAATGTGACAAGAGTGAGGGCTGTGCCACAGTTAGCACGATTGCTGCCCTTTACACTCAGGACACCCTGGACACCTTCATGCCTCTTGCAACGAATGAGCCCCAGACAAGGCTGGCGTGTGGAAATCCTTATCTGATAAAACCTCTGTGCTAAGGAATACTTGATTTGGGAGATGTTTACACCTTGAGGACAAGGAGCATCCACAGGTAACATGCGGAATCTACCATGTGGCAGGCAGAAGAGCCATGCTTACCTGGTGGAAGCCCAGGTAGTCTGCAATCGTTGCTGAAGCATAAAATATCACCCCTTCCGCACTCACAACCAGGGCAAAGCCATCTAGAGACTGGAAGAAACAAAAATCGAGTTGGCTCCACGATATAGTCATGTAATCACTCAAAATGAAAAAGTGCAAGCATCATTTCTGCTTGAGTTTTCAACCTTTTCTCACGTTCTGTAGTCTGTATTCATCATCCTCAGAAATGCCTGCTTTTAATTTATTTACGACCATTTTGCAACAGGTCTTAGTTAGCAGGTAACACAGGAACTTGGTCATGTTTTATATAAGACCATGGTTGTATAAGATGTGGGTTAGTGGGGTTTTTTTATGATTATAAAATTTGTTTTATAAAATATGGAGATCATCATGACAAGATGACACCCATCGGTATCTGAAACAAAGCAGGAGCCTTTTATTTCACCCATGACTTCCCTACTCATTCATCTTCTGCCTTACTGCATTCTGGTTTTTCTGCATTTTCTTTTTCTTAAGTGAGAAATGAGGAGTCAGAAAGACAGTCTCTCACATGCACCCTGACTGGGATCCACCTGGCAAACCCCCTATGGGGAGATGGTCTGCCCATCTGGGACCATTGCTCTGTTGCTTGGCAACCAAGCTATTTTAGCACCTGAGGCAAGGCCATGGAAACATCCTCAGTGCCCAGGGCCAACTTGATCCAGCTGGTTGCAGGACAGGAAGAGAGAGGGAGAGAAATAAAAGGGAGAAGGGTTGGGGTGGAGAAGCAGATGGTCACTTCTCCTGTGTGCCCTGACCGGGAATCGAACCGGGGACATCCACATGCTGGGCCAACACTACCACTGAGCCAACTGGCCAGGGCCTATTTTCTTTTTCTTTCTTTTTTCTTTTTTATCATGTAAACATGTTGAACTCTATCAAGTGCTATTTCTATACTGAAATAATCACATAAATTTGCATTAGTCTACTTGGGCGGTGAATTACAAGGACAGATTTCCTGACAAAGAATCATTCTTACACACATAGGATAAACTTTTCTGATCATAACTTTATATGCTATGAATTGCTTCATTTCACTCGAGAGTTACTCATAAATACATTCTATATTTAAGGAAAAGCCAGACTGTAAGCTTCTCTCATTTTGGTGTCAAGTATACACAATCATCAAAAATGAGCCTGGCCCCTTTCTCCTTCTTTCATTTTTCTGGACCCACTTATTTAAGACGAGGGCCATGTGTTCCTTGAGAGTTTGGCTCACCTCACATCTTAGATCATCCAGTTTGAGCATATTCTTGGGAAATGGTGAGTAAAAATGGGTAGATGTTAGTATGGTGTCATTTATTTAAGAGTTGTTAGCATATTCAGTTTTAAAACTTTCCTTATATAAATTCTGGCATCTAAAAATATTTTATAATAATGTATACACTTTATCTTTTTTATTAAGCAAGAGAGAGAGAGAGAGAAAGAGTGAGGAGAGAGCAAGAGAGACAAGAAGGGAGAGAGGTGAGAAGCATCAACTTGTAGTTACATCAACTTTAGTTGTTTGTTGATTGCTTCTCATAGGTGCCTTGACTAGGGGACTCAAGCTGAGCCATAACCCCTTGTTCAAGTCAGCTACTTTGGGCTCAAGCCATCAACCTTGGGCTTCAAGTCTGCTGTCTTTGGGCTCAAGCCAGTGACCATGGGATAATGTCTATGATCCCATGCTTAAGCCAGTGACTCCATGCTCAAGCTGGACGAGCCTGAGCTCAAGTTGGCAACCTTGGAGTTACGAACCTGGGTCCTCAGTATCCCAGGTCAATGCTCTATCCACTGCACCACCACCTAGTCAGGCTGCATCCATTTCATCTTGATTTTAAATTTGTTAGTGTATGTTATTTACAATATTTTTATGATTATTAAATATGTTATATCTATAATTAGTGTAAACTTTGTGTGTGGATAAAAGTAGGGCACATGGCCGTTATACTTGACTTAAAGTCTCCCTTCATTTATAAAGCAATCCCTCTAGACTGTTCTGCAGTGACTTCCCAAAACTGTCACCAGTAAAGATGCACAGGAAACCATAACACCTAATTGTATGACCAGTAAGCATTCTATCTATCTATCTATCTATCTATCTATCTATTATCTATCCATTATCTACCATCTATCTACCATCTCTCTATCATCTTCTCCATCATCACCATCACCATGATGAACTAAGGGCAGCACATGCTGCATAAGTCCCCATGAGTGTCAGGCATCCTATGTAAAATATATCAATTTCACGTCGCCTCCAGCATGCAGGAGTGGTTGTCACCTTATTCTGCCAGCACAGAAGCTGGAGGTAAGGGAAGTTGAGATACCCAGACAGTGGAGTTCATAAATATTTCACTTTGTATCTTTAAAACACAGACATTTAGAAACTTCCATGAAGTCTTTGGCCATCCACAGTATATCGTAATACTCGCTTTTCTTAATTCTTGATCATCTGGATACTTTCTTTCTTTTTTTTTTTCTTTTCTTTTTAAAATTTTTTTGTCAATTTGATCGCTTCTCGGCCTTTTGGCTAAGATCAAGTGTAAATCTTTGTCAATTTGATAAGTGGTCAATTATTTTACCATTATTATGATTTTCATTTCTTTCATTATCAATAAGATTGAAAACATTTCATATAATCACCAGTAACTTGTATTTCTCCTCCAGTAAACTGTCTGGGTAGATTGTGTGCTAATTTTCCATTAGGGTTTATAAATATCAATTTCTAAGCTTTTAAATTACAATGTTAAAGATGTCTAGGCAGTCTAGGATAATGGCAGCCAACTAGATTCAAGCCCCACATCTAAAAAGTGATGGAGAGCAACAAGCTGCACAACACACACCTTTGACGTGATGAGGACACAAGAAACTGGTAAACTTCAAGTTATATGCAGGAGAGGCAACACGAAGTCCCAGTGACCTCAAAATGACTGTTTCAAAAGGAAAAGTATAGAATTTCCCCTCCAGAAATTAGGGGGGAAAAAACAATGAAATCCATGGTATGTAGAAGGAAGGAAAAGTGAGAATAAGAGTAAAAATCAGGCCTGACCTGTGGTGGCGCAGTGGATAAAGCGTCGACCTGGAATGCTGAGGTCACCGGTTCAAAACCCCCAGGGTCAAGGCATATATGGGAGTTGATGCTTCCTGCTCCTCCCCCATTTCTCTCTCTCACTCTCTCTCTAACTCTCTCTCCTCTCTAAAATGAATAAATAAAAATTTAAAACAAGAGTAAAAATCAAAGAAAATTGCCTAATGCAGTCAAACATTAAAGGCCATCAATAAAGTCAAAATTTGGTTCTTTGAAAAGATTAATAAAATGAATAAACCTCCAGCAAGCTTAATCAAGAAAAATACAAATTACTGACACCAGGAATTTTAAAGGCTACATTATTATAGATGCCACAGATATTAAAAGGATAGTAAGGAAATATAAAGTCTGATATTCAATAAAGTAAAACAATTTAAATGAAATGGACAAATTCCTTGAAAAACACTAAGAAAAGTGATATAGGCCCTAGCCCAATAGCTTGGTTGGTTAGAGCATCATTCTGAAGTTCAGAGGTTGCCAGTTCAACCCCGGTCAGGGCACATACAGGAGCAGTTCAATGTTCCTGTCTCTCTCTCTCTCTCTCTCTCTCTCCTTCTCTTGCTAAAATCAATAAAAAAAATTTTAAAGAAAAGTAATATAAGAAGAACTAGAAAATCTAAATAGCCCAATAGCTATTAAACAAGTTGAAGTTGCTATCAAAACTATCCCACAAAGAAAACTTCAGGCCAGATGAAAAAAGATAGGAACTACCTAGGAATAAATCAAATAAAACATGCTGAAAACAGTGACACAGTGCGGAGAGGAAACCTAAACGCACTGAGAGATATGCAAATTCCTGATTGAAAGACTCAGTACAGTTAGAATGTCCAGTCCTCCTAAATTAATCTATAGATATGAGGCAATCACAATAGGGTTTTTTGTTTGTTTGTTTTATTTCTTTGCAGAAATCGACAAGCTAGTTCTAAAAGTTATGTGGAAATGCAAAGGGCCCAGACTTGCCTAAGCAGTCGGGTTAAAGAACAAAACTGTAGGACTTATGCCGCCTGCATGACTGACTCTAAAGCTATGGTAATTAAGTCTACATGGTATAAGGACAGACAGGCAGTCTTCAGAGGTGCTGGGTCAGTCCAATGGAGAAAGGAGGCTTTTACACAAATGTATCTGAAACAGTCAGTTGTCTGGATGGAGAAAGTGAACTTTTATCTTATTCCAACATTTTCAACCATCAAGATATAATTCAGAAAGGAAAAGTCATGGCACTCATGAAAATATAAAATGAGCCCATGTCAAAGATTTTACTCAAGAGGGAAGTAGTGACGTGTTAAAACCAGTCTAAAACATATCGGGAAGCAAGGTGACTCCAGGTGGTCAGGACATGATTGCTGTTAGATGCAAAACTAAGTCCCTGGGAGATCCTTGAGTGGAAAGGATGTGCCACTCAAGTGGTTGCCTTATTTCGAAGTTTCAGATACCTTTCCTGACACAGTAGTGCGAACACTAGGGCAGTGACTTCACAACATGATTTAGACTTTGTGCTGAGTTTTCTGAGCAAGAAATCCCAGTACACATATGCCGCAGCTGCAGCGGCTGCTTTAAATGGTCTAGCCCAGGGGTCCCCAAACTATGCACCGCACCCCCCTGAGGCCGTTTATCCGGCCCCCGCCGCACTTCCCGGAAGGGGCACCTCTTTCATTGGTGGTCAGTGAGAGGAGCACAGGATGCATTCGCATCCTGTGCTTCTGGAGTACTGTATGCTCACGTACAGTACTACTTCTGGTGACGCGAGATGCAAGTGTCACGGCTCCGGAAGCGCATCATTTCACTTGTTACGGCTAGCGGTGACAAATATGGAACCGGACATTGACCATCTCATTAGCCAAAAGCAGGCCCATAGTTCCCATTGAAATACTGGTCAGTTTGTTTATTTAAATTTACTTGTTCTTTATTTTAAATATTGTATTTGTTCCCATTTTGTTTTTTTACTTTAAAATAAGATATGTGCAGTGTGCATAGGGATTTGTTCATATTTTTTTTATAGTCTGGCCCTCCAATGGTCTGAGGGACAGTGAACTGGCCCCCTCTGTAAAAAGTTTGGGGACCCCTGCTCTAGCCCAAGACGATGACCACAAACCATTGCAAAGCTCGTTATCAGTCACCCACCCCTGAACTCCAAAGAATGGGAAACTGACCCATGCAACATGTGTGTCTGCCACAACATCTCTGGGAACTAAACAGACTGTGTCACTTGTCACTGCAGTCTCTATGAAGCTTTATGGAGAAGTGCCTGGTCCCACTGTCCTAACACCGTTGAGTAGAGGGGGTCATGCAGTATGCCTGGACCACATCTTACTGGGTTAATGATTGGCGAATTTTGCCACAGTCTCCCCAGTGCCTCTGTTCTCAGACACACAGAATTTCTTGGGGGAATAACCTAGGAAATATTTGAGATTTACTTATTTACATCGTTTAACAAAGACCCAATTTGCCCAGTCTGATGAGTGCAGACAGGACACAGCTCTTCCTCCAGCATTTAGGTCAGACTCTAGGACATGAAGCTGGCTGAGTGGAGGGTGGGAAAGCCGCATCACATGGGTGTTTTCCTAAACAGGTGAATCCTGCACTCAAAGAAAGGCTCATCTCCTCTGATTAGCAATCAGCAAGTGTGATTGTTGCCATGTCCTGTGCTACTTCAGAGACATTTTACATAAAAATCTAAGATCATCTCAAAAAAAAAAAAAGAAAAATCTAAGATCATCTCATCAGCCCCGGACTCAGCTGTTTAGAGTATCATCCTGATATGCCAAGGTTGCTGGTTCAATCCTCAGTCAGGGCACCCACTTAAAAAAAAAAAGTGTATCTCATCCACATCCACCAGATCTGAGGTTTTTCTAAAGCACCTCTACAGCCTGCACCTGTGACCAGGCTGGGACCCACTAAGGCCCCGATTTCTGTGTCCCTCAGACCACTGGCTCAGCCAGAGCAGTGCGTTTTTATGACAGTTTTTTTTTTAACTAAAATTATTTTTAATTGTGGCAAAATATACATAACACCAAACTCACCATTTTAATCATTTCAAGCATACCGTTTGTTGGCATTAAGCACACTCACACTGTTATGCGGCCATATCCAACTTCATCTCCAAAACTTTTCCATCTTCCCAAACTGAGACTCTGTCCCCATTACACATCCCACCCCCTATCCCCAGCCCTGGCACCTTCCCTTCTACTTTCCGTCTCTATGAATTTGACAACTCTAGGGACCTCATATCAGTGGAATCATACAGGATATACCCTTTTTGGACCAGCTTATCTCACTCTGCATAATGTCCTCAAGGTTCATCCACATTGCAGTATTAGGCTGGAATTTTCTTCCTTTTTGGGGGCTGAGTAATATTCCAGTGTGTGGGTGGAGCACACTGTACGTATCTGTTCATCCATCTATAAACATTTAGGTTGCTTCTACTTCTGGCTACTATGAATGATGCTACTGTAACCATGGGGGTACCAGTATGACAGTGAGTACATTTTCAAGAAGGAAAATATCTGAGGTAAGAATGAAGTTAATTTCAACACTTTGCTATTCCCTGCCACTCTGCCTGGGATAAAAGAGGCCCATAATGAGGTTTAAACATGCTGCACCCTGCAGAGCAGGAAGCCTTTTGAAAAAGACAGATGGCGTGAGACTGCATCGTTTGCCTGTCCTGTGATGGCTTCAGTGCATTTCATCTCGGAAACTCTGGAGCTTCTGTTCACCTGGAATACTTTGGAACGTGTGCACAAGTCACTCCCACCCCGTGCTCATCAGGACCTGAGCAAGGCAGAGGCTCTGGCTCTGGTGCTGGCGAGGATGTGGTTCCAGCACTCAGCAAGGAGATCAGAGCTGGTCCCACCCACATCTGAGGGTGACAGGGGCACACTCAGACAACCCAGGAGAGCCTAATGCCTGGCTCCCACAGGTACTCAGTGGATGGAGTGCTGCTGTCACCACAGTGGCTCATGCCTTATCAGGAGCCAGCAACAGCATCCCATGATGAGGAACCCTGCAGGCTGCCCCCCATCAGGCCCTTGTGGCCCCGCTCTCAGGATTTGGGCAGAGGTAGAGTCGGGTAATGCTGGGGTCCACCAAGGCACTGTTATAGACAAGGAAGGTGTCAGTTCCAACAGACTATCACAGCAAGTATTTACCATCACAACAAATCACTAAAAAGTGAAAACCTGCCTGACCAGGCAGTGGCGCAGTGGATAGAGCGTCGGACTGGGATGCGGAGGACCCAGGTTCGAGACTCCTAGGTCGCCAGCTTGAGTGCAGGCTCATCTGATTTGAACAAGGCTCACCAGCTTGGACCCAAGGCCCCTGGCTTGAGCAAGGGGTTACTCGGTCTGCTGAAGGCCCACAGTCAAGGCACATATGAGAAAGCAATCAATGAACAACTAAGGTGTCGTAACGAAAAACTGATAATTGATGCTTCTCATCTCTCTCTATTCCAGTCTGTCTGTCCCTATTTATCCCTCTCTCTGTCTCTGAAAAAGAAAGAAAGAAAGAAAGAAAGAAAGAAAGAAAGAAAGAAAGAAAGAAAGGGAAAACCTGATGTAACCAGTAGGCCACGTGGGCCAGGGAACATACACTAAAAGGGCAGTGGTCAGAATGCAATCACCCATGAGTGCTGGGCAGTAGTGACCTCAAGAGACCTCATGTCCATCCCCTGGTCAAGCTGAAGGGGTGCAGCCACCTGCAGGCTCAGGGCGGCGCCATCCTCCGCACCTAGTAGCTCAGCGAGCAGCCTGGGTGGAGGAAGTGGGCACCAGGCTGGGCACGGCTCCCCTACAGCTTCTCCCAAAGCCGAGGCTGCCGTGTACTGATGTCCTACTAATAATAGTTCAAAGACCAAAGAAATACTCAAGGCTTGAGCATATAAAATGCCTTCTTAAAAAAGATTTTATGAGATTAGTCACAACCAAAACAACCTTAATTTTAACTCACAAAGCAGAATTTTTTTAAAAAAATTAGAAAAAAGACTATAAAATGCTGTTTTCTGAGTCATATGGATTCAATATCAGACTGACTTTCTGGTCCAGAGTCATCGCGCCAAATACTTTTACACATGTGGGACCATCCTTCAAATATGCGTTGTGAGCATTTGTTTGTTTTTTCTCCCTCTCTCTTTTTAATCCTACAAGAGTTTTGTGTTCCTTTTTTTAACATGGTACATGGAAAATGAGATCACTTTTCCAAGTGGAAAACAGGATTTGGCCCCAAGCTTAAGGCTGCACTTTTTTTAAAAGGGGAAAATCATCACATCTACATTCAATTACTGAAAGTCACGAAACGTGCACCTGCCACTTCAGGGCGAGGGTCCGAGGTGCCAGTGCCTCCCACCCAGCTCAGCCACAGTCACTGTTGCCACCTGCAGCCACTCTTTGGGAAAAAGGGACGTCTGAGAAAGCCAGGACTTCCTTTGGCCAACCCTTTGAATATCCTGATCTCTTCCAATCCTGTGGCAAAAAAAAAAAAAGAAAAAACCCCAGCCAGCAAGTACTCCAGAAATGGTTTGTCAAGGTCACAGCAGAGGGACAAAAAGAGGGAAAAGGAACAATTCTCACAGCCCCTCTTTGCTCCTCCCCAAATAAAGGGCAGCGGGGAGCAGAGCACTCCCCTGAGAGCTGTTGCCAAGGTCACCAAGCAACCACACAAGGCCAAACCCCACTAGTCACGCGAGCCCAGCAAGTGAGCACTAAGTGGGCACCAACCCTCGGGGCGGGCGTTGGGCAGCTGGCTCAGTCAGCTTCCTGGAGCCAGATCACTCGCTGGGCCTCTCCGCGGCCAGTGTGCGTGCGAGTGGCGTTCCTGCTTGGGGAGCGGAATAACTGGCTGTTTATAGATCCCACAAACAGTACACTCAGGCTTGACTCTCTGCCATGAAGCAGCTCCGGCACTTGAGAGCAGTTCTTGAATGCTGCGGTAGGCGGGGGTAGGGGTGAGTGCGGGGGTGGTAGGGCCATGGAGATGGGCAGGTGGGCCCCTGGGCTCCTCCCACCCAAGGCCGTCGTCTGGGTTGAGGTGACCAGGAGACTGGAGGTTGCCGCCTGCTTTGGAGGTACAGAGAACAGGTTGAAAAAAATCCTTTTTATGTTCTGCTGCTGCCCCTCTAGGCGGCCTGGGGACAATCTTTTCCTGGTGGGACAACAGGGGCAGGACTGGAAGGGCAGGGCCAGCTGGAGTGAGAAGCCAGCCCAACTATGCCCCCTTTTAAAGGGAGAGCACACCCCCGCTTAGCCCCTGCCCCTCCCCTCCCTTCTCCTCTGACCCTCGACCCTTGACCCTTGGCCAGCATACAGCTAATCAGAAAAACTGGTATAAGACACCTGCAGGGACAGAGCACACAAGAGCCTGGGAGACGCCCAGCACACAGGCAGCACAGAGCAGACGCCAAAGAACTGAGACAAGCATGAATTTATATACAGATATTTAAGGAGATATGAAAAGCTGTTAGCAATCAACAAGAACAAGAAACATTACAAACAAATCAACTGGAAATAGTAGGAATGGAAATGGCACAAAGGGAAGAAAACAGTGGGGTTTTGGCAGGATGGGTCCAACACCCACTGAGGCAGCTGGGAGGAAGCCAGACAGAAGATAAGAGAAGCCAGGCAGGGGAGGATGGCGTAGAAGGGCAGCACCTGGGCACGGCAGCTCCAGTAGATGAAACTGAGGCAGAGGGGACGGCGTTGGACGAACAATGGAAGTAAGACATCCGGACTGAAGACGGAAGAGTTCAGATGGACAGAGCACAGAGCACCATGTAGGTGACACAGGCAAACAATACAATGACATGTCAGAACAAGAACATGAGAGCCAAAGAAAGAATCCCAAAGCTGCGAGAGACGGCTAGAAAGAATGGGAATCGAACCTCTCAGACTTCCCCATACCAGCAGCCACAAGGATGCCGCAAACTATGGGACAATATTTTTGAGGCTGAAGAACAAAATCTTTGAACCTAAAATTGTATATTCAGCCCAATTATTATCCAGATGTGAAGGCACAACAGCCTCCCAGCATGCGGGGACCAAGGAGGATTTCACACCCAGACCCACAAGGAAAACACTTTGAGGGAAGCGCTGGAAGAGAAGCACATCCAAGCTGCAGGACATGACAAGGATGGTGACCAAGTCCCACTAAACTGTAAAGGAGAGTCTTTTAAAAAGTTAGGAACAAATATGAGAATCTGTGCCATCTAGGATTCAACTTCAGACCAAATCAATGTGCAAGTGTGTGTGTGTGGAGGGGACTGAGCATATGCCACATGCAAGTCTTTTGGGGAAATGCCAACACTGATAAGTCTAATCATATCAAACCAACATGGAAAGGGCTTATGCTATGAGCACCAAATACAAAAGCATATGAAAGCTCACTCTATAAAGGGAGAGCTAGGGAGGAAAAAAAGAAACCAATGAAAGTATAGTGAATGGAAAATAGAGAAACGATGACAGAAACTAGCCCCCAAATAAGAGTGACTACAAGCACAAGTAGGTTAAAATAATCATCAGAAGGAAAACTGGGGGGAGGGTCCCTTCTGAACGTCTGCAAAAGGCAGAGTTAAGAGAAAAGCTGAAAATGAAAGAGGGCGAAACATGATGAAGCGTCAAAGAAGCCAGAGAAGGCTGGGGACTACTTTATATCTGATGAAATGGAATTTACTGGGAAAAAGGGGTTAAAGTCAAACGTGCAAGCTTTAAGAGGCACGGGATACTGCAGGCTGTAACTAAATTAGCAGTCCATGCTGACTGTGCCACACAGCT